>NW_024500572.1:8280045-8465932 GCF_017590055.1 Onychostruthus taczanowskii
CCCGGTTTGATTTGCATATATAAATATTTGCCCTTACCCCTTTCTATCACATCTCTCTTAACTTTCCTATGGGGAAAAGAACACATAAAAGCTGCTTATAAAATATTATGTACTGTGCTGATCTGCACACATGTACCACATGTACATGGACTAAGATTGCCTGTATGCAAAAGAAGGCTGAAATACTGATATTGTGATCAAGTTATGGCAGACTGGATCACCTATTTTTTGACACAGGATCCCTTTGGTAGTGACATCCTCAGCTGTGTGGAGTCCTGTCTTTTCTATCCTCTCAGGATCTCTGTGGTTTGTGATTTCCCCTGAGTAGGCAGGAGACACCAGCATTAAAGTATCTTGCATTTTTCTCTGGAAGTATGGTAAGCCCAAGAAAAAAGACTCCCACTTGATGTGTGAGTCCAGGAATGCCTCTCATGTAGAACACTGGAGAGAATATAAATTATGCATGGTGAATATGAAGTTTAGTTTTGGCTTCTGTCTTTTCTCCATTTCTCTTTTCAGTTGTTCATGATAGCTTAAATTTTCCGTATTTTTGTCTCAACCCACACTCAAATTTTTTCCTTTGGGGAAAACTGGAGCAAAATCAATTTTAGTGCAATTTTTCAAGACTCCTTGACTTGCACTTACATCTGTTTGGTGTGGGGGAGTGGAATTTTATCATAAAACGTTTGATTTATTTAATGTATTCAATAAGCATCGAAGATGTGCCAGGTACTTTCTCAGCCCTTTTGGATGGGAAATCTTGCAAGCTAAGAACTTAATAAACAAAGAAGTTCCAGAACTCAAAGTTTCCCTGCTGTTAAGATCTCCATATATCTAAGGAATAAACAAGGTTTGAACAAAGCAGATCCTAAGACTTGTAAAGTACAAAATGTCACAGACGGTACTGATGAAATCTGTAATTGAAACAACTATTTTTTTAAACATATTTCCTGAACCTGTTATCTGCCCAACTTAAAATCAGCTGAGATGTGCTCATGCAGGAGCTCTACTTTCATTGCAACTGTGAGTCTGTTTCTGTTGGTGAAGCTGCTCTCACGGGTGTGTGATGCTGCACCAAGGGCTCATCTAAACAGGGTCATTGATTGAGACCAAGGTAAGTTGCAAATTGAATGGAGGAGCTATTCTCAGTTAACTTCATCATCCTAATGAAGAGGCCATTTGGAATAGTTAATAAGGAATAGCTGTTCTGGAGTAATCCCCTTTTAAGACAAACCCTCACTGTTTCTATAATTGCATTCCAGGAAGCTATTCTGTTCTGAATCAGCATGGGATAGAGTGCCTAGAAGACGTTCAGACCAAGCACAGCTAGCGGTGAGTGGGCAATACACACCGGGATGCCCTATTGCAGCCATTCCGAGTGAGCAGCAGAATAGCCTAACTGGTTGTCTGTACATCTCTCTAAAAGGCAACTGAAAGTAAATATGAAAATCGTGGTACAAAGGCCTCTGTCTTAGCAGGGATGAAGTCTGAGCTGCCTGTTGCAGTCTGAGCATTAGCCTGGTGTTACGGACAGAATGCGTGTCTCAACCCGTAACTGATCACAACTTGATTAAATGTTGGGGCGTGGAAAGGACTTGTGTGCTTTTTCCCAATGTGTATATTTACATCATTATGTGGGAGCAATCAATTTATCAAACCCATCAGATTATTCAATAGTGGGGAAAGACAATTGGTTGGAAGAACATGTGTATTGTTTTTAAGGTGGATAGAAAATTGGTTTAAAAGAAATTCACACAATCCCTTTCTTTTGAGGAAAACCTACACTAACAAACTAATCAAGGTAAGGGAAAATTCAGTAATTTATAATTGCCAATAATTTAAAATGCCATGAAAATTTTCCTGCAGCATAAAATGCTGTGCTTGTCCTTGCCAAGGAGGATGGGCTGGAGCAGAGGTGGTGCTCTTGTGCTTCAGTACATTGTAGTTGTGATATAGCTGCTGTTAATTCATGGTTCTCTTGACTTTTGGAATTCCTCCATTCCCTTAAAAGGGAAGGTGGCAGCCTGGAGTGGAGAAGCTCCAACTGCAGCCCTCTGGATGTTAATCCACCCCGACTTTCTTAAGCCTCCTACTTAAATCATTATCTTAATGAATCACCATTGCTGCTGTCTTCAGTGCTACACAGGAACATGCAAATTTTAAACAGCCTGGGGGAAAGTCCTTTTTGTCTGTAAAGTGCTCTGATACTTGCATTTAGATGTTACCATGATAGGTACCTTGGATACCACTTTCTGCCTAAGCCCTTGGATAGATCCTGGGGTGTAGCCCTCCCCAGGGCCTGCTGGGCAGCTCTGAAAAGGGATGGATGTGATGATTCTGCTACTGACTGGGAGCAGCAGCTTGAGCTCAGGTGGTTGAAGCCAGATCACTCCACCATTGTCCTTCAGCCTCTTGCCGGTGTTTTCCTGTCGCTTCAGGATGGCAAGAAGATAGGGGAGTGAGGATCAGAGTCCTTCCTTAGCTCTGCAATTGCCATTTTTACTTCAGGCAAGTTTCTTCGTCTCTTCACTTGATTTTTTTTCACAGCTAAAAGAAGCCATGAAAATGTTCATGGATCAACTACACTTTCTCCCAAGTATGTATCAAGGAATTTGATACAATAGGAAAATTACCAGCTTGCTAGAAAAACATTTGTTTAAGGAAAAACTGAACATAGTGAAGCCACTGCAGGCTGTGTCCAAGACTTTCAACATTGTGTTGTCCAGATTTTTCCTTGATGATTCAATTTGGCTACACATTGAGCTCTGCCCACTTCAGCTCTCCCAGCTGATCACTTGAGAAATCTTTACTTGTACGTAGTGGATACGGAAGGAGAGCCATGTATAGCTGTTTCAGATGGCAAATCTTTGTGGTTATTTACAACATGTATTGAAAGATTTGATTCCTTTATTCATTAAACCAAGAGCTGGAAAAGCTGTTTCAAGCAAATGTCCTAGATGATAAGAATACCCTTCTCAAATTGCAAAGTCAATTCATGCATTGTCCCTTTTCAGAGACTTAGAAGTAGAGTCCATTCCCTTACTATGGGTGACTTTTCCTCACTAGTAGTAGTTCTGCTTCTGGAGCAATGGCAGGATAAATATGGAAGATACCAGGTGAACAGAGATCCTTTAGTTTCAACTAGGAGAGGACCTTATTAACAGAACTGAGCTTAAATGCATTTTCTGTGATAACATTATCAGTTGTCAATTCCTGTTTGGGGAGTTATGCCCACAAGAGACCAGAACATTTATCTCAAGGAGCGCATCCTCATTCTTCTCAGTCGGATATTCTATGAAACAAGTTCAACTGGAGCTGGATATTTTCATGCTGAGAAGAATGCAGCTTCTCAGTTGGTTACCAAAGAAAGGAGATAGGAACAAACAGTACATGCTGACTTTTTGTAGCTCAAAGCCTTGACGGGTGTCCAGGTGTAAGGCAGGAGATATGATCTGCCTCCTCACCTGTTTGTGCACTCCTTTCTGGTGAACAGCAAAGAACTGGCTCTGTGACTCAAGTGACTCAAACTTTTTTCCCTGCTTGGTGTAGCTCTGAACAGACTGACACTTTCTTGTCATAGTGTTTAAGGCACTCTTTGCAAACTGCTTCACAGTGATAACCTTTCTGCTTACTGTGAGCAGGCTGTTGTGTTCTCTGTGTTCAAGCTCCTGGCTGGTTCTGATGCCTCATGGGACAGCAGCAATTTATAATACAGGGGCTTAATGAACTGGGGAACCATCTTTCAGATTCAGCACCATGAGAAGGTCAGAGTAGGGATTTCAGAAGAAATATCGGAAGGGAGCTGTACGTGTGTTTATAAGTGTGTGTGTGTATTGTGCATATCTTTCAAAGGAGAAAATAGAGATGATTGACATTTGAAGCTGAGAGCAAAACTTAAACACAACTTTTTCTCTTTTCTTGGAAAGTCTTGGAAAGTTATGGTGATGGGTGTAGGCAGGTCTCTGGCTGACTTTCTGAATTGCCTTTATGTCAGAACTCCAACAAGAGATTTGGTGCAATTTCTCATCCTATTGAGTAAAAGGATGTTCTATCCCACATAGTTTGCTTAGGAAACTGAAGGAAAGGGATTCTTCTTCACAGATCTTAACACACCCGGTGTATTTTGCAGGCACTATGTGCAAAATACTCAGTAAATGAGAGATCTGAAAGGAATGTTTCAATATGCTGAACTGGATTACTTTATTCCCCCAGTCTTTGCACAGTCTTGTGCTCGTGGGTAGTTGTCGATTTTTGTCAATGTACAAAGGTTGTTATTTCTATAGTTACCTCATTCAAATTCAGAGGTTTGTAACTGTGGAATTAAAATGTGTTTGTGCTATTATTTTGTTCATCTGTTTTGAGCTGCTTTTGTTAACTGCGTGTTCATAAGACTCTGTTTGCTCAAAGTACCTGCTTGGTTTTCTGGTCGGGTATGCTGAGATTCAGTATTTCAGTTTATAACTTTGCTTTTTGTTATTTTTCTCCTGATGTGTTACAACTGCCTGCCAGAAATTCTGAAACTGTGGTCAAACAAACTGCTCAGATGTTTCCTCCCAGTGTTTGCTAATTCAGCAGCACTTGAGCTGTTTATAAGAAGCACAGAGAAACCGCAGCTGAGGACTGTGAATGGCAATGCTGTGTGAACAAGTGATGCACACAGCACTGCACAGGTAGAGGGGTTTTAATCTGCAAGCATATCTGTCATTAATTTTAAGGCCTTTAGGAACCATGGTAGCTCAGCTAAGAGAGGGGAGATAAGCCAAGCAATTATATGGAGCAGCTCTGTTTGGTGAAGCACATCTTTTGGGATTAGCAGGGGCTCATGAGGCAGGGTAGTGATTTGTGCATTGCACTGCCAAGTCTTACTGATCCTTTGGGACAGTCACTGTTATGTGGGGCCTCCTGGCAAATTTCTTAAGACTGGGATATTGGCTGGGACAAGACTGAGAAAGTTTCCTTGGTTTGTCAATATAGACTTTAATGCAACAATGCCCCCACTGCTTGCTGGGGAGAACCCTGTCCTTTCTGCTTCTCTGCTTTGTGGACCTTCTTGCTTGGTGTACAGGTGAAAGAACGTAGCCATGAGCTTTGAGTGAGTGCAAACTGCTGTGCTTTTGGGGAAGACTTTGAAAAATGGCAGGGATTTGAAAGCTGAGATTTTGACTGACTTGAATTGGGTAAAAAATTTGAGAGAACTCTGGCAGCAGTTGTACGGAGAAGAAAAATGTCACCTGTTACCTCAGCAGACTACTTAAGAGCACTCTGAAGTGAGTCCCCAGAAAATTCTTGCAGAGATGAATGGGCAGCTGGGAGGAAATGCTATACTCCCTGAAGAAACAACAAACTCTGGGTGTTTACCCAAGCTGGTAAACCAAACAGAGACCATCAGTGTGCTGCTGGGTAAATCGGTGGTGTGCCTGTGTCTTAGGCACTGTGCAGTTCTAATCACCACCTTCAAAGGCAGTGGAGGGCTAGGGAAGGTCCAGAGAAAAAAGTCAGTCCCTGTGATTTCTCTTTGCCATAGAGAAGAGATGACTTATTACAGAAATTGCAGATATGTTGTATTGTCATGAATGGGAAGGGGAGTAGGGAGTGATCCTTCACAGTTCCTGTGTTTGCTAAATTGATTCAAAGCAGGCAAAGAGGAGGCACTCTGTCAAGCAGCAGTTTCCACGTGAAACTCATTGCCACAGGGTGTTATGGATAGCAGAAGTCTAAACAGATTGAAAAATCGATGAAGGACAGATAAGTTCTTATTAAAAGTGATGGCCTGGATGCAACCTCTGGATCAGGAGATCTTTAACAATTGCACAGGGTGTAAGAAGGAAAAAGACTGCCTGTATTCTATGTCATTGCTTTTCCTCCCTCTCTGCCATCCCTCCCTTTTTTTTTTTTTCTTTTTGTCCCTATTCTGGCTACTGCTGAAGAATAGAGAGATAGACCTTTGCTCTTATAACTTGGCTATTTTTATAGGTGAAAACTAGAAAGGAAACCAGCTACCCTGCAGTGCAGGGAAGTCGTTTTGCCTTGCAGCCCACAAGTAATATAAAGCACACTGAAATGAAGAGATTAGGAGTCAAATGCCCAAAATGTATATGTGTTATAAAATGCCTCTGTAGCTGGCATCTTTTTTAAAATTCTGAGTTAACAGGAAGCTGAGCTTGTTGATGAAGTGTAAGTAACTACAATGTTTCCAGTTACTTTTCACACTTTCTCCTCTCGGTGCTGCAGTCACTGATAATGCACCTAGTGACTTGGGCATTTTTAACTCGCCTAGCAGTGACACCTTAGGTTGGAAGCTGAGGATGGCTGCCTTCCACAGAAAGGACTGGGAGGAAGCAGAAAGTTGGGAACGAGGCTGAAGAGAAGATACTAAAATCCCCTGTATATGCACCAAAGCAGGGAAGTGTAACACAGAGGAGGGCTTGTAGCCGTGAGTGCAGCAGCAACAGTCATTTGATATTTGGGAGGTGAAAGAATCAGTTTTACGTCTTGCTAGACGACTGTACTGTAATACAGCAGTGCCTCCTGGCAGGGAAAGCAATGTAATGTAAAGCAATACCGCGTGGAAGAGCAGTTGGAGAGCTGTCAGAAGCTGAGTAGCTTGGAACGCTTCCACGAGGACCTGGGAGCAGCGAGCTGAGCTCACTGCAGCGTGGCATTCCCCTGCCCCGGGAGGAGAGCGGCTGCGGCGCAGGCGTCGCTGCCACCTTCCAGCGCCGCTCCGCTCTCTGGAGGAGGCTTTTCTAGGCAAAATAGCAGGAGTTCTTTCTTCTCTTGGGAGATTTCTCTTCCAGCTCACAGAGCCCTTGTGAGTTCACATGCCAGGCCGTCCTGCAGCAAATGAGTTTGTACCTGTCAGCTGTCATTGCCTGCCACACAGGAGTACTCAGGGCACAAGGATACCAGAGGGGTAGGAGCTCTCCAGAGTGGGCTGCTGCATCTCTGGATCTGGTCTGATGGGGTGAACAAAGAAGAAATTACCTTTTCTTTTTTTCTTTTTTTAATGTTTTTGTTTCCAGAGGACTTTGGTGCAGGGCATTGGCTTTTATTCCAGTTTTTAGATTTTGGATGTACTTAGTAATCTTACTTGTGGTTTTTACCTCCCCTCTCTCCTTGCCCCCAGCATTTTCCTTCCCTTCAAGTCCTCTGCCTCACTCTGTGTATTGCTACTAAAATTGCTTGGTATGAAGGGTCCCGTTTCTTACTTGAAGCCTCTGGATGCTATTAAGTAATTGGTGGAAAAGCTTGTTTAATCATCACAACCCTATGTTATTTTTTAAATAGCCCTTTGAGGTGGCTGAAATGCTACTGAAAGACTACTTTCCTTTAATACTGGATAAGGAACTTCATTAGGGAAGGGAAATAGTGTTCTTATTAGACTCTCCAAGTTACAAGTCATCTTTCTTTTAAAGAAAGGATGTGCAATTTTACTCTCCCCCCCCCCAGCAAAATCACTGTTTATAGCAAGGAGCAAAGAAGGTTTTTTGGTTTTATTCCTTCAGTGCATCCAGACTATCTTTTGTCAAAAATCCCTAAGAACAGAATGATGCATTCTGTGCATCTGCTCTCTAGCCACACCTTGAAACCAGCAATAGTGGTAAATCATCCAGGGAGATTGTCTCAGTGTTCAAGCTGCACACATGACAGTGGTCCAGCATGATGTAGGACCAGGGCACTGTGTCCAATACAGTGCTACTTTTCCTGCTTTATCACCTCAGCCAGATTAATGGATAATGAATATATGGCCATGGATGAGCTTGAACAACATCCTCCACCACAGTGCTGGAAAAAGGAAAGATGTCATTTCAGGTTTCCTTAGCTTGACAGGTCTGTGCAAACAATTGAAGTGTGAATTTTATAAATGGAAGTGCTATTCTGGGAAGGAATAAACAAATGAAGAAGTTAATGCGGAAATGGTTTGAGAAATATGATGGATTATGAAGGCAAAAATGAATTTGAAAGTAGCATAGCAAGGTTCCATGAAACCTGTTTCTTCTGGACTTTGCACATAAGACTGTGTTTGATCAGGTGAAGGTCTGTCTTCTGTTTCTCTGCCATCTTCCTGATAGCAAATTTAAGCTTTATCTTGTTATTTTGGCATGTGTATTAAGATTTTTCTTGGAAATAAGATTTTTCTCTAATATAAAGTGCTAAACAAAATGTGGACAGAAGCAATCACAGCCTCTCAGTCCATAGGCCAAGAAAAGTGAAGCAGAATGTGTATGGTAGGAAATGGATGCATCACCTCTTGCTTTTGTTGGTTTTAGTAGTCTTTGATGGCAGTTTGTGGGATATTGCACAAAAGGCAAATGCACTGTAGATGTAACAACCAAAAGGTACTGAATTGAACAATCTTTTTAATAACTAGGAAGAGAAACATGAAATTACAATGGCTGCCTTAAGCAATTTTCATAGATCTTAATGAGCTTAGATCTGTCTTCATTTAGGCACTGCTTTGTGTTCTGCCAAAGGTTTAAGGAAAGACAGAACGATCAGTTGCAGAAAGTTTGTCCCTGTACAGAAAGTTTGTCCCTGTACATATGGAGCAAGAGTTTATTCTGACTGATGAAGCTGCCTTTGCAAGGCAACCTTTAGGCTGTTTTTGCAGATTTAAAAAAAAATTTAATCAGTAAAATGTTTCAGTTGAGAAAACTGGGAAAGCTTAAGAAGTTCAGGATGCTTGTTCTCCTTTTCTAAGCTGGTGAAGAACTAGATCTAATGGGAGGCCAGCATCTGGTAGCCCTAGATTTTGAAGGACAAGGCAATGTGAATTCAGTTTTAAATCATCAGCTACAGCTTACTTTTCTTTTTGAAAGAGTTTGTTTTAAATGTTCAACATGTTTGGACTTAAGTGCTTAGTATGGTAGATACAAAAATGAAGTAAAAAATTCTCAATGGATCATGACTTGTTGAATTTTCATTAGGATTCAAACGAGAAAATGTCTTATGAAAGTCATTGGCTGTTTATTAAAATTATAAAAAGAAGAAAAATGTCACCTGCATAAATACCTGTGAAATTGAATAAATGATTCAGCTGGAGATATTTTCTGCTAGCCAGACTGCACTAAGATGAAATTGAGAGCAGTTTATATTTGGTTTTAAATCAATATGGCTTAGTAGTTACCAGCCACTGATCGTTCTTCATGACCTAGAGTGTAAATGTAAAACAAGACTAAAATTGGTAGCTTTCAATTACTCTTATTTAAATCTGGTCTCCTCTACCACTGAATGCTCTCTGAATAAATAAATAAGTAAAAGCACATTTAGCTGCTGGCATTGCCCTGGCTTTTCCTGTATTTGCAATGGCTTGATACAGAGATAAAGGAAACTCCCTCTGTGTGTTCATTTATGAAGTCTCTAATGGAGCAGTTGATCTCTTTTTTTTCCTCCCCTTCTTCTCTCTCATCTCCATTACCCTCCCTCCAAATGGGGGCAAGGGAATTTTGAATTTCTTATGTTTTAAATACTTCTCAAAGTATGTAAGGCTTAAGGTATCTTTGAACATAAGTGCATCTGGCCTCCTATTTTCCTGTGTTCTGCATTGTTGATACAAACTGCAAGTGAGCCCTAAAGAGGTTTTTCCTATTTTATTACTGGTCGTGTGTTTTTTTCACTGCAAATTTGAACATTAAAATTAATTATGGCCTTAGAGACAGAGTCCAACAGTGAAATAACTTGTAATTTATTTGAACTCTGAAATTCCACCAGTTAAAGTTGTGTAAAACTTTCCAGTAGTTTATTTATATATTATTTTAAGAAAAAAAATCTTAATTATGAGTTTGGTTGCTCAATAAAAAAGAATGGCTATCTGGCTAATCGCTGCTGTGCTCTAGATCATTAATTTTCTTCTTAATAACAGTAGGATTTTTTTCCATTTTCTCCCTTGAAACCTTTTCAATTATATAACAAATGTGCTTGATTTATGGGGACACTCTCTAGGATTTTGTGCCCCAAGACAGGCACGTCATGAAATAGCTGGAGGTTGGTGAAGAAGCTCAGCTGGATTAAAGACTTGCAAGTACTGACAGGAGTGGGAGTTGATAATTTGGATGGAGGCCTGTACAGAGGCGCGTGGACAGCTCTGTTCTCAGCTACTCCCACTTTAAGGAGTTGTTTTGTTTTGGTCTTACCTAGAAATTCAGACTTTCCCTATGGGAATACACAGCCCTGGGTTTGCAGAGGGGTTGCTCATAAGAAAGCTGGGTTTTCCCAAAGTCTGAAAAAATTTTGCTTGTGAAAAAATGAAGTGAATGATTGGACTCGTGTACTAAATGTGGGGATTTTTAAATATGGCTTCTTAAGTAATTGTTTCTGCATTAGGTGTGTCACCAAGTCTCTAGGTTCCTGGAAGTGCACATTTTCTATGTGGCACAGTAATGAAATACAGCTGGGCCTCCATTTGTCTTTTTGGGGACCCAAACCTGCTCTGTCAACTTGGTTCCAAGTTGCTTGAGAAGTACCAGACAGTCTGTATTCTAAGATTTCCTGACAAATATGTGAAGTTCAGAGCTCTTACCAGGCTGGCTGCTAACTAGCCAGGAAGTCCCTAACACTGTGGCTGGCAAAGAATAAAGAAAACATAAAGATACTGAATTTTGGTTATGGAAGGCTGTTCAGCATTTAAAGTCCTGGTGTCTGAGAACATGGGCTGGCATTTGCAACTGATGTTTGCCTGGTAGTGAAGGACCCAGCATAATAAATAGTTGGCCAAGTAATAAGAGTTCACCTGGCAGTTAATGCTGATTTTTATGCCTATGGACTTGAGGCCTCTTGAAACTGAGTAATGGCAGTAATAAGAATGTGTTTGTAGGGGGAGCTGTATTTGGGGGGCTTTGAGATCCTGCTCACATGTTGGAGAATGAACTATAATGGAATGCCCTTATTCTAGATTTATTTGAAGAGAAATGGCCAGTGAAATGAAGAGTTGAATGGGATGTAAAGTGTGTGAGAATTTCCCTTTGCTTCCAGCTTGCACTGGACTGATGAACGGGGTTCATTGAACCCTCTGTTTCACCCAGTCCTTGAGGGGTTATAAAGCAGAGGTGGACTGAAAAAGCACTTGAGAAGAACATTTAGCTTGGCAATGCCTTCAGCCCCAACAGCTGACTGTGATGCCTGGAGCCAGTTACTGTAGGGATGAGCAGATAAACCTGGTATGTACTGGAACCTGAAAATTGGAATTAATTAAACAGTGTAATAATTAATGGATGTGGTAGATTCCTTGTAAGTTTGGTTTTTCACCAAGATTGGTCCATTCATTTTTACTCACATACTCTCTCTCCTAAAAGCTGTTGCAAGAATTGTTCTCTGGAAAATGAAAGCGCTCAGGCTGCTAAGGAGGACTAAGAAGGGCCCTACAGGGCTCCCCCTCTTAGTCCATGTGTGCTGCTCAGCAGCTTCTCACATCTGTTGGTGCCCTGGCTCCCTGATCAGTACTACAAAATCCCTTTCATGATGGATGGCATTGGGGCGGTTCTTCATACTGAAGAATTCCTTTGAATTGTGATGCAGAGCTACAGCTAAAACCAAGTAAATCTTCCCTTTGTATTAACTGTGCCACTCATGACACAAAAATGTCACTAATGTGTTTGCTGCCATGAAAATTTTCTTACTATCTCTTTCAGCTGCTTAGGCCAGCAGCTAGCATGCTCCTAGGTTAGTGATGAATTAAGTTGAAATTGCCAAGGGGTGTCTTTCTGCACTGACTTGAAGATGTATGAGGCTTGCTCTCCTTTGTTCTTCCTTCATCCTGCTTTAGCCATACCTGCATTGTGCCCTGTCAGCATTTTCTGCTTGGGAATGGCTGAGTGGACTTTGCTCTGTTAGCCGTGCATCTTTTTCTATTTAAAGGAGGTGTTCAGCCTGTCTATTTGGCATAAATTGGTTGAGAATTTGCCGGTCAAAAGCGCAGGGGAGAGAAAGAAAAGGATACTTGGAGCCTGCGCTCAGTCTCCCGGCAGTGCCCCCTTCCTGCTCTGGGGAGGTCTCTTGCTTGTCCCTGCGCTGGGTCGGCCCCTGGAGCACAAGTGCTCGGAAGCAGCAGTGGCAGGGTCGCTGTCTGTCTGTCTGTCTGTCTCCGGGATCATGTGGCAAGGGGGCCGTGCCTGCGGCGAGAGCGGCTCCCCCCGTGCGAGGAGTCACAGGACACCGGCGGGGGTAGCTCCAGCTGGTATGCACTGGTACCGATATAATCCCGCAGGACTGTGTCCATGGGACACAAGTGTGACATGCGAGGTATTTAAGGAGACACACCTGTTCTAGGCACAGGCTGGGTATTGCATGCCTTGGAAATGGAAGGTTGTGGTAGAGCAGGGAAGACTCTCATTTTATCCTCAGGAGGGCTTTGCTTTCTTCTTTCTCCCCAGTTGCACATTATTTTATAATTCCCTAATACTAGGCAGCCCTGTAGCCTGTTAGCACCGGGCTGTTTCAAAGGCCAGGCTGGTGTTTGCAGGAGTGAAAAGCCTCTGGTCTGAGTGATGGTTTGGGTGTAACTGCTCCCAAGAAAGGGCAGAGAATTCGGAGAATGTCATCTATGTGTGGGGTTGGGTTTTTCGGTCCTTTAGATAATTTAGATTTTGTGTTGTGTTTACCAGTATTTTTATTATAAGGCCTCTGTCTTGCAATTTAGAGCAGTAAATCACATGAAATTCATACCATCTTACAAGTTTTGTACAAAAATATTTTGTCACTTTGAAATCTGAGTGTATTTCTCTCTCTTCTTTCCATCTGCCCCATCCTAAAAAATTACCGTGAAACAGTTACGCTCCATAAGAAGCAGCAAGTAAATACAAACTAAATCTCATTATTGCATAGCATAAAGAATTAAAATGCTTAGATTTTTATCTCTCTTTCTGAAGTTTATCTGACACTTGTTTGGCAGAGGATAATTTTTTTGCTATTGAAAAGAGAATGTATTAAGATGAAGGAAAAAGAAATTGCAGGGTCTGTCATATGACTTGATTCCATCTGTCTGTCATGCCATTCAAGTAGAATGGAATTCTTCTCTCAAATTTGATGTGCCTTTTTTTGATCTTAATGTGAATCTCCTAGTTTGCCTTAGTCTAGTTCCACATGGCCCTCCTTTCCAGGGATTCCTGCTCTTGCTGAGGTGTTAAGTGCTTGTTGGTTTGGGACAGCTCCCAGGATTGGGGCCAAGGCTTCTCCTACATTTGATAGCTTGTTGTGTGGAAATAATTGCAAGTGGGCAGTCTTTCCCTCCTGTCTTTGTTTAAAATAAGATTTTCAGGTAAACATCCTGTATGTCAGTTGTTTGCAAAACTGAAGTAATGGCTGGTGGAAATAAGGAGGAGGGTTCTAGGCCCTGGTTAGTTTGGGCAGTCAGGTATTTCAGGGGGGAAGGCGGCAATCCTCTTCTGTAACAGCTTTGCACTCTGAGTGTGCTGGTCTGCAATAACCAGTCCCTGAGTGGACCACAGACTCTCCTCCTCGGAAACTAAAGGTTGTTGGCAGGGAAGGAGATCCTGGGAATGGAGACCACTCAGCTCCAGGCTCACTTGGCCCATGGGGTCATTGACCCTTATGACACGGGGGTATAAATATGTATTTTTTTAATCTTGACCTGAAGAGGACTGCAGCTGTAAGTTGGTGTTCAGGTTGACCAAGTCCAACCCTTAAATAGTTTTTCTTCCTTGTGGGCAGACACATTTTTGTACATATGAACATAAAAATACCTTTGATGCTACTGAGAAGCAGAATATCTTGTTGTAAGGAAAGAATCATCCCCCTTTAGCTGTGGTGCCTCCCAGGCTGGCTTTGGGCCTCTGCAAATCACATTTTGCTACATAGCCTAAGGTAGACACAGTCTCACTATCCCTGCTAGCTGGTAAAAGTGGGCTCTCCCTCACCTCTGTTCCTACTGGATTCTCCCAAAGTTAATATCTGTGCAATCAAAAACTGAAGATACTTACTCTGAGTTGTTTTGAGATTTATTTTTTTTTGGGAGGGGATGGGGTGGGGGTGGTTTGGTTTAGTGATGTTTTTTGTTCCTTAACTGCACCCTGCAAAATGTCCTGGCTGAGTTGTTTCCAAATACTGGCATCTCCAGGGAAGGGGTTATAAATTGCTAATTTAAAGCCTGCAACAGGATAATTAACTAACCAGTTTGATGTAAATGGCTTAATGGGGCTTTACTAGCCCCTTTGAACTTAAAGTAGCACTAAAAAGTAAACTGTAAATACCTTCAAGGAACGTAGTGGCATGTTTGAATGTGGGGCTGCTTGGCTGTAAGGAGCAAGCCTGCTCAACTTGCCAGGAATCCACTGGCCTGTGTGACAGCAAACATGTCAAGGGGGTGAGGGGACCAACTAGGCATCCCTTGGGGAAGGCTCTGCAACTGCCTTGGTTCTCAGGAAGCACAACACTCTGATATATCAGGCTTTCAAACCTGTCCTGCCTGCTTTGGAAAATTTAAATCACAACCTCAGTTTAAATGCAACTGTAATGAATTTCATCAGGATTGAACAGAAAAAAAAAAAAAAAAAAAAAAAAAAAAAAAAAAACAACAGAAAACCCAAAACCCTGAGGGGGAGGCAGCCACTAGAGTCCACCCTAATTTTCCTGCAGTTCTATTTGCATTAAGGTATTTTGGCAAGTCCAGGCAGAAACACTGAATGCACTTTGTTTCAGCAGACCTCGTTACTGACTGAATCTGCTGAGACAACATACTGCAGCCCTGCAGCAGATGCCAGTTTCTGATGCATTTGGGGGATTTTGGGGAGACTGTCCAGACTTTCATTCTTGCTGGGCTGCTACCAAGTTCCAAAGGAGGAAGTCAACAACAATTGATCACCTAGAAATGAAGGTCATTACAAAGTGGAAGCATCTTGTGCAGTTAGGCATTGATCTCACTTCTGACTATGGAAGCTGGGGTGTTAGAGAGGAGAATTTCAGGCCCAAAGGCCCACAGGAATGTTTCCTTGAAGCTCTTCCTGGTCCCAGTGCTGCTCTGCTCTGCCTTCTCACTGTGCATGCACCACACAGGGTCAACAACAATTCCCAGAATCTTTTCTTCATTGTTCCTCTGTCTCACAACCGTCTTTCACCTATTGCCAGCAGCCTTCCTGGATACCAGAGGATGTTTTGGGGGTTGAAGCACAATCCTCAGTTACTGCTGTGACCTCTGACATGTAGGATTTGGCTTTACAGCCAGCTTTGTTCAAGAGTGTTCCTGATCCTTGGCTGTGCTTTGCTGCCTGCTCTGTTGTGCTGCCCTGAAGACCATGGGGTTTGTGAGGCTGAGCCAGACCAGGGCTGATGCAGAAAGAGGGCAAGACCTGACCTTTTAGGTGGTGGCTCTGACGTGTATGCCCTAAAACAGATCATGATGCCTCATCCTCTGTAATGATGGCTCTATTTTTGTGTGGTTTGGTTTGGAATTTTTTTCCACCTGGTAAGTAATGTGTCACTGGCAATGTTAATGCTGGCCTTTAAAAAGGCAGCATAAAAGCACTGAGATCTGTTGTAGAGCCCCATGATGCTGAAGTGCTACGTCTTATTTTAAAAGCCATGTCTGCCAGAGGATTCAGGCCTGCATTCTAATTATTCAGGTGTCTGTTGTATGCAGGGATCAAAATGCTCTGCTGTGGCCTTTAGAAGAGTTAATAACATGGCACTTTGCTCTTCCGTGCTGACTGAAGCAGTTGGCACCACGGTAGTACCTGCTTGCTGTGTGTGGGTTGGGAGCACAGCACAGGATTAATTTGGGGTTGTGTTGGCAAGGGTCTGTCAGCAGAGCTTGCCCAGCTGCCTGTGCTATCCTGGAGCTGTTAATGCTTTACTTTTATGAGCACTAACCTAGAGCACATTTTAAAAAATTGAAAATACTCACTGTTAGAGAGAGAGAGAGACACTTGCAAGCAGAAGAGCTCTGTACACACAGTGTTCATGGCTGGAGACTCCCTTCAAGGAATGCCACAACACCTCAGCCTGCCAGCTTTGCTATCTTGGCATCTGACTGGGAAATGCAAATACTCAATCTTAATCCTTCATTCCCACATGCTGACATGTATCCAAGGGGAACTTCTGTGAATGTTGTTGTTATTTCCATATAACTTCAGCTGCTGCTTTGCTTCCCAGAACTTCCCCACCATGTGTCTCAGTGCAGTGTTTTCCAGGTCTTTTGGATTTGTTTCCCTAATGGAAGGCAGGCTTTAGTGTGCATGTCCTTATCAGAAATCTGGGCAAGGGAGTTGAGGGCACTTTCAGTGAGCTCACAGGTGACACTAGGCTGGGTGGGAGTGTTGATCTGCTGGAGGGCAGGAAGGCTCTGCAGAGGGATCTGGACAGGCTGGATCCATGGGCTGAGGCCACTTGGGTGAGGTTCAACAAGGTTGAAAGGATGTTTGTAGCCAGATAAGGGTTGGTCTCTTCTCCCAGGTAACAAGCAATAGGGCAAGAGCAAATGGCCTCAAGTTGCACCAGGGAGATTTAGGTTGGATATGAGGGAAAATTTCAAGGAAAGGATCATCAAGCATTGGAACAGGCTGCTCAAGGAAGGGGTGGAATTGCCATCCCTGGAGATTATCCAAAGGATGTGTACATGGGGCACATAGGGACATAGTTTAGATGTGGACTTGGCAGTGATAGGTTAATGGCTGGACTTGATTTTAGGGGTCTTCTCCAGCCTCAGTGATTCTGTGATTTTATGTGGAGAAGAGGAACAAGCCCTGTGATTGAGCTGTTTGTTTTTATAAGGCTCTTCTCTTTCTAATCCCCCTTCAACAAACCCTTCCACAGATTTTTAGATTCCTCACTAAATCCTTTAAATAATATGATAAAAAAAAATCCCCTTCTAATACACATTTTGTTTTGAAACCCACTAAACCTGACAACTAGCTCTATTTGGTTTGTTGGCTTAAGAATCACAGGGAAAATATAAGTAGAAACCCTGGGCCAGGACTCTGGACTCTGACTATCACTAGAGAAAGAACAAATGATGTGCAACGGTGTTTTCCTGACCTCTCCTCTGTTTTTAGTAACATGAAAAATTTCATCTGGCTATTGCTAATGTTAGAAAGTTGTGTAAAAATTAGAACATAATGAAGACAAATTTTAAAGTGGTGTCTGCTGCAGTTCTTGGGTGTGTTGTCTCAATTGCCTCCTACTTAGAGGGCAGCTGAAAAATCCAAGTCCTTTTTCAACATGTCAAAACCAACTTTTTCAAAGGATTCAGTAGCTGTGCCAAAGCACCTTGCCTATCTGTAAGCAAATGCGTAGGGTAGGGAGTGTCTCTGCCAGGGCCAGCATTCACACAGGCAGCTGGCTCTTTTAAATCAATTTGATTAATCACTGTATACCTCCTAATTTTTCAATAGGCAAGTCCCTGCTATTTCTTGCCTGCACAAGATGAAACTTTCACATTACATACCCTGTTATACGACTTTGATTATCTGGAATAGGTCTGGGTGTGCGATGACTGTTCCTGGAAGGGTCTGGGGATTTGGCATTACTGTCAGGCTTCTTACACGAGGTTCCAGAGAAAGCAGGTGTGTGAAAGCCATGTTAGCATCTGCAATGGAGGATACCTTGTGATAAGAAGGATGTGACTTATTCAGGTTCTTCAGAGCTGTTGACTTGCTTGATTTGGGATGTTGAGGTGGTTTTCCTGCTGTTAAAACATGTTCTTTGAGTGAACTGCCTGCCAAGAAAATGTTTGGAGAAGGGAATAGATTAAGCCAAGGTGGACTGACTTGGTGGGTCAGGGAAAGCTGGATGGCATCAGAACGTCCCTGTAGCTGGGGAGGCACGAGCCTCAGGATGTGTGTGTTTCTGAGCACCTGCACTGTGGTGTAACAATGCCACAATTTATTCAGCCCTTCTCTGTGACAGAACTGCATGTGGCTGAATAATGTGCAACCAGGGGCTGAAAGCAGCTGGATCCTGGATCCTAGATACAGGTGCTTGGGAATGCACAAGAGAGAGGCTTCAGTCCAAATGTATCCTCACTAAGAGAGCTTTCTGCATCCTCTGGGTGTCTCTTGATGCTGTTACATCACTGGGCTCTGCTGGAAGTGGTAAGAATGGAAGAATTTTACTTTTTGCTTCCACTCTAAGGTGTAGTATCGATGTTTGTTGTGGCTGTGAGCAGAAGTTAGTATGTGTATTACTCCTTGGGCCAGGTTCTGATTCTGTTTATGTAGGTATAAAACTGCTGTGTTGTTTCATCTGTGTTAGGGAAGTTCCAGCCTCTCTGGCTGTTTTTAGGGTTTGGTTCTGCTTGGCTTTTTGCTTTGTTTTCTCCTTCCTTTAACCACTTTCCTTGCTGAGAGCGGAGAACTCCATGGGAAGTGATCCAGCAAAGTTTTAAAATAACCTTTTAGTGTGGGTTTGGTTTTGGTTTTGTTTTTTTTAAGCTCTTGCTCAAACTTTTAAATATGTGAATTGTCTCTGTGAATTCTGAGTGCCTCTGAAACCTGCCAGCCAAGCCTAAATCTTGCAGGAGGTGTGGCCACATTTGTGTTCTCAGAGCTCTCTGGCACAGACACCTGGTACACCTGTGTCTCCTGCTAGTTTCAGTACTGTCAGAACTTCACCCCTCATGCCTGTTTCTCTGGTACCTCCTGTTTTTCCCAAGGTTATCTTCTAAAAATAGAATCTGTTACAGATTTTCACTCCCCCACACCCACCTTGAGGACAATAATTACCAAAGAGATGGTTTTAATTATGCTGAAAGAAGGAGGGTGATGCATTCGGCTCTGCTCTTTGAGGCGCTTTTTTTTTCTGGCAGGGAAAAAATTGCACAAATTGCTTAGTAATTTCCTTAGGTGATAAATATAAAGTGAGTAGCTTTTGAAATACTAAAGCTTGAGTATTTAAACATTTGATAAATCATGGGTTATCTAGAGAATAAAATTATGATGTTTTGGCACTGGCAGAATTCAATGCAAAGGTCTCAATCTGAATAGAAAATCTCTTAATTTCCTTAATTGTTGTTAAACTGATAGAGATAGCTGTGGTATCTGTGGCATTCACCTGTCCAGAAACCAAAGTCATGCTCAACCCAAGTGAGCAGGGATGCTTTGGATGATGCAGTTATCTGTCAGCAGCCAGAAATGAAAACATTCAGAGCATTCATAAGACAGAAAAAAAACTTCTCTACAATGAAAAAAAAACCCCAAAACTGAATGAAATCATGTAAGTGTTTGAGTGGATGATGCTGACTTTACTGTCCTCTAAACTATGCCTGCAGCAGCCCAGAGTTTATTGTCATATAAACCAAGAGAAATTAAAGGCAAGCTGTCTCTATAGGCTGCATGATGGAACTGGTGAGCAATTGCTCCAATAGTAGGGTGCTCTCTCTGTGATAATTGCCTACAGATAGAAATGCTGTGTAGAGGAATCATTGCTGGCACACTGACATGGCTGGCAAACTAAACTGTTTGGTGGAAAGATAAGAATCTACTACAGCTCTTTAAAATCACCCTCATCGTGATCACCTCATGATCAAACATTACTTTCTCCACTGTGAGTAAAAGCATAGCATATTTCACAAATCATCCCTTAAAATAAAACCAGATTGGTGCATAAGAGACCAAGTCAGCACAAGCATGCACTGTGCTATACTAGTAGCACTGTACGTTCTTAGGCAAGAATGTACAGTGCTACCACACAGAGCTCAGAATGAAATGGGAACAGTGATGGTGCTTCAGGTTTTACAGCCACCTCTGTGCTCAACTTTGACAATTATTTATCACCACTAATATTGTGCTTTGTAAACTTATACAGTACTTTATAAAGTAAGACATGTTTCCTATTTTAAAGATCTTATAATCTTGTGGGCTGATAAGGGGTGCAGATTATCCCTTGGATGTTCATAAATAGCATTAGCACTAAGAGTTTTATTAGCGCTGGGTCCTTTCAAGCCTGTGGCTCTTTCTTTTTCTTAACACTTCCCTAGTCAGGTGCCAAAATAAGGATTTCTACTGCATGATGTTCCAGGCTGGAATACTGTGGGCATTCTTTGGTTTTGCTTGTAGTGAAAGAGCAAAACCCAAGCAGTGTCCCAGCACAGTGGCTGCAGCTCTGCAGGGTTTAATCAGCCTTTGCTTGCCTCTCTGAGACTGCAAGTCTGGAGTTTGGGGGATGGCAGCAGAGAGCAGGCTCGGGAGGTCTCTGTGTGTGTGTGTGTGCTTGCGCGTGTTTTAAATAAACAAACAATGCAACAGCAACTTCAACAAATTGTGAGCGGTGCTAATTTGTTATAGTGCTGTCTTGCCTTCTGGCAGTGTTGATTTAGGAGAAGCTGAGCAGACTGGAACGGATGCAGGGAGATGACGGTTCTCTTACTCTGTAAATGGTTCAGCATAAAATACTTTTAAGGGTCCTGTCCTGAGGAGCTTTCAGATTACAGGGTAAAGCACATACATAGGCTGTCAATCCCCTTTTCAAAACCAAATCTAAGGCAAAAGTACCTTTCCCCCTGCTTTGCTCCACCACTTCTACTTTCTTGAAGAGAAGTTTTAAGTCTTAATTCATGACAAAAGCCTATAATTTGTGTACTTTGAGGACTGCCAGGAAATCCTTGGCCTTGACAAGAATAGTGTGTAGGGAAGGAAAGGAGGAAGATCCTGTGCTTTGGACTGTAGCAAAGTTTTCAACACCCCATGACCTTGCTGGGCTGCCTTTCATAACAGCCTGGGGCTGTAATCCCCCAGGCTGAGAAGCTCTCTGTCAGGGAGGGCTGGCCAAATGTGCCCGAGGTATCTGCATGGACCACTGCTGTGCAGGGCTGCAGGACAAAGCCAGCAGGATGGGAGCCTTGCTGGGAAGAGGTGGATTTTGGAAACATGCATAGAGTGACGTCCCTGCGGTCTGTGAACTGAGTTTAGATAATGCTTGAAGACTCAAGTGAAAAAGAGGAATAAAACAGTCAAAAAAAAAAAAAAAAAAAAAAAAAAAAGGGGGGGTGGGGGAAAAAAGAGAAAAAAAAAAACAAAAAAAAAAAAAAAAAAAAAAAAAGTAGGGGTTGAGGAAAAGCAGGCAAAGAAATGAAGGATTTTGAAAGTGAGTAAACTCTGCTTTCCCATTAGGTCATCTTCAGCTTGGAGTGATTTGGATGCAATACAGGCAGTTTGCAGAACTTTGAGTCTGTTAGGCCTTCTGCTTTTACAAGCAATAGTGGCTTTCTGGCCTCCTCTCATTTGCCAGGCTCAGATGTGCTGAGACTTCTTGGTGGCTGCAAAGAATCAAATACAAAGGATTCTGGGTGATGGGTTAAGCATCTGACTTGGAGGGATGTTTGGTAGGCAGTACAGTCCTAATACTGCTGGGACCAACTCTTCTAGTGGTTTGCTTGAAAGACTTCACCAAAATGAAACTTAAAACCAAAGATATCTCTGCTAAGTATGGTCATTTTTTTGGAGAAAAGCAAAGAAAAAAAATGTGGGAAAGTGCTAAAAGTGCTATATTTAAGGTATCATTCATATTAAGAACCGTTGCTGGATCTATAGATATGGGTAAAGAGAATGAGGTTTTTTCTTACTGGAAAAAAACAAGACAGCAATGCTTGTTCTGTGCACCCTGTGCTCACCACTGCTCTGGCTCATGGTGAGAGAGATGACATTTTGGTCCAGCACAGTTACTACACCCCTTAGCACAGAAACTTGCTGTTAACTATTGCAAGCTCATGAGATTAGCAGTATTGTGTGTGCAGATGCTCCTGTGCAGACTGCATCTCTCTGCAGGAACATCTGCTGAGTCCACACAAGAAATGAAAATAAACAGGCCGATTGGGAGGATCTTTAGCAAACCTGTTCCCATTTTTCCTAGTATTCTGAGGCTTTGTTTGCTCTAACAAATCGTGTAACTAAGGAGTCTGAGTCACAGTCACTAGTTCCAGCTGCCTGCCTCATCCCTGTCCTGGAGATCCCTCCCCAGTTGCAGGGTCAGTTGAAGGGGTCATGCATTTGCTCCTGTGTTACTGCATTTCACAACCTGCTATCAGCTTGTACCTGTGGTGACTCAGAGCCCTAAAGCCGTGCTGCAGCTGGGAGTGTCCTGTAGGACAGTCTTGGTTGGAAGAGGGTCGTGACATTCCTCCTTCTCCGCAGTGCTGGGTGTGCTCCTGCCCTCAGAGCGATGCTCAGCATGAGGCTGCCACCCCATGCATCCCCTGCCAAGTGGCCTGCCTTACTGAGGGACAGGGCCCAAGACTGACACTCTCTAGGATTAACTGGGAGGTAACAACGATCCATTAGTCATGTCCTAAATCTTTGCACTGTAAAGAGAGAATTCTGTACGGGCTCAGAGGTGGCTGGGAAACAGAAATTTTGCATACCAAAGGGGCCTTTGAGCTACTTCATTCAATATGTTGTTGTTATTTTTGTGCAATAGGGAGTAAATAAATGAACTAAATGAGATTTGTACTGGACATTGGAGTTGCCTTTACTATTTGCGATGCAGGTACAACTAAAACTGAGTTTGATCAGTTGTAGGATGAGAGGAAGAGCCCAGAGTCTACTGCTGGTTACTAAGTTGTCACAAGCTTCTGAAGCTTTATTTTGTGCCACTGCTCTGCTCCTGAGATCAGCTGTGCTCTGCAGATATGCAGGAATTTTTAATGCCAGACTCTGGCTGACAAGCTCTGCAATGTCCATGCCTCTCCCCTTCTCCTCCCAGCAGAGGTTTGGGTAGTCCTAGACTCCTATGTGTCAGCAGTGACAATAAATGTATAAGATACAAGCACTCTTTTTAGGAGTTGGCAGGAAGCTTCATTTCTGACTGCAGTGAGATGTTCTAACAGTAGGAAACACCTTTGGTTGAAGCAGTTCTCTGCTAAACTCTGCCCTAGAGGGGAAGTACAACTATGGAGAAGAGCTCTTGCTTCACAGCAGCAAGAAGCAAATTTGATTGCGATCTGGGTGGGAAAAACCTCATGTTTGAGCTGCTGTTTGAGAAATACCTTTATGCAGCATTCAGCCTGTGTTAAGCTGAGAATTGCTGGTATTACTGAGGGTTTTGCAGAGTTTTGATGCTGGGAGATGCAGCCAGAGTTCAGCTTGCTTTAATGCTGTGCAGAGCGTGATCTTCTGGACAGGGGGGAGCTCCAAATTCCTGGGGCTCTGGCCTGTGATGCTTTAAGTGTGGTAGTTAACTGTGGGTTGGCCTGTTCATGCTGGCACTGGTCTGTTCAGACTAGTTCAGCAAATGCTCTTGGCTGAGCACAGCCCAGGTCAGTAGGCAAACAGTTGCTTACATTTCACTTCTTTATTGTATTGACAAGATTTAAAAATCTTCAGCCTACAGCAGTCAAAACAGGGTGATCTGAATACAAAAGATCTATTATTTCAGTGTGAAAGGGGTTTGGTTACAGAGTTGTGGGGATAAGTATGCAGGTGGGAATGATGGGAGCACTATCCTGGGCCTAAGCCCAGCAGATGTTCATGAAGAATGAACTATCTTCTCTGTCCTTTTCATGAGAACCCATTCCATTTCTCAGGCCTGTGTCATCCTTTATGCTCTCTCTCATTCAACATTAAGTATTATAAGTCTTTTTCATTTGGCCTTTTATCTTTTAAGGCTGATAATCAATAGTATTCTCGCTTTTTAAATGTAAGATTTCTATCTCCAGAAATACAGCTGGAGACATGCAGCCATCAATGTGATAAAAGCTATGCACGTTTCACTTCACCATGAGGGTCTAAAAACCCATGTTAAATCCCTGCCAGGCTGCAGGCTTATTTCTGTACTGGTTTTTGGTGGGTTTGGGCTTGTTTGTTTGTTTTCACTGGGGCAGCATCACCAGTTGTAGAAAGGAACCTGTTCTTAGCATCTATCCTGAGACTGCTCCATGATAATCCCGCTGGAGCTGATTAGAGGAACTTTGTGGGAAGGGTATGCACTGCAGAGGATACAAGCAGCTTGTCAAACCTAGGGTGGCTGTGATATGTGCCTTTCCCTGACATGGAAAAGATGATGTTGCTTTTTCCTTTGGGCAGGGGAGGGTGGAATTATAGATCTTAAGTTTTGCGACGCTCATACAAGCTGCAGTTCACTGTGGAACAACTTGATCTCCAGTCTCCAAGAATGGAGATAAAATTATCAGTGAAGCATCATTATAAATAGGAGAGGGTATACAGTGTCATCTTCTCCCACCTTGCACTGAAGTATCCAGCCTGGTCCAATGCCATAACATCTCTAGAAGATATTTCCAAAGGCTTGGGAAGTGGGACAGGGAAATGGGGACATTGGATCAGGTTTGGAGTGTTTCTTCTGCTGCCTGTACTATGTTGGGAATGAGACCATAAAGCTCTGGCACCAGGCTGTTCTTGTCATAGAGGCATTTCTATGTGGTGGTGGTATTTCATTGCCTGAATTTCTGGGCAGAAGGAAGCTGATGCAGACATCCTGGGATCTGCTGGTTTTAGATACATGTGAACCGGTCCCCCTGAAGCTCAGTGCTTTGGGAGTCATGAATATAAGTGGCCAGGGAGCATCAGTAAGAAACTTGCAGAGTCCTGTTCTGATTCTGTCACAGTTCAACAGCTGTGGGGAAGTGGGTGGAGGGGAGGTTGTTCTAGCAGTTACATATTTTAGGCAGGTGGCTGTTTTAAAATGTACGTTTCAATTTTGATTGCAGTATTTTAATTGCATTTAACAGCGTCCCTGCTGGTTCTCCATTCTGCATCCGTGCAGCCACGTTCTATTGATGGCCTGTTGTGATTTCAATGGAACATCATGGGATGTACCTGGCACGTCGGGCAGCACTGGATGGAGGTGCCTTTAGCCCAATGTACCTGGCATGGTAAGCGGCAACCAAGCGGTTAAATCTGCGTTCTACTGCTCACAGTTTCAGCTTGTATAGCAAGGTGTTCCTGCTTTGCTGCAGCCTTGCACTGACTGGAAATCACTTTGCTCTCCTGATTTTAGTGCGTTCATGCACACAGAGCCCCTACCCTTTTCACCCATGGAGATTCCCCTTCCCTGGGAAGTTTGCCATGCAGTAGAGAAGGGCTTAGCCATGTCAGGCTCTCCTTGTTATTCTAGAACCTGAGAGAAGGGACTGGGAAATCATCTCACTCTTTTTTTTCTCTCCTTTTTGGGCCAGGAGCTGGTAGCAGTTGAGCAGGTATTGCCCATGTCCCAAATATCCAAATGTTGCCGCACAGAGATACCAGACAGGTGCTCTTGTCCTTAAGCAAAGCTGTGCCATTTCTGCAGGAGTCCTGCAAGCGCTGCCTCGGGGAGCCAGGAGGGCAGTTCTGCCTGGCACTAATTGGAATGTAACAAATTAAACAAGGGCCACTTCCAGTTTGCTGATGTGGTATCTTCTGCAAAATGATCCTCCATCCTCCATTTTCCTTCTCTTTTCCATGCCCACACCTGCAAAATCAGCTGCACATCCTGATCTGTCCTGCATGTTTCTCTCCCTCCCCCAGCTCTGCAGACCTCTGCCCAAGTAACTTCACATGTTGGTCTTAGCTATTTTAAAATGCTAAATATTTGTGTGAGAAGAACAAGGGTGCTGCATCCTGTTTTCTGCTTGAGCCTTCTTCACAGAGTTTTTGCTGCTCCACTGCCAGTGATGAAAATGCATGTTTGTGCCTCAGCTTCTGAATTCTGCTGTCTGACTGCTCCAAGGGGCTGGGGATAGGGAACCATTTGGACTAACATAGTTCCAGCACTCTCCCCATGCTTCTGCTGTTCTAGAATGTGAATACCTTTAAAAGTATTGGACTAATGTCCTGCCAGGGCCAGGTCAGTGGCTGTGAACCACCCACTACACTGACACCTCTGAAGGTCCTGGTTCTGTTGGGATGTGGGGAAAGGAAGATCAGATGAGCCAGTGGGGAGCAGGAAAGCTCTCTTCCCAATGGGGTCATTAAGTGCTCAAAAAAAAAAAAAGTTGGTTCAGCTGAAACTGAAGGATGCAGAAGTCATCTGTTTCAGTTTCACTCAGTTCCAGTAGCAGCTGGACACAGCATTTTTAATGTCATAAACTGGTGGGAGAGAGCAGTGTAGGAAACAGTGGATTTCATTTTGTCTTGTTCTCCATGCTCACTGCTGCAGTGTCTGCTCAGTGCGGCTCAACTACTTGGGAAGGTGGAGAAATAAGTAAGCAGGCCACTGTCTTTTCCTGGGTCTATTATTACATGCACAGTAGGCTGATGTTTTAACAGCATCTTAATTTGATACATCACATCTAATCTGTTTGTTGGTTTTTATCTGCAGTACTGTTAACTCACTGTTCAGGTGCTTGGTGTCTAGCCTTCTCATCCAGCCACAAATCCTCTACGTGAAATGAGTGATTCCTTAGATCTGTTTATGATTGATTCTTTGCTTCACTGGTGTTGCTTCTTAAAAGGTAAACAATATTCATGTGCTGCAATCTATAACTCAGAGATGAAATCAAATAGCATCTCCTGCCAGAGGTTGCTATGATAACACATTTAGCATTCATTCAGCAATTACTTTTAGGTAGAGATTTAGTGATATTAAAGAAAATCAAACCTGTAGTGAATATGTCGATTTTATACTGTTGAAAGGGGTGAAGGGATTTCTCTTCTCCTTTATTTAGCAATTTCATTTTCTGTGGTGTCCAGACTCTTTGTGCAAACTGAGAGCAAATGAAGTTTTTCCTGCTGTGTAGTGAGAGCAGCACAGCTCCAGGAGCAGCCTGTGTGTTGTGCACAGCCTTGCTGCCCACGGGGTCACAGCGTGCCCCAGGCTGGGCACAGCAGCTCGCAGTTACCCAGCTCCTGGGGCAGTATTGTGTATTAAGATGCTGTCGGCTCTTAGCTTGCAAAGCTTTATTTCATGTGTGGCATCTGCTTGCAGCATTACTGTATTCTGTGATTTGTGCCCTGTACTTCTCATGTCTTTGCATGTGCTGTGTCTCAGTGTCATGGATGTGGTGGAGGTAGTGGAGAGCCTTAGCCTTGTTTCATTCCCTTCTAGCATGGGAGTATTTGAGCAGGTTCACTGCTTGGAAAAAAGTGTGTCTTGAATGTGAGAAAACCAAGCTAAATCTGGAAAAAGACCATTACTGCTGCTATTTGTCCAGAGCCTTCTGTAATCCTCTTCTAAATGCAAACGGCTGAAATTTTGCACACCACATTCAAGGTTTAAAGACTGTGGCCCCAGTGAAACGTTTATGTATTCCTGAGGTCTGGGGAGTTGGATTTTTTACTAGAAAGGCACCTGAGCCTTTTTTGAACCAGGCTCCACTGAACTGGGAGTATATTTTTTCTTGTTGTTTTTTTGTTTTGGTTTGGTTTTTTTCAGAAAACAGAAAAGGAAGGGTTATTAAAAATGATACTGAAATACAAGAAGTATAAACCCACTGTGATTTTTTAGAACTTTGGGTGGGTTCTGGTGGTGTTATTCAAATGTTACGGTTTGTTAAACACTCTCTGCAACCTAATGGATAGCAAGGCCTTTCTAAGGCTGCACCTGCCATTTGTTTGGGCAAATAACTTTTAAACAGGATTTAAACTCACAGTTGTCCTTGGTCCCATGCTTTCAGCTAGAAGTGAGATTCTAGGATTGCCATAAGTTAAGGAATAATGGCTGCTTCTCTTTTGCTAACAACTTTTCCAACACACCTTTCCTCCTCCACCTCTGACATGCATCATTGTCAAAGAAGGGTTTGTAACTAGGCATCTCTATGAAATACCTGGATTGGATTTATTTTTGTTGAGGATTGAACAAGATACACAAGGCAGGTTGCTATAAGGCTTTTGTCAACAAAGGGACAGTGGCCAGAGGAGTGTTCTCTGAGCCATACTCCTGTCCTGGTCAAAGCCCTTGGTGGGCAATTCTGACAACATTTTAAACACAATGCTCTAAGCTTGGTCAAAGGTTTTGCTGCCTTGATTCATTACATTATTTTTTTTGGGTTGTTAAATCCACATTAGACTTCAGCTAACAAATTTAAATTTGAAAAGGCATGGTTATACTGCTTGCACCTGACCACTGATTTTGGAATCTACTGAAGGTAATATCCTACCTTATACATATGTCCTACTGAACATGAACAGTCCTGTAAAATTTGACATGTGAGATAAATAGAGGTAATTTAAACAACTTGTACTATGCTAGTTTTTATGCTGCAGAACATACTCAGTAGTAATAACATTATCTTTCTCATGAAGGTCAGTAGCAGAATTAGAATTCTAACTCTGTTTCCAGGGCTTTCTCTGCAGGCTCATTACCTGGTTTCAATATCATTTAAGGCAGAATGAAAAAAAAAAAAAAAAAAATAAAGTGCTAAAAATATTCTGCATTATTAGCTGTTGTAAGCCTTAAGGCTTAGACAACTTGAATACAGTGATTTCTAGACCTCTGCTTTAAGTGCTACATCAGTGGGAAATAAGCCCACTTTAACTTCAGTAACATCATACTATTATTATTACTACTACTACTTTGTTTGGGCAGAGAATATTGGCTGTACTGTTTTCCTTCCTTTCCCATATTTGTCCTTTATGGAACACTTAAAAATCATATCCAGGGATTTTGTGTGTTACATGCATGGAAAAGCACCATGATGTTTGCAGTGAAATTGTACTGCTAGGCTGTTTCTTGCTATCTGTAGTACTAGGCTGTATCCTGCTATAAATGCAGGATGCATTTATATAGCAAGATGCTGTTGAGTTGCAAGCCATGTTTTTGCCCTCCCCTATCGATGTATCTCAGTGACCCAGAAGTAAGGGCTCTCACTGGCCTGGCTAGATAAAAGTGGGTATTTTGTGCTTCTGTGCTGCTGCTTCTTCCCCTTAATCAGCAATTCTGGAAGCAATCCACTAGAACCAGACAAGCTTCATCCTCCATCCTGCAACCCTGATGTGACTAATTACATCAAAACTTGGTTTTTAAGTGCTCAGCATTGCTCGGTGGAGGACAGGAGCCCCTGTCCTATCACATTTTTCTGATTCTGCAGGGTGAGTTACTATTACAGAAACACTATAGGTGGAACTAGCACTGTGGCAAGCCTGTACTTCCTCCTTTTTGCTGCCACCCTTTCTAAAGCCATCGAGCTCTGGGAGCAACATCCATGAGCAGAGGCACTGTGGTGAATCCACCGCCTTCTTGGGATGCCATCCATTGCTCAAGCAAAATCAAATGGGAAAGCAGAGCAGCCTTTTTAGCTGTGGGTCAGGGTGATGAGCCAGAGGGATCTGTGTGGATGCTAAATTAGGTGCTGCTGCACTGAAGAGCCACCAAGAAATTCCACCAAAAGCATAAGCAAGCACCAGGCTGACCAGCAGGCAAGTGAAGAGCTGTGTCCTGTGGAAGAAAGGAGGCACCTGCTTGGCAGATCTGTTAGGAAAAGTACCAGGGTAGTCGAGCAACAATGCTTGAGGAAATATTTAATTTGTTTACTTTTTGGTAGCTTTTTTTCATAAAGTAAAACTTCTGTTGTGCAGAAATGGATGATGTAAATTTACCACCTTTCTGCCAAATGCAGTCTTTCTATTTATCATCACATAGTAACGATCAGGTTTGGGGGAAGCAATTTTTTATACTAACTGCATCACTCCTTATTTCTTTTTGTTGTGTACCTATGCTTGGCACAGAGAGAACATAATGCAGTCTAATGCTTCATCATTTGAACTCTGATGGGACAGAGTGTGGTAGTGGGACTCACAAACAATAAAAAAATTAACTGATGATGATTTAAAGAGAGAGCTTAAGCTCTTAATTTCTCTGTATTTATGGCTTGCTTCTCCTTCAATAAGAGAAATGTTTCAATAATATGATGAACTGGGAAAGGAAGAAAGGAAGTAGAAGGCTAAATTGTGGTTGTTGTTAATTTGGTATTTAATTCCTCCTTTTGAACCTCAGAAACTATTTAAAATCAACTTTAATGGATAAATGCAAGTAGAAGTTGGCACTTGCAAACAAATAAACACATGCACACGTAAAAAACCCAAAGCAAAACAAAAAAAAACAAGGAAAAAAAATTAAAATTGATCTTGGATTCCCAAATGCAGTCCCAAATGGAATTCTGGGTTTTATGGATTGTAACATCTACCAAATGTGCAACTGCAGTTAGTTCTGACATATCTCAGCCTGGGTGTTTCCTACAGTCCATACTACTGGGAAGGCCAATATAAACATCTAAACTAAAATACATCATGACTACTGTTTGTAAAATGCATTACCTATATGCAGGTAACCACAATTTTCCTCTTGTTACAGTATTTCAGGATAGAGAAACTGTGACTTGAGGTATGTTACTCGACTATTATTTTAAACAAAATTCTTTCAAAATTAAAGACAGAGCAAAATTAACTTGAGGAAAATGTTTCAGATTTATGAAGACATGTGGTGATATTTAGCTAGCTCAGCATCCTGAATTTCAGCCAGTTGAGGGTTGATTCTAACCCTACGTGTTAATGGATTGGGATATGGACACAGCCAGGGGAGTGGTTTTTAAAGCAGCTTTTCATACTCTTAAGGAGGCTTCCCATTCACACCTCAGTGTGGGTAATTCCATCTTCAATGGATTTAGTTGCTACATGTCATTTTCTCAGCCCCAGAGCAGCTGGGTGTTATAAGATTTCAACATGTAACAGCCAAGAAACAAACCACACATTAAAGCAGGCAAGCTGCAGTTTATGCTAATTATTTTACATGCTCAGATATGCAAATGACAGTGAAGTAGATGCTTCTCTTTTCTTCCACTTTTTCTCACTTCTCATCCTCCCTTCAAGTCTGTGTCAGGAGAGAGGAGCTTTCCCTTGTACCTAAGTATTGTTTCCATGCTGGTATCTTTTGAATAGTGATTCCAGCCAATGACTATTGCTTTTGTAAAAAGATAATTACAAATCTGATTTTTGAAAGTCTTGAATCAAGTCTTAGCATGAGAAATATTTCTCTCTGTATTCCCAGCAGGATCACAGCTTGCAGGGCTCAGTGTACTCAGATCTCCCTAGTCAGTGTCAAGCCTAACATAGTCTGCACTGTGTTAAACCAGTCTAATTAAATGTAACCTGTTCTAGTGGAGACAGCAAGCTCACCCCTCTCATCCTCCTGTTTTTCAGGTGGTAAGGTGAAGGTGAGAGGAAGAGAAGGTGGAGATGGAACTGCCAAATCATGCCAAACAACTGCTACTGCAGCTGAACCAGCAACGAGCCAAAGGTTTCCTCTGTGATGTGATCATTGTGGTAGAAAATGCCCTGTTTCGTGCCCATAAGAACATCCTGGCAGCCAGCAGCATGTATTTCAAATCCCTTGTCCTGCATGACAACCTGATAAACTTAGACACGGACATGGTGAACCCCACCGTGTTCCGGCAGATCTTGGACTTTATTTATACTGGCAAGCTCTTAACGACTGACCAGCCCGGTGAACAGAACTTTAATGCTCTCCTCACCGCAGCAAGCTACCTCCAACTGCACGACCTGGCAGCTCTCTGCAGAAAGAAGCTGAAGCGGAACGGCAAGTCCTTTGCTGGCAAGGCCGGTGGCCTTGGTGTTGGGAGATCTGCCAGGAGTCAGAGACTTTCCACTGCTTCAGTCATCCAAGCTCGCTATTCAGGGTCAAATGAGGGGTTGAAGGGCTCGCACTCAAAGGAGCTGTCAAAGGGAAAGCTCTCTGATGACGAGGTCTTCATCAGCAGCTCCAACCAAGAGAACTGTCACTCCTTAAGCAGGGGAACCAGCAAGAACGGTGGTGGGAGCAGCAGTGCGAATGGGAGCACCGGTGACCAGGAGCTAGGCCTTGACCTGTCCAAAAAAAGCCCCTCGCTCCCTGTCGCAGCCTCCCACGATGACACGCAGCACAGCGAAAGCCAGCACGGCTCTCCCCAATCTGCCTCAGCCCCTGCAGCCAACAGTGCCTCATCGTTCGACGAGTCTGGCGTCGGAGCCCCCCACAGCATGGCGGACAGCAGCGACCCCATGGAGATGGATCTGAGCGAGGAGTGCCACCACTCACTGACAGAGAGCAGCCAGCGCAAGGGCCTCCGGCACTCGTCCCGCAAGAAGGAGTGGATCAAGAAAGACAACGCCTTTGACCGAAAGGAAGGGGGCAAAGACAGGGACGAGGGTGAAGGGCTGCCCAATGGTATCCTGCTGGGGCCCTTGTCCAAGTCTGTGGAGAGGAGTCTGGCCGGGGCGTACGGGGCAGACCTGCCCTACCCGTGTAAGGAGGAGGTAGAAAACGGTAAGGAGAACAGTGACGACAGTGGCCAGAGTGAGAGCGAGAGCGGCGGCCATACCAGTGCCAACTATGTCTACCGGCAGGAGGGGTTTGAGCCAGTGGCCTACGGTGACAACCTGTATGTCTGTATCCCCTGTGGCAAAGGCTTCCCGAGCTCTGAGCAGCTCAATGCCCACGTGGAAACGCACACCGAGGAAGACCTTTACATCAAGGAGGAAGGCACATACGGCAGCAAGGATGAAGCTGAGGATTTGTCCAACCCCAATCAGTCCTACGCTGCGGAGTCCCGGCCCTTCAAGTGTTCAGTGTGTGAGAAGAGCTACAAGGATCCAGCCACACTGCGGCAGCACGAGAAGACTCACTGGCTGACGCGGCCCTTCCCTTGCAACATCTGCGGCAAGATGTTCACGCAGCGTGGCACCATGACACGGCACATGCGCAGCCACCTGGGGCTCAAGCCCTTTGCTTGCGAGGAATGTGGGATGCGCTTTACCCGGCAGTACCGACTAACAGAGCATATGCGTGTCCACTCAGGAGAAAAACCTTACGAATGTCAACTGTGTGGTGGGAAATTCACCCAGCAGCGCAATCTGATCAGCCACCTGCGAATGCATACCTCTCCCACATAAGCCAAAGACTCCAGAATGAGCTTCAAGCCCATCCGCAGTGATTTACCTTTCTGTAGACTTGCTGCTTAAAAAAAAAGAAAAAAGAAAAAAAAAAACAAAAACAAAAAAGGGGGCAACTCCCCATACTCTGTTCAGTCATGAGAGGCCTAAACAAATGTAGCTTTAACATTTAAAAAAAAAGTTCATTTTTTTTCCTTTTTTTAAAAAAAGAAAGGTCCACAGCCAAGCTGATGCATTTAGTCCCAGTCTCCCTTCAAATTTTGATGACCTGGCAAGAAATGCCTCTTCTTTTTGCACACATTGACTTCATTGCCATATTGTTTATCTGGAGCAGGTAAGGGGATCTTGGGGAACTTTCAGCCTGTGCTGGCTCCCCCCTCCCTGCCTCTTTTTGTGTTCCTGTCATTGTACTCACCTCCTCTCCTAAAACCAAACTCAGTAGGGGTATTTCTTGCCATTAAAAAAAACCCAACAAAATACACCTTTTCAGTGGCCTAAGTAGCTGTGAAATAACAGCATTCTCAAGTGCAGAAGCTGTGTCTGTGGACCATCTCACAGGGCTGGCAGCCCCTGCAGAGACTGTGGGAAAGCCACGGTGGTGGTGGAGCCCAGCCCTGTCTGCTGGGCTGGTGATGGTGTGGGGAGCAGCTCTCAGGGCTGCGCCAGTCCCAGTGCTTCATTTCAACAAATGGCGAAGCCTCCCTTACCATCTCTCCCCATTTTGGCTTTGATCTTTGTCCTTGGCACACATAACCAACCACGTGCCACCTTCTCCCATAACACACGCAAACCTCTTTTGCCTTACCCATGACTGAACAGGGACTGGATGCCCTGGGAATTTCTTTCAGTGAGCAGGGGGTCGTCTTTACTTTTCTAGTAGTTTCGTATGAATATTCTTTGCTTAGAGGTACTTGTTTTATTAAAGGAAAAACCATTGTAACGTTTATGTGAATGTTTGAACTGGAAGGTCGGAGGTTAATTCTAGGGTGGGTGGGGGGGGAGGGGGTTTGATGTAGGCTGGACTTGCTACAAGTTCCATAGGTACTTTTTTATTATTTTTTTTATTTTATTTTTTGTGTGTGTGTATGTTTTTAGCTTTCCTCCCTCACTAAAGAGCAAGTCTGTGTGGACAGACTTGTTACCTTTGCTACCTCTTGAATTCATGAGAACAATAAGATGGTTAGTGAAAGATTAGGCATTTTTTTTTAATTGTAAGTAATTAAATGTATAAAAGTAGAAGCTAAATTAAAGTTAAGGGATTTTTACCACCCCGTCCTTCCATCAAAAGTCAACTAGAGAAATGTTAAAGCAAAGCTTGGCCAAAGACAAAGCAAAAAATACACTGAGCTAGAGGCTGTGCTGGCTGCTTGGACTGGCTCAATTCGCAGTCTCTTGGCTGTCTATAGTCACTTTTAGATAAAAGCAGAAAACTTCTCTGAGCTTTCTGGGCCCTTTCCAGCTTTGTTTATTGAGTCTGGATACTATGGGGAGGGGAAAATGTCCCCCTCATCTTCCACTCCCCCAGCACATCTGGGTCAGTCTGTAAACACCTGGCAGGACAGAGGGTGAGGGCATAGCAGCCTATAATTTACTAGAATCCAGAGTGCAATAAGGTGGGGGAGAGGAGGAGAAAGCAAACCAAAGTGTTTCATATCCTCCCTTTTAGACAATTTAACACACGCACACAAAAAAAAGGAAAAAAAGAGAAAAAAAAAGAAAAAATGAAAAAGAAACAAAATGTTCTTGCAACATCTGCCTAAGACATCACAGCCAACAGCTGCTATTGGTTTAGGAGAGAAGACAGAGAACTTTGCCCACCGATTCTTGGCCCCCTTGACTTTGTTGGCGTGACCTTGTGGAAAGCTATGGCTTATTTCAAGCCTCCCGTGACTGTGGTGGTAAAAATTCACAGCCAGTAGAATCATCCCTTCTGAAATGACTAAGGTTTACACTTGCATTTTTTCATATGTTGGTTTTTGGTGTTTTGTTTTTTGTTTTTTCTTTTTCCACTCAAACCAGTATAGTCTCTATGCGTAAGTTTTACCAAACCTCACGTTTTGTCTTTTTTTTGCAAAGAAAAAAAAAAAAACAAAACGAACAATTTTTTAAAGTTTTGACCAAAAAAGAAAAAAAAAAAAGAAAAAAGTGATCATGTTTGACTAAAAGAAATATAAGCTTCATTTTCTATTGGGGTTTTTTTTTGCTTTTTTTTTTTTTTTTTTTGTTTTGTTTTGTTTTGTTTCGTTTTTTGTTATTTGGGTTTTTTGTTAAGGTAGACTAGTACATGAGAAGTTTTTGGGTCAATTGACTGAACTGAGGAAACTGGAATCCAGGCTCCAAGCAATAGACAACCCGGAGGCGCTGAGCCTTGGCCTGGTGTCACGTTACAGGGAACACTCGCCCTCTCCAGCCGCTCCCTCCCGTGTGCTTCTCCCGGTGCCATTGTCCGCCCGCTCCCAGACGGGAGCGCGGAGGGGCGCACGGACTTTTGGTCTTGTCGAATTGTGCTGAGACGCGCTGTTTTCTTTTCGGGGGTTAAGTGGGCTTTTAGCGTCTTTAGCACTTCCACATTTTTGAATATATATTGAATTATTTTCTCCTTGATTCTTTGTCAACGCCCCCCCACCCCGCTGCCGAGAACGTTCCCAAAATAGTCTTTGGGAAGGCCAGGGAAGGCCGTGCCATCTACCTTGCTCTCAGAGGGAATCTGAGCAGCCCCAGGCACAGCTGTGCGAGAGGAGTTCCTCGGCACTTCAGCCTTTAGCCCCCCTGCAGCCAGGCACGGCGGAGCCGAGCCCGCCAAGGGCCCGCTTCCAAGGCCGGCTTTGGCTCCCTGAGCGCGGGCTGGGCCCTGGGATGGGCCCTGGCCGTGCTGCGGGCTCGGACACGGCGCTGCCCCTGCCGTGGAGCTGGGGACGGCAGGCTGGAGCTGCCGGAGTCCCCCCGGGACAGCGGCTCTCGCCGGGACCGAGGGAGCCGAGCCCGGGCACGGAGCTCCTCACAGGCAAAGCCCTGCTCCCCCTCTCTGAATTCCATTTTTACATGTGTGTGGGTGATGTAGCTTCTCCCCCTGCCCCAGGCCCCCTCTTCATTTGTTTCTTAAGCCTTGAGAATTATGTTGAACTTTCAGGACCCAATGCTATTTTTTAAAAACTATTTTTTGGAGCATCTTTTTTTTTTTTTTTTTTAAATCCCCTCCCCAGCACTTAAACAGTACGACATAAAGTCTGTGTACAGCAAGAGTATTGTACAAAAGGAAATTATGTTCTTTTTTCAAATAGCTGTGTAAAGTTGTGTTCCATAGACTGAGTATAAACAACGTTTTCCAAATTGTGACAGTAATAATGAATAACTAATAATACTCAAAACTTCAGGGACTGTTTCAGGCCTGCTTGGGGCCTAAACACTCAACTGCATTTGTACGACATAGTATTGTATCAACATTTTTCTGTATTTTAATGAGAAAGCAAAACACTAGTTTCATATTTAAGATTTTAAGAGTTTTAGGGTGGGGGGGGGAGGGAGCTGCGTTTTTGATTTTTTTAAATTTTATTTTGAATTTTTTTTTAAATACACAAAGAGCCTCAAGAGGAAAAAACCAATTTAAAAGGAAACAAAAAAAAAAAAAAAGAAAAAAAAAAAAAAAAGAGGCCAGGCAGCTTAAGTATATGCTTTAGTCACTTAGTTCCAGAATGTTTTCGGAATAACAGGAAAAAAAGATAAAATAGCAAAAGTTGTATAAAAGAATAAGAAGCTCATACCCAAATTCACAAAACTATTTTTTAAACCAAAGCACATTTGAATGAGTATGGAACCTCACTTGGCTCAGAAAAGTACTAATATATTTATCTCATTGTTTACATAAACTTTTACAGTTTCAGACCTCAACAGATCTAGGGGCCAGTCAAAATTAATCTTTGCTTTTTCCATTGGTTTGTCTCTGAAGGCTACGCAGTGTTCCCCAGAGGGGGAATCTGTGTCCCAGCCTGCATTCCAGCACTGCTCCGGGAGGGTGGGGACAGGGTGGGCAATTACAAACATGGCATGTAGAACTTTTTTTTTTTCTTCAATCCATGAGAGATGTTGCTGGGAGGGAGACCCAGGCACTATTGTAGGGGCATTTCGGCCTCCCTCTTCAGAGGAGTCTGAGGGAACCAAGAGGGCAAAGGGAGATGCAAGAAGCTCTAGAGATAAGAAAGGATGTTAGAAGATGTTGGGAGCCGCTGTATCCAGCACATCTCCTTAACTTTAGCCATGGGGAGCCGGGCTGCTTTCCAGTCCTTTACTGCAAAACTTCCAAAAACAAATTCCTGGCAAAAAATCCCCAAAGGCCCAGCTCTGTGCACTTGGGGCTGTTAGCAGGGGCCGCAAAGCTCACAGAAGACACCAAAGAGCTCTTGACACGCAGCTTCTGTGAGGCTTTGCGGCCGCGGCAGAGCGCAGCCCGCTGCCGGCCCTGCCCTCCGCGGGCGCCGGGCCGGGCCGGGCTCTCCGGGTCCTCTGGGCCCGTAGTGGAACTGCTGGATTGATTCACTCCAGACCTTGCAGTCCTGCACAAAGAGCCCAACCAAAACTCCTCAGGCTGCCTAGGTGGAAACACAAGCCGATCTGCATGGTAGTTTAAAGATGACCAATGAGGATGGTTTGCTAAAATAACGCTGAAGCCAAAAATAAAAAGGTTTAAGAAAGCTCCCCATCATTAGTCTTGACCCTTTGTAGCTTTTACCTTCTACACCAAAGCCACCTCAAACATTTGAGGGGGGGCTGATGGAAAATGAAATATTAATTTTGCCTGGTCTTAATATCTAACAAAGATGGTGCAAACACTATTTGACAGTGTTGTTTTTGTATCAATATGTATGTGCAGTAATGAATGTATTTATTTCTCAGATTCTGTATGCACAGTTTTGCAATGTAATTCAGAAAGTTGCAAACACAAAGATGTGTCCGCAGGGTCTTCTCTACAGGATTTCAAAAAAATGAAAAAAATATATTAAAAAAAAAAAGAAAAAAAAAAAGAAAAAAGGAATCTCAGAGACTCAACATAGCCATAAACCATAACCTGTGAAGACAATACAAAGACTGGACTTTTGTAGCTTTGCATAGAAGAGGAATTTATGTTTTGCTGTATTTAAATGTTTCAATTTACAGTGTCACTCTTTTAAGATTCCTGTTTTGGTTTTTGTTTTTGTTTTCCTCTCTCTCTTGTGTGTGGAAAGCATTGTTTTCAAGCAGTGCAGGTTCAAAGTTTGGGTTAGCAGTATTTTACCATATTGCTTCAGTTCTGAAAAGCAGGAATATGGGTCTTGACCAGAGAAACATCCAGTACACTTAGTGAAACAAAATGAAATCTGAGGTGACTGCTGGCAAAATCCAGAGAAGGTAAAAGTCACTTGAGGAACAGCTGTGTGCTTCTGACTGCAGCTTGTGGCTGAGACAAGTCTGCTGTCCGGCGTGAAGGACAGGATGTAGCTCCTTTTTAAAGTGTCCCTCATCCCTCACTGTTTACTGTGGTAGCAATAAGGATCTCAGAAGTGGGGACTCGAGGCCTGGGATGGGCAGAGGAAGCTGCGTGCCAAACCCCACAGCCTCTGGTGGGCCTTGCAAACCATCCTGGAGCATCAGGCTGGCCTCAGCACAGGGGGCTCGAGCCCTGGGAGAAGCTGTGCTTTCCAAAGCCTCTTGTTCCAGTATTGGTGGAGTCAGCACCTACTACAGCCTTACAAATTAGCACGAAAAAAGGATCTTTGCTGATTTCTGGATATTTGCCAAATTCTGAAACCTTTCCAGTCAGCAGTACTGGAGCTAAGGGAAAAGCAAATAAAAAACAAAGAAACAAAACCTCCCTACGTTTTAATTGGGTTTGAGAGGCTCTAGGTAGCAAACATCAAGCTGTCCCCAGACAGCAGAAATGCTCATCATTGAGATGGCACGTTTGGATAAACATTTGTTTAAGCAAGAGTTTAAAATCTAAATGAACCCAGAGCTGTAATTCTGGAATAATTAAAGAGACTTACGGCATTTTCTTCTTAGTTTTTGTTTAAATAATTATTTGCTGAACATCAGTAAAGTCTCCATTGATTGTTAAATCCTTTATTTTTATAAGCTTATTCTTGCACTCCAGAACTGGCCATATTCTTGAAGAAGAAAATTTAGGGGTTGCTTTCAATAGCTGAAAGTAGCCTTGCAGTGTTAAGTCCCATGGTACTTTATGATCCTGATTTTAGTGCAGGAGACAAGCAGGCAAAAGGAAAAGCTGTTTCTCAGCCCCTTTCCACTCCTCATATTTTGCATTTTTTCAGAATAGGGTAAGAAATTTCACCTTTGATTATTTCCTGTTAGACTCACTAAATATGCTGCTTTCCTTGCAAAAGAAAAATATTTGGGAACCCTTGTGAGGCAGTTCCAGCTCTGCTGTAAGGTTCCTAGCTGGTCCTCCAAGTCAGGGAGACTCCTTTCTTTCAGCCCTAGTTCATCTTTCTGCCACATCAAAACTGCTGTTTATTGTGCTTTCCTTGTTTTAACTCACAACTCAAAGATCCTGAAACATAAGTTTAGAGAGAGAAATGCGTTTTTGTTCCATTGTCTCCTATTGCCACCATCTCCTTTCCTCCCTTCCCTAATTTTCCTGAGCATTTTGAAGGCCAGTGTTGGACACAGGGATCAGGGGATCAGTGTTTTTGGAACAGAGCTGTGGCATGTGGTGGGGCAGGTCTGAACCACCACACTTGATGTGGCATTTGTTGGCATTAGGGATCCACTTCACAGCGCTGCTTTCCCTGAGGAGTGGGACTGCTTTAGACTTCCTCTGTCACAAGTTACCAATCGAAGCACTCTCAGCACAGCTGTTCCTCTGACCTTCCACAGGACTTTTGACTGGCTGGGGATAACTTTTCTATGAGGAGAGGATCTTCTTCTGGCTGGCTGGATATTTTTCCCCATTTTATTTTAATATTTTCGATACAACTGAAAAAGGGATGTTGCATCACCCCTTTTGGTTTCTGTTTTTTGTTTGGTTGGGTTTTTTTCATTTTAAGCCTTAATTATCAGTCAGTCTGGAAGCCCTGGATGTTTCCTGGGGAGGGGGAAAGGAGGGAAGGTCAAGGGAAAGGCCAACATTCCTGCTGCAATGTTCTGTTCATTTCCTTCAAGAGCTTGAATTCAGGTCAGAGCCACAATAGTTGTGGCTTCAACTCAAGTGTCATATAAAAAGATACAGAAATTATAATATGATCTCAGCATTCAGAAATTTGCAGTCTTAATGTACAGTGATGAGAAACTGTTATTTTATGATCTTTTCATTAAAAGCTTGATTGAAAAATTACATCTCTTGCTCTAGAGTTCACCTTGTTCCTATAGCTGACTCTCTCCAGAGTTTTTTCTTCATTTATTCTTGCCCAGGGATCTGAACCAGCTACTTCACAAAGAACCCCCCCACGCCACATACACAGCCTAAAAAATGCACTCAACCTCACATTTAATGCACCTCTGCACTTGGATCATAAGCCAAAATCTGACCCTTGTTAGAATATAAGAAAGGCCAGGCGGGCACACAGTGCAGACCATGGATAATGGACCAATCATAATTTCACTTTTTTTGTTGTGACCCTGAGCAAGATTAAGCTGATTTTGAAAAGTTACCTCTGTTTTGTCCTAACCACAGTCAGAAAGCAGCGTTTGCCAGAGACACTGGATGGTAGGTGGACCTGCCAATCCCTAAATCCCTCCAGACTATTTGGGCTCTAAGTAAGTGTAACTATGAGGAGCAGTGAGGAAGCTGAGGCAGAAAAGTTTCCTAAAAGAAATTATAGTTCTCCAGCCACCTATGATGCAGGTAAAAGGAATAAATGCTTCCAGGGAAGATTAATGTAATTGATGACAGAAGCACCCACTGCAGATTACAACCCCTCCAATATTACAATTCAGTCATTTTTCCTTGGCAAGGTTAGATGTGACCCTGGCAAAAATAATTCACATTTCCTGAGCCTGGGTTCTAAATGGTCTTTTTTTCTGGTTCCCTGGCCAGTTTATTTAATAAAATACCTGTTTAATTGAAACAAATAAAGCATCTTCACTACACTGCAAGAGCCAAGCCTAATATTTTGCAGCACTTCCTCTGTAACAGTACTCATCAGCTCGTTGTGCTGTTTCTCCCAGAGCATGGGAGAATGCTGTAATGTACAGCAGAGTAACCCTGGTGTTGAATTCATATAGTTCATTTTTTTCCTTAAACACAATGCTGACTATATTTTAAAGTGACTGACTGAAGGAGCTTCAAGTTTAGTCAGTTTTCTGACAGGTTGCAAAGTCAGCAGCACTGGCAAGAAAATAATTTTTATTTGTCCTTGGAGATGTGTTTTACCCAGCAAGGTTAAAGAGAAGGACAAAAATGAACAGAAAAACAGATGAAGAGCTACAGAAAACCAGAGGCTGTTTTTCAACATCTCGGATGTGGTAATGAGCCTGCAGTCTTTTCCCAGCTACCAGTGATTTTTTCTGGTTTTTCCCTTTTATTTCTAATTTCTTCTGGAAGTTTTTGCTTCCTGGCTCCCATTTCTCTGTGGCATAAGTGGTTTCTAGCATAGTTAAAAGATTGCATGTTCTATTTTACTTTCTTTGCCGTGGTCAGCTCCTTTTCATCTCATAAGATCCTGTAACAACTATACAAAACTCTTCATACAGGAACTCCCAACTGAAATGCAGCTGCCTCTGCAGTGGAACACTGAAATATGTACAACTGAAGTGCAGAGTGCAGGATGTAAAGGATACCAGATATGTCTGGAATGCCTGGGAATTTGTACTTTCTTCCCTCTGCTTTCATTACCCCCATTTATTGGTAGAATTTCTTTTCTCCCAAACCCACACTCACTTGCTTCCTCTCCACTACCCTTCTCCCTCTTGAAGAGCAGACATTGGGTCAAACCTTTGAATGATAGGTTTGGTTTTTGCTTTCTTGCAGGAAATATTTCATCAAAATTGGAACTTTTCCATGGGAATATATTTATTTTTTTAATGAGATTTTATTTTAGCCGCTGTTGAAGTCCCATTTGGATTCTACTGAGTAGATATAGATGGAGAATGTTTGTTTGTTTCATAAGAATCATCATGACTGGTACCACGTTAAAAAGTTAAAAAGGAAGGACAATTTTTTAGTAAATAAGAAAGAATTTCAGGTCGGTGAAGGCTGAAAAACTAGCATCTCACTTTGCAAATTATTTCCAAAGTATGCCTTCATCCTGTTTTGTATTGAAGATAAACTGAAGTAGTAGAGATTTCATCTGCAAGTAATACTACATTTTCAAAAGGCCTAAGACTGCTGAAGCAGTTACTAACTATTAATTTTGTGTGTCTGAGTTTTGTTTGTCTGGATGTCTTACAAAGTTGTCCAGGTTTCAGCAAATTGATTTTGTGTGCACTTGTGCAAAGCCTGCTGTGTACCAAGTTTAGTGTGACCTGGCTTAAACCAGTAATAGCTAAAGCAGGTGCACTGCCTAGCAGAATGCATTGTTCTTTGTCCTGTTCTTTTCTTGTGCTATAGGAGGCAGCTCCTGCAGCCCCCTAAGCTGCACCTGAAGAATCAAACTGGATCTCCCACAGGAGAGGTTGGCTGCTCTCAGCAGAGCCTTAAGTCTCTGACCCCTTCCATGGGGTGTGTTTATCACGTTCAGCTCACAACTCAGAACCAAAAATACTCCAAAGTTTGCTATTTGGACCAAAATTGCTTCCCTCTGCATCTACTCTGGGTACTGCTCTTGCCTAAATTCTGCAGTTTCCTGCCTGCTACAGGTCACCATATCACATCTTCCTTCCTTCCCTTTATGGCTCTGTAGCAGTGATCAGTTTCGGGTTTGCCTGTTTGCCCTGCAGTTGTGCTGTCTTAGTGATGAACACTCTTGGAAGCTGCTGCAGAGCAAGGTTTGGATCCATGTGTTTCAGCTCAGTAGCTGAGCCAGTTGTAAGAAGGCACGATCTCCCTGCAGTTACAGCACAGCCAGAGCTCCAACACTGCAGAGTAAAGACCATCCATCATACTGTCTTCTGCTGTTCCAGGTGCTAAGAAGAGAGACCAGTGTAGCTGGCATGTATCAGCCCAGGAGGTGATTCATGGCCCTGCCTACTTCCTTTGCTTCTGCATTCTCATCATTTTGCCCCCTTCTTTTTAGTGAGGAGAGATGTTGTTGCAGGGCTCTCTCAACAGAAGAGGGTAATTTTTGGCATAATTTGGCTCTGAAGCAAAGGCCTAATTCTCCCTCTCTGTTCTTGCCCATTCTCTCCTTCTTGTACATAATAATTACATTTTAAAAAAACAGAGAGAATCCCCCACCCCTTGTCTCTGGATCCATACTTAGCTGGTTCCTTTACTTTTCATTAGAGATTCTGAATTTTATAAAAATCATTAACTGCTCCAGAAGCCATGCTTGAAGTAAGCAGCATTTTAGCTAGTGAAATCAAGACATAGCTTTCCCTTGATTTCAGAGGACAGCAGTGGCACAGCAGATTCTAGCTCTAAGATCTTTTGGTCAGTCTCCCTTCAGAGTCCCCAGTCAGGCACTGGGGATTCAGACACAGGAACCTGGCCAGACAACATAACCACAGCCCCTGGCTCTGGCTGCACAGGGAGCACTTTATGAGCACAAGGCAGAACTCAGCTTCACACCTGGGTAGATGCTGCTGTTCTGTAGCCCTACAGAGCTCTGTGCCTTTGCAGTGAGGCCTGGCCATTCAAACACCATCTGGGACTGGCCAGACAGATCTGACTGCAGGACAGTGGCGAGAGCAGCATCACCAGATGTCAGTTCTCAGCCTCCCAAGCATCTGTAAAATGTACAGAACTAAGCTCTGGGTTTCTAGCCTTGTCACCAGAGGCTCTTGCTACCCCCATCACCGGGCAGCAGCCTCCTGCCAAGTCCAGCTGGTCCCCTTGCCACAATAGCAGCCAAAGGCCAGCCAGAGAAGATTGCACAACCAGGCCTTGATCTGTATTTTCCACTGCTCAGCCAGAAAACCCCTCCTTTTTTCCAGCACAGCTGTTTTCCATCTCTGCTCAGGAAACATGCCCTGTTTTTGATTCCTGGTCTTGCTTTATGAAGCAATCATGGGCAGGCTGTCTGGGTGGAATGGGTCACGAAGTGGTGGATAACTCTGGATTCTGAACGCCAACACAGAACAAAGGGGAGCTTTGCCAAGGCTCAGGTGAGCCTGGGGTCAGCACACAGACAGGCTACTGACGTAAGCACAAACGCAAGGTTTTCTTTCTCTGGGCTGCAGTGTTTGAAATCCCCCCTCCCTTTTCCTCTCCTGCTTGCTTGCCACAGCCTTTTCCTGGTTAGACCCATGTTTCAGTAACAACATGTATGGGTGATGGTGTCACTGTTTTGCTACATCTTACTCACACTAAACTCCTAGACCAAGGTGGCTGTTTGTAAGCTGCTAGCCTTGTACAACTCGGTTAATAAGCTGCCAGTTTGTTCCCTTCTCAGCATTTTGGTGACAGTATCAGAACACACAGCTGCAGCTTGGTAATGGCAGCCCTGCTGTTAAAGACACTTTAGCCCGTGGCGCACACAGAGGGTGGTGGGGTAGCAGACAGTGGCTGGAAAGCCAGGATGAAGTGCAGACCAGGATGTGGTCCACTCAGGAACACCAGCAGCCAGAAACACCCTGGCACGCACTTCTTGGCTCTCTCCCCAAAACACTGGAAATTAGCCAGCTCCCTGGCCATATCGACCTGGAAATTAGCTAGCTTCCTCAAGGGTTAAGGCATTAATGTTAACACCATCTATATTAACTAAAAATAATATGTGTGCAAAAACATCTGAGTTACAGCTGTTGCAAGAGTCCTACCTTGCCTTCTCTGAGTCCGTCACATGTTTAGTGTGGTACTGTAGAGCAAAGGCCTATAAAGTGTTTTCTATGCTGGAAGGGGTAGAAGGAGAACTTACAATGGACTTATGTGGAGCTCACACATAGGTGCTTCAGAACAGGCTTTGTGATCACAGAGGGCAGAACAAATGATGGAGGAAGCTGACCACTTTTTCTTTTTTTAATTTATTTTTTCCGCATAGGGTTGAGCTAACAACCAGCTGGGTCTGTACCTCTAGGTAGAGGAAACACAGAAAAAGAGAAGGCTAGCAGAGTTCCACCTCCATTTCTTTTATAAATTTACATTGATCAGTTCCTGGCCACTCTAACTCGTTAAAGAGTGTCCACACAGACTTAGTAAGAGGAAGGATTCAGAAATCATGGAGTTGAATCCTTGCTGCCATCACACCAGGCACAGCCTGCAGGAGCAGCAGCAGCTGATGTGGGCACAACTAGGGAATGTTTCACTATAGCTACTTCTCTGCTTTTCAGTGGGAGTCTTTGTCCCAGCACTGGGGGTGCAGTGGGAACTGGAAGAGGGAAAGGAAAGCAAGCAGGCTTAAAGCTCTCTAGCAGTGCATTGCAGACCTACCAGCTGGCTCTTCCAGTCTCAGGACTCACACCAGACCGTGCAGTAGCAGTTTAGGATATCTACAAACACTGGCAGGGGGGAGAGATGCCAGCCCTTAGTGCAAGCTCTGCCCTAGCCTAGCTGCACAGCTTTCCTCACAGTGGGGAGGTGTGTATCTGCCAGGGCTTGTCACAAACTCCCCCTCCTGACAAGGGGTATGAGGTTCCTCCTGTCCTTTGCTGTGAATGTGTACACACAATACAGTCTGTGAGCACCTTGTCCTGCTTCCTCCCTTTGAAAGCAAAGGTCAGAGGGATGTCCATGATTTTAAGGAGAATTTAGCTTATACTTCTGAGCTCCTTACAAGATGGGGACCTTTCAAACCTCCTGACTGCAGTGAATGCTTTCTACAGAGGCATACTGACTTCCCTTGACTCAGCTGGAGTGCCCACCTGCTCTCATTGCACTTTTGCCCTGCACAGTACTGTTTCACCAGCTGGCATACTACAGAAGCCCTCTGACTACAAAGCCCAAACCGGTTCCTGGTCCATAGCAAAATGGTAATAACAAGTAAAACAACAATTTCCAGATAAAAAGGTAGCCCAATAGTAGCTCATGCAGTCTGTGGGTCACATCATCCCAGCAGCATGGCCCTTTCACACCCTAGGAACCAGTGAAGCAACATTCTTGAGCAACAAAGGGAAGCATGACACAGTGGCACATAAAATGAACTTGTTAAACTTCTTCCACTGCCATATTCTTTCTGCTGGGCTCTGACTTAACCTTATCTCCAATGCCAGTATCTTGTCTTTACCTTCATCCCCATTCATTTTTACAGTGTCATTTTCTTTTGTATGAAGAACAATTAAAGAAGCTTAGGGAAAAGAAAGATTTGCTTTGTTTTGATGCCAAAGCTAAATGTTTTTCTTTTTTTCCCCTTTCAGTTTTCTAGTCTAAACAAGAGATGACATACCTTTTGAAAAGCAGCTTTCCTGAGATGGCTTGTGCCCTGAAAACATATACAACTGGAAGTTCCAGTGCTCCAGAGCAGCTGTAGGTGTTTTTACTGCCCTTGGGTAGTCAGAAGGGCTGGATTCCATGCTCTGTGGCTTCAGTCTTCCCTAGAAATAGCAACACATGAAAGCATCAGCATCTTGAACAGCCTTCCTCAACATCTCAATGAGTTTACTCTGCTGAGTTATTCAGAAAGGTGATGCTTTGGAAACCTGATCTCAAATCATACAGTATAGCAGTAAAGGTAAGAGATCTCTTAATACTTCAAGAAGTACAAAGCAAAGCACAAAGTTTCTCCAGGCTTTCTGAACAAACAGACCTATTTCTAAAAGTTTCTGTAGTGGCTGGTTCTCCCTGCCTCATTAAGCCTACAGAAAGGACAGAATTAAAGTGCATTTCTTTTATATGAAGCAAAACAAGGCACTGTCAGCTGCTGGAAAGCACTAAGTTCTTCAGACAGCCTTGAGATGCTTGAAGGGAGGATCTGTGAACACATACAAAAATATTTGCAAGCAAACTATGGAGTCTGTTACAAAACGAGAGAGATTTAAGTTGTGCTGCCCTTAAAGAAGGTCTCTTCTGAGCAAAATTAAACAGCATCCCATCTAAACCATGACTGCCTGTGTCACTTTAAGCTGATGGAATCAAACACGGGAGAGAAGCCATGCAGTGGGAGGGAGCCTTTGATCATTCATTTAGCCTGTTGTTCTTTGGTACCCGTTACAGCCAAAGCACTCCATCAGGCAGCCAAGGGGATGGCTGTTTTAGAAGTGTGCATAGCAATAAGGAGAGGTAGCAAAGCTCTATCAGGTAGCTCTAGTCCTTATCCAATTAAGTTCTGAAAATCTGCAAAGATGGAGCTTTCATACACTTGCTGGCCTGGCTGTTCCAGTGTTTAACCTGCTTCACTGTGAAGTCCTTTTCTGTAGGTTAAGGAGTTTGTCTAGAATGCCACCATTACATTTTTCTCCCTAACGTGATGTGTGGAGGCTCCAGACCATCAGGAAAATCTCCCAGTCACAGCACTACAAAGGGAGTCTGCAATGCAATTATGCATGGGCATACAGGCTGCAGGGGCCCAGGGGTCTGGAGATGACAAAAGGCAGGGGAAGTGGCTGGGCCTTGTCTTTGTCTCTCAAGGCCTGTGCCCAGTGTGCTGCCAACCATGTTTGCCGTGCATGTTTTTATCAGCTTCTTTCCCCTCCTTTCAGACATTAGATAATGGTCTGAAAAAGCCTTCCCTCTAGAGTATCGTGCTTTCTGCTGCTATGCAGCTAGCCACCTCTTCCTCTTCCTAAGCTTTGTCAGCCTGGGACTGTGAACAAGCCCCTTGTAAGAGCTGCAAGGAGCAATCATCCTCTTGTTCAGGTCTGCAGTTTGTTATGGAGTGGCTTTGTGCAATGCTGAAGGCAAAAGCAGGGCACGGATGCTGAGCAGCAGGCAAGGTATGGCACAGAGAGAGGGCCTGAGGAGAGTCATAATGCTGAAGGCAAGGGTTGCCCCTCTTTGCCTCTTGGGCAAAATGAGTCTTAATGACTTCATGTGCTTTTATAATTTCAGGTACAGGGAAATCCGTATTTAAAAGTGGCAATAGGAAGAATTCAGCTAATGCCATCATATCTGCTTCCACTCTGCCTTAAAGAGTACAGGGGGCCTTGCTTTCCTCTGACAAAAGGGCTAGGGACTGGACTTGTATTAAGTTTATTCTCCTGGCTTTGAAAGGCTTAGTTATAGTAGGGCTGAGAGCCAAATGCAACTCTGTCTTGAGCTGTTCCTTCTCCTCCCCCACTAAAGAATGATCTTTAAGCTCTGGACCCTCATCTCCACCCAAAATGACTGCCCTGATTTATTTTATGCTTTTTTGTTGTTTCCTTTTAAATCACTCCTAAGCTAAGCTTTTGTTTGCCAAGTTTTCAGCCTAGAGCAAATTTTTGCAGTCAAATTATAACCTCCTCTGCTTCCATTTGAAAAAGAGGTGTTTTTCTGGATATGCTGCTGTCCCACCCATTACTCACCTTGCTGCTGGGAGGCAGGGGAGATGGCAATCTTTTTAAATACCAGCATCTGAAAGTTCAGTGTCATAGGCTGGGCACACATCTGGTTAAAGCATTTCCTTCATATCTTGGCTCCAAATCCTTGGCTGAGACATCTCATGGCAGTAGATGTGTCCAGGGAGCTGAGAGGGAGGGAACAAAGGACACAGAGTGGTTAGGTTTCTCAGAAAGGGAATGGCTGTGGGCTGGAATATAAAGAAATGCCAGGAGCAGAGAGTTGCTCTCTCAGCATGTTACAGGGTTTGGCTCTCCAGGGCAGTGTGAGGCTCACCCAACTTGAGAAGGCGCCTCTAAAGCACAGGCTGCAGAAAGCAGGAGACTGCTGAGGCCAGTGCCTTCCTCTGAAGGAGCAAATGAGAGATGGGCTGAAAAGGTGCTATGTCCTGGAGGCTGAGGGAGACTTGCAAACTTCTTTTCCTCAAGGATTTTGGTTTCACTACTCAGATCTCAGCAAAAGCCTAAAAATCCCTGCTCGGCTGCTAGTGAATTCCCAAAGCTGATTTTGAAGCCAGAAAGGTTCTGGAGAAGATGTTTTAAAGCAAGAAACTTCCATCTCCCCAGCTGCCTGCTTTACCAGTGGGATCTATTCCCTCTTGCTTACTCAGAGCATGCCTGAAAATGTTATCTGTGGTCTGGGACTGGGTGTGGGAGGGTGCAAGTAGGAAGGGAATAAGACAGATTTGGTGGGGAATTCCCTATGGATGTGTCGGATCAGGATTTAAAGTCTTTCAGTGGATTACAAAGGTTTCTTGTACAGGAATTGATGCCCAAATTATTCTGCATTATGACCTTTTATTATTTTTATCAGCTTATTTCTCCTCCTTCCACAAGGCCAGTTAACAAGCAGTGGTTGCCTTTCTCACTCCAGGGAGATTGCTTGCCTTTCAACCACACCCCCTCTCCTAAGGAATTGTTCCATGTTATAAGCCACTGTAGAATGCAATGACATTTTTACACATGTTTATGTTGGCAGCAAGTTATATGATTGCAGGGCACAGGTCTTCTAGACAGGCTATTGACAAGGGAGAAGAACAACCACAAACAGAATAACAACAAAAAGGCTAATTCTGGTATTGAGCTTTCCTGCAAAGGGGAGGGCTGGACCCAGGACTAACTCTGAACTTGGTGACATTATCAGATGTGAAGAGTCACAAAAGATGGTGCATCTTACCTTCTGAGACAGTCCAAGGGTCAGAAAACCACAAGGTAAAATCAATTTCTCTTGCTTTTTAAGAGTTAGAAACTAGAGTGGGGGACATGAAGAGAAACCTCTTCCTGCAGGCAAGCTCTCTGCTGCATATGAACTCCCACTTTAGGGAATCACAGAAGCTGAGGACAGAGGGACTTTCTGGTCTATCCATCTGCTTGCCCCAAGGGAGGTCAGCTCAGTCTGCCATCCTTGACTGAAATTTTTATACTGTGTTTTAAATATTTCCTTTACAGACCCCACAGCCATCTTTGCATTTTATTGCTGGGTTTCATTAGATTTACTGTTATAAAGGTTTTTGGTTTTTTTTCCCAAAGCCTTGTTGTAATTAAAAATCTCAAAATTTTGTCCTATATGCCCTGGACATAGAGAACAAATTATACCCATTCTCGGAGAACAAATTATACCCATTCTCCAGCCCTTTACTAGTCCATGATGTTATCATATTTCTCCTTAGTTCTTCTTAAGAGCCTCAGGCTCTCTCAGTTCTCCCCTTCTAAACCTCCTAGATGCTCTTCTCATATCTTCAGGTAAATGCCAAGCTTTCTATGTGAGGGAGAATGGCACAGCCCCATACTTTGGGGCAGGGGCTGAAGTGTAGCTACATGCAAAATTGTCTGAAATAACTGAGGCAGCTTAAAAATTTCTTCTCTCCAGAGACTTTGCTGCAGTACTACAGTTCACTCCTCTCCCCAGATGAGATTATCAATTAGTCTGCAGGCTATGTTTCACATGGCCTGGAAAAAACCTCAAAATATGGAAAGCTGCTTTCAACTGTGGCATTTCCAGGGATCTGTGAAAACTTCCAAAGCTACTTTCACCTCCCAAGTCAGCTTATCCCAACTACCCTCTGACATGTATTTTGCAAGTGTGCTTAAAGGATCACAGAATTGCTGAGACTGGAGGGAGCTCTGAAGATAATTTAGTCCACCCCCCTTGCTCATGACAGGTTCAACTACAGCGTGTTGAGAACAGTCCAGTTGGACTTTGGATTATCTCTGAGGATGGAGACTCCACAGCCTCTCTGGCAACCAATTCCTGTGAACACCCTTACAGTAGAAATCACTAAGAGTCTGTCTCTGTCCTCTTTATTCTTCCCATCAACTATTTATACACATCAGCTAATCATATCCAACTCCAAAAACTTTTTTGTCTTTTATCTCCTCCCCGTGTCTTTTTCCCATTAATGCCTGTGCTGATCAGCAAAGCAGATTCCAGTTTTTGAGAGGTGCAAGGGAAACACACAGCAAACAACCACTCAGGTGTGTCCAAGTATTTGCTCCTGTTCTGATCATATCTACATGACCAAACCTTGTTGTACTTCCCAGTAACAAAGAAGCAAGGATGCAGGCAGCATCAATCAAAGGCACCATCAGAAAAGAGCTGCTCTACTCCTTTTCTGTATCACAACCTTGACATCCATTTAAGAAGACACCCCCTCCCCTCACCAATTTCTAGAAGCCTGCAGGATGATAAATACATAAAAGCCCGTGTATAAGGAATCTTGTGATGCCTGTCTGAATCTGCAGGTGGTTTGAGAAGTGTGACTAGCTGTCATCTCAACAAAAGATAACTAAGAACCACAGTTCTGGACAGGGTGGGAAAGGGTAAGAGGGCAGCAGCTCAGTATCCTTCCCGAAATACTGTATTTCTTACCCAGCCTCCAAACTGCTATGCCAGCTTTTCCAGGAAGGACTATGGTAGGGACAAGATGGAAAAAAAAAAACCCTCTGCCCCTCCCTCCACTCTCAGTTCTGTGCCAAGAGTCCAAAAATTACACTAATTTGACCTTGCCAGACTTTTCAAGAGAACAATTACATGGGTCTCTGCCATTATGCCTTTACATTTAAAGCCTGCAGCCCTTCAGAGATGTAGGCACTTGCCTGGCTTACACTGCTCACATCAATGTGATACAAATGAGCTACAGGCAAAGCAGGGCTGGGACATGCATCCTTTGCAAGGGTTGTTGGGGAGCAGAAGATAATCACAAACCTCTCTCTCCCCACAAGGTGAAAAGCTTTACAAACCATGGACACTCTGGACTTTCCCCTTGTCTAAAGCCCCATTTTTCCCTGGAATATTCATCTTTCCTACATTTCCCCTCAGTAATAATCTAATCAAGTGGAATTCTTCTGGTATTAATCAGATGAGCAGGGGAGCACTTTGTGGTTAATATTATCAATTGAGGATGTCAGGAAGGCTTTGACAGGATTACCCTAGGAATTTGCCATTTATTAACTAGGCCATTAGCTGAAATGGCATGGCTAGGGCGGGGCTGGTTTTGCTTTGCACAAGGGAGATGTCCTGGTTGAGGGTGGGGAAGCTGAGGGTGGTGGAGTTCTGTCTCCATCTGATTCAGAGATCTCAAACAGCTGCCCTGGCAGCCCTGAGATATCTTTCTCCATCTGTGCACCTCTCTTTGATTTCATAATCTCTTCCCATTATTGGGAAACCATCACAAATCCAGCTGGAGACTGAGCTAGGAGAGCTTGCACCACCACGTGTAGGCTTGTGGTCCTGACCTGGGAGAATGGGTATAAAACCCCTCTGTTACAGGCTGGGAAATGCTCCAGAGAGAAATGCCAGAGAGAAATGCTCCAAGCCCCTAGCCCAGGGCACCAGGAAGAAGCTAGGTTTGGAAACAGAGGCATATTAGACTTGCAGAAGCAGCTGGGATACAAAGTAGGCACATGCAAAAAGTTCAGGCAAGTGAGGAAAACAAACTGAAGAATTTGTTAAAGAATTTGTTTTCTCTCCTTGAAGTTTAGCACTGCTCTTTGCCCAAAACAGACAGATGGATACCTGTGGTCAGGTAATGGAAGAATACAGGCAAACACTAAAGAGGAAGCAATTTTAAAAATATAGCTCCAACATTCTTTCCCTCCAAGCAGGCTTCTATCCCAAATGCCAGAGGTTCTAGGCATCATTTGCTGTATGCTCCGGACAACTTCTCTGGGCAATTGCTAGAGAGAGCTTTCACAAACCTCAGTCTCAAAGATCACTGCACCAGAACTGAGACAGAGGCACTCAGCACTAGAAGTCACTGGGCCATGATGCAGAGTGAAGAAAACTCCCCTAATATATCATAGGGTATGTATTTATTCATTCCTCATTCAGGCAGGAGCAGGGAAATAAAATAAGACCTCTATTCAGAACCCTTTTTTTTTTGGTAGTACACCTCAGGAAAGACAGCAGGGACTCCCTCTGACTGCTATCCCACATGATGGCATAAAAGGGGTCTCTAATTCTCAGGGGCAATTGGAACACAAAGCTCCAGAACAGAGATTCTGGGAAGAGGACAATGGGAGCGTCTCTGGACAGACACGAGCGCCTGAGAAGTGTGAGTGTAGCCCAGACAGGGGCCAGGTTTGAAAGCTGCCTCTAAATACCATCTCCTGCTGCCCTTTCTAGAGACAAAACCTGTGGCTAAATGGAAGCAGTCCAGTGGTGTGGCACAGCAGGGCAATTTTTAGATTCTTATAAACCCCAGAATCACAAAGGCCCTGATTTGGAGCTTGCAGCAGTGTGGGAGTTTGTGCACTGTAGTACCTGTCACTGCATCCAGACACCCCACAGCATTTGTTTGTCATGACTCAGTGGAGTAACTGGACTCAGCAAGGAGCAGAACTGGACCCCCACAGAGCATTTACATGTTGTTCTTTTAGTCAGAGCTTTGAATACAGAAAGGCAAAAACCAGTATTCGTTTCTAAATTCTGTCCTTCCTGGTCAGCTAAAGAAAGAATTAGCACTAGAATCCAAATTGCTGCAGGAACAAAAGCACATCCAATCTATGCAGTCACCTCTGCTTTGATGCACACAGAGACCATATTGATGCAATTTCATCCACTCTCCCTTGAAATGTGGCAATTATGCACAGAAAGGCCTGAAAAAGGAGGGTCTTGAAATCTCCATACAATTTGTAATTTATAAATTTCCAACATCACAAACCAAGATCTTGAGTTAGTCCTTTACCATTCATTCAGCACAAATAGAATTAACTGAAAATTTAACAGCTACTCCATAACTTCTCACATTGCCTGTGGAAAAACCTATCAACTTATGTCTCAAAGTGCAGGTGTAAAATTCCTGCTTCTCAATTTGTTCCAGCAACTGCTCTGATGAGGGCACATCCCAGAAAAAGTATTTCTTCACTAGGTACTTTGCAGAAGTATGGCTCTGAACCCAAATTCCCTATACCAAAGTAATCTTCTTCACCTCACGCATGTCACTTAGTCTTCATTTAGAAAGAAGGCTATGGGTTCTCCTTGAGGCAGTTTGCTCCAAAAAGGTCCACCCAAAAGATAAATGAAAAGCCAAAAAAATGTCAACAAAAAATAGAGACTGAACCTAGCAAAACTGCTGCTGATATTCAGGAGCAGAAACCACATGCCTCTTGCCTGAACAATTTCCAAACCATAAATGATGTTTAATGTGGAAAAAGTCATAAATGTACAAAAGTTACTTCTAAAACCAAAAACACAGAATTTCTTACTTATGGCTTTGATGAATGAAGTGTTTTGTATTCTGGCGTCATGCTTGGCACTCTAAAGAACTTTTCTGCTAGCTGGAAATTAATGGCACTGCATGTTGGCATGTCCACTGGCTTTGCAGCAGACTGGAGAGTGCCCTTCAGGATCCCAACACAGGCTGTCTCTGTTGACTGCTCGGCAAGGTGGAACATGTTCTCCTTGCACCAGTCGTATATCACAAAAAAGGGTTAAATAATACTAAAAAGACTTTAAATGGTTCTGTGCATTATGTTCTTTTGTGCTGTTGGCTCCTACCTGTCTTTCAGCTACTGTCCAATTCAGGAAGAAACAATGTGTGAATAAATCACGCACAAACCAGAAGCGGCTCACACAAAGCAAAGCAGATTAAGGTATTTCAAAGGACACAGGAATTAAGGAAACAGTGCTTTAGTCTCCTGTCTGGTACTGTTGATTTGCAGACATTTCCAAGTGTGTTCCAAAACTATATTTAAAATTAAGCTTTTAAAGTAAACAGTTTCCACCGGGTGCCAAGACTGCTTTAATGCCAGAACAGAAAGCTCTGTCTGACACATGCATAATTTTCCAAGCCGGAAATATAACAAAGCATTTAATACAACAGACATCATTTGATAGTCTCAACTTAGACTCCCACTTGGCAGTGGCAGTAACCAGTCTTCCATCAACTGCATCCAAAAATGATGCTTGCCTAACTTGTTATCATGCAAAACATTAATGGGAGTATCTTCCTCTTTTGAAGTCCCTTGGAAATGGAAACAGGCTGAAACTGCCTGGTACACAACCATGCAGAGCATGGTGGAAGCAGACAGAAAAACATATGGAAGCAGCCTTGTCTGTACTGTGAGTCACACCATGTACACACAGGGGATCCCTGTGGGGGCCATGGGGAGCACAAGGAAGCAGAACCAGTAGCTATTTTATGGAAGAGCCATGCTGGAAGAAGCTGGCAAGCCTGTAGCTGCCCGGTCAGCTCTCTGAATGGTCAGCACACGCTGTTCTGGGAGCTATCTGCTTTCTTTTTTCCCCTACCACTGGTTACTTTTTGCATTATGCAATCCCAAAATTTAGTACACGGATCTTTTTATCTTCCTGGATCAGTGAGTGGCCTGGGTTCTTCACTTCTTCACTTAGTATGAAAGAGAGCTATTTTAACTCCTTTGCTTCCAAAAACACACATATTTTTGGTTATAAACACATGTATGACACCAGATCCTCAGGATAAACAACACCTGATCCATAGTTTTCCTAGGCTTAAGTGGTCTGTTGGAAGACAATCATGGCTGAAAGTATGTGAAAATATATGAAAAAAAACCCAAGCAAACAGAAAACCAAAGAAATCACAGTATGATTTGTTTATTGACACTTGGTGATGATCTGTAGCCTTGCCCCTACACAGAGAAAAGGGACATTACCTACCAATGGATCTTTGTGAAAAGGGACATTACCTACCAATGGATCTTTGTGAAAAGGGACATTACCTACCAATGGATCTTTGTGAGCAGGTCCCGGTAGTTGTTTTCATCATTTCTAACAACCAGTGACTCAGTTTTCCTTTTCTCCTCCTGCACCTCACTGAGTGAATTAAACAGGCTGTCAGTGGCTCAAGGCCAAGTCCAGCCCTCTCTCTCTGACAGCACACTTCAATTTTGCTGTTCCAGCACTTCTTGTGGGACAGGTGCCCAGTAAGTGCTTTAGAAACCAGTGTTTACTATTCAAGAGAGGAAGAATTTCACATAGAAAAATACTACAGTAACATCCATGACAGGAGTTTTTTATAACCCTCTTGTTAAAGTCATGTGCTTTTGGGATGGCAGCCCTCTGAAATGCATCTCTTTGAGGGTCCAACCCATTCTAGGGTCGCAATTTTCTGTGTGCCTAGAGTGAACATTCCCTCAGGTCTGGTAGCATCCAGATCTGTGGCAATGGTCTCCCTGGGAAGCAGTGACTAACGTGCTCCTTAAAAACAAGTCATCAGTTCTAAAGTATGTCAGAGGAAATATATTCCTGAACTTGCCCACTGTAGCATACCTGATCTTTCCTTAAGGCTGCAACTGAAAAGACCCAAATCCTTTGTGTCTCAGCAGACTCTTAATTCCTGAACAGCCAACAAAATTGAGTGTCCCCCCAACAGCTCATTAAATTCTCTCTTTCTCTTTTTTGCTGTCAGTATATTTTGCTATTCGACTTCCAGCAAGTTTTTTTTTTCAACAGAAGCAACTTCTACATCACCTTAGAGCTGGTGCAGCTGGATCAGAGTCTGTACACACAGTGACATGTCAAGTCCCAGATGCAGAGGGAATTAGCTTGAGTTCCACGGGACTGATGACACATTTTTCAGCATTTTCAGTTTTGTTTTACTTTCTTGCTCATTATTGAATGCTGCTCCTCCTCCTTATCCATTTGCAGTGTGCCTGTGTCTTTAGTGCTTCTGTATAGCCCCCAGCAATCCAGATGTTGCTCCCATGCTCCAACCTGATGCTTGCTGGAAATTCTCTTTTGTGGTTTTCCTATGCTTTTCCCAAAAGACTGAGGCACTTTTCCTCTTTGCTTTTTCTCAGCTATCATATGTGTTTTCCCTCACACCTTTTAAAAATTTGCCACCAAAACAGTCCAGTGTGCAACACAGCAACAATCTTTGAGCAGTCATTCCTGGAGCTGCTATGGAAACAGAAGAACTGCTGGAAAAGAGTTTTCTGGCAACTCATGGCTCCTCACCTGCAGCCTGGGGCACACCACCTGAAGCTGCTCTCACAATGCCTTGTCTCCTGTCTCATTAGGGTAGAAGGTAAATTGCAATTCTTTATTCCTCAGCACAGATCACAGAAGTATTCTAAATAAATTCCCCCCCCCCCTTTTTTTTAATATGATAATTTTATTTGGAGACTGCTTCCAAACTTGTTTCAAGAAATGCTTTGGAATGAAGAATACAGTAGTTTACATTATTCAAATAGATAAAGATCCTCACCACGGTAATGCTGCACTCCCGTTCTTTAAAAGCTGCTGTTAACCACTGAATGTTAACACTCTTTTTTTGCCCCAGTTGGACAACTCCATGATCAAAACTACACTCATTAAACATGTACCAAGAGACCACAAAAAGACCTCCCTTATTTTCAGTAAATTAAACATGTTGTTAAATGGAGTGCTAAGATTGAGTCTGAGTTATCAAATGCAGAAGCGCCCAGCTCCAAACACATAGATCAAGGGACAAAAGCTATTGGTGGAGCTTTGAGTCAATGGAAACATTGGCATTATTTCTACCAGCAGAGAGCACAGACAGGTAATAATACAATAAACATTCCTGAACTCCAAATTTCTCCAAAGAAGGAAATGGTCCTTGGACCAGACCTGAAGCTTTCCAGTAAAGAGCCACAAAAGTTTGTCCTGCTGCCACACAGACTTTGTTTGGTGACTAAGTATGCCTGAGTATCTTGTTAACATGCCCTACAATCTTGAAAGCTGACCCTTTGCAATAAGAAGTGTGACAAAGAAACAAGCTCTTGAATGGGGAAAAAAGGCTCTATGCCCCAAGCACTGTAACCCGAATAAGGGGCTTTCTGAAGGAACAAAGCTGCTTGTACACAGGTGCCTGCTCCTTGAGTCAGCGGGTAAAGTGCAACCAGCAACACTGCTGGGAATTGGGCAGCGCAGGGGTTTGAAGCAGAGGCTGGTCTGCTTTGTCTCTCGATGTCACAACAGTTCCTGAAAATTTCAGAGTTCCAGGAGAGCTGCCTGACTTCCTCTGAGCTGCTGCCTCCAAGCTGCATTCGCAACACTGGCGGCCTGTGTATTTCAGGAATGCAAAAAACTGGCACAGTGAGGTCTATGATTCAGCCAAGATGATGTGTTGGGACATGACTGAAGTTAATTAAAAGGAGCTTAAGACAGACAGACAAAAAAAAAGAGTTTGCGAGACTTCTTAAAGAGCCAATTAATTATTATTTGTGGCTGCACACGCCAGCTGGGCCACAACATGGAATCTCCCCAGCCCTTACCACTCACCTCAGAGTCTTTATACAATGCCAAAGAAAACCCATATGCAGGTCAGCCTTTGGGAGCTCTGGGCCAAACTCCCTCCACTAGAGCTAAGCAGAACTTTACATTCAGCAGAACAGTCTTGTTTACACCCACAGACATATGCTTGGTCTAAATAGTGGACACAGAGTGAGAAATTAATGATATCTTGGTTGACCCGTAAAAAAGCACGGCCTCTGCAGAGCAGGATGACCCAGTGACAATTGTCTTTGTAAACATGAACTGGAAAAGGACGGACTGGCTCCACCTGGAGTCAGGGTGGGGGAAGAGAGAATAAATGTGAATAATTTCAGCCCCTCAACTGCATGACAGTGATTATTTTCACTGCTGCACAAGGCACCCACACTTAAAGGAGCATAATTTCCCTGAACACACTTCCAGACTAGTTTCCTATAAGAAATTTATTGCCTCATTAGCAATTCCCTAAGACTCTAAATTCCTTTAAATTCCCAAAGACTAAATTCCAAGTCCCAAGTCTATAGACCTAAACCCTTCATTACTTCCCTGAGGACAGCTAAGCAATGTTCACACGTGTGAGCAACCTCCTTGCTTTCAGTTCTCTGTACATTCAGCCAGCACCGTCCCAGAGGCACAGCTGAGCAAAGCCAGGACGGGCCCTGCCCAGCCTGGGGATCTCAGAGCCACATCACTGCACTAAGACAGAGCGGTCAGAGCTCCCACTCACTGAGCAGGCTGCCCGACCAATGCTTACCAAAACCTGCATTTTCCCTGCTCTAGAGGACAGACCGTGCTAAGGTCTGTCCGTGGCTGACGTGTACGTCTAAGAGGAGGCTGCAGATTTCAAGCGGCTGAGGGTGATTGCAGTTTCCAAAGCTGCCGAGTGCGTGTGAGTGGCACGGCCGGGCTGCTCCCGCGGCAGGGCCAGGAGCCTCCCAGCGCTGCAGGCCCCACACCTGCTCGCACAGCCCTGCCGGCACGTAGACCTTGGCAGCCCCTGTGGCATTTGCTGGAGTGGGGGTGGGAAGACCACGCTGTCATTTACTCACAGGTTGAGCAAACCAGGTGCAATCAGTTTGGGTTTGGCTGAAGAATCCTCCACCCTTCTCGAGTTATTTAACCCCTGCAGTGCCAAACCTTTAAGCATGCCCAGGGCAATGACAGCATTAGTCTGCAGAGGAGGCATCTGTAGATCAGTCATCATTCTCATATTGCCAAAGGCAACACAGGAGGGATGGGTCATATTAAGAGAAAGATAGCCAGCCCTCCAGATACTCTACTATTAAAACTATGTTAATCAAAGCAATTAATATATACAGTAAATATCAACCCAGCTGTCATCTGAAAATTGTTTCATTGTTCTGTCACCTGGCCTTGGACAAGCGAAAATGATGCATGACAACCCTCTGCAGAGCACGGCATAGGGATCAATATGTTGCAGATGCAATGGGCAAGAAGGTGGCAAACAGCTGGACAAGCCAAGCCTTCAGGACGGGGAAGCGATGCAGCACTGCCAGTGCCGTCCTGGGACACAGCTGCACGTTCAGTCCAGTCTGTCCCGTGGTAGATAGACAGGAGCCCTGGGATCCATGGTGTGAAAATTGCTCTCTGGAACAGCCACCTTTTACCTTCACACCCACTGAGCTCTCTGGTTTGTGGGGTATACATCTTGCAGCTCTCCAATACAGAAGATTTGAGTATGCAGTTTGTAGAGGGGGGACAGTTACCAGACCCTGACATCAGGGGTTCATAAAGTCAACTAAGGGCTCCTCACTCCCAGTCTTTTATGTTCCTCAAAATTAATACTGCAATAACAAAGCCTTAATTTCTCTATGGGAAATTGCTGAGCACAGATCATTGAGGCTGGGGGGGGGACATGTCTGCAGAAAGGCCTGGAAGAGGGAAGAGCAGATTTTGAGTTTCTGTTTCCAGTTGTTCTTCTAAACCTTTCACAAAGGGTTGAAGAAACAGGGGAAGGACTTGGGGGGAGAAGTCCCGATTTAAAGTAGCTTAACACCTTGCTGGATCCTTGCCGAATGCAGTTTCAAACAACTCCAAACTAGCAGGAAAAATGCTTCTCTCGACCCCCGAGGGGGTCAGTGCAACAATGGCACAAGGCAGAGCTCAGATTTGACACAAAAATACTGGGTTGCTCACCTCTCTCCGGGGCTGAAGCCCAGAGAAAGGGGCACAGCTTCCAGAAAGGGACAAAGACAGCCAACCCCACAACAAAGGACACTTTTCAGCAGCACATAAAAGGAGGATCTGGCTCTGCCCGTCCGGCCAGACCCCACCCCTCGCAGCGTGGAGGCCTTGCCCCAGCCAAATCTAATCAAGTCTGACACACAAGACAACACGGACGGACACTTGCCTTAGGCAGCCCCCTCCTCTGCTCCTCACCCACAGACCTCCCCCCGACGCACGGGGCGCGTCCTTGCTTGAAGAGCTCAGGGCAGCCCACGGCCCCATCCCTGCCGGCCATCACCCCCTGCGGCCGGGCAGGCGCCGCCCCACAGCTCCCGGGCGGGGGAGGCGAGCGCCTTCGCCCCCCGGGCCTGGGCCTTCGCTGCACTGACGGAGAGGCTCCGCTCGTGTGTGGGGAAAGGCAGCCTCCGGTCCTGCTGTAGTGGGGCACGAGCATTGCCTGCTTGCAGCCACAGCTGAGGTTCCCTTTTCCTTAGAACCTCCATGACTGCCCCCATGTACCTGGAGGAGTCTTTCCCTCCCCGCAGCCCTTGTAGTCAAAAGCGCAGCTTTATGTTGATTAAAGTACACAGGAACTGGGCCAGATTCTCAATAACACAAGTGTTCCTTCAGACAGGAGAAAAAACCCACAAAGCTTTATAATAATGCATTTAAGCATTGCTGGGACAATCAAGTAACTGCTGAAGGTAGAAAGAGCTCAAAGCAGCCAGACCTGTCTCATAATAGCAGGGAAGGCTGAATATTTCCTAAAATTGTCCCTCCTGCATTATCTACTCCACTCCTCAGGTCAGGACTCTGTATGCTCCAGAGTGGGCGAGAGTCTAGCAAAGAAAGCTGAATAAGCATCGCTTGAAAGGGAGGAGGCAGGAATTCACCAAAGTGAAGAGGAGGAGGAGGGAGCAGAGGCTGTTTTTAGAAGTACTGGCACCACCTTTGTCTGCAGTGGCCAGGAAACTGGTTGGAAGCCCCATGACTTGAGCAAGACACCCAGACCTGGGAGCCAGAAGAGGAAGGGACTTGGCAGAAATTCCCCCGCAAAGCAAGGAATCATTTATGCAGCAGAATATTCAGCTTGGCCTCACTGCAAAGAAACACTGCCAGATACCTGATCGTGCCACCAGTATATTAGCACTCCACTCCCCTGCTCTAATACAGTCATGAATCTTCTTCATGCACTTCTATCTTCCATTTGATCAGTTTTACACAGCTTCTCTCTAGCCCCTGTCTTCCTTCACTGCCCTGGGGCCAGCACAGTGTTCTCCCAGAGCCATCGGTGTCCCATCCCCCTGGCTCCTAGCTACCCAGCCTCATTCCTTCCACACTTGCCCTTTGGGCACTATTGTCCCACCCTCTCCTTTGAGAGTCGCATAGCACATGAAAGGGTGAAAACCACCACTCTGGCCTACCTAGGGTTAAAGACAAAGAGGCCAAGTATCAAAGAGCCAACTCAGAGAAATTTTGGCACCTGCAGGAAGCTGAGATAACCTGGCTGATGCATTGCTAAACTCACGGCTTCAGTTTATCTTTACCCTTCCTCTCTGAACTAGCTGTGTGTAGCTCACTCCATGGTGCAGCGTGGCATAAAGCACTGGGTAGCCAGAACGTCTGCAGGAGACAGAGCAGATAGGGGAATATTCTGTCACTGCATTTATTTTTTTACTTGCTTGCACCACAAAAGGAGAGTGAGAGGCTCAATACTAGGCAGCTGCAGCTGCAGCCTGACACAGTATCACAGTGGAATTAAATGCACCTTTCCAGAGTGCAGAAAGTTGTCTGGGTCAAGAAGGTTATCTGGGTCAAGGGTTGGTGGTGCCAGCATACACCGATGGACGAAGTCTGAGAGGTTTACACCCATGCCAGCCAGAACTTCGAAACAAAACAGTGCCATTTCAAATACATAGACATCTAAAAGCTTCACTGAGCAAGTGATAGTCATGTCCTTGTTTTCTGAAAGTGTTTGTCCCTTTTCTATTTTAAATAATGAAGCAGAACAGTTTTAACTGTTAGAGGCTTTTTCAGGGCACAGCCATACACCAAATAATTTCTCTTTGCTATAGTCCATGGAAACAAAAATAACCCTTTGAGAAAGACTATAATCAGCTGCTTAGAATGTGCATATCTCTCTTCCCAACAAACACAGAAAATATAAATCTACACTTGAGTTGTAGTCTTGTTTTAACATGTCATCTACTAAGACTGTCAATTTCAGTCTAGCTATGAAAATATGTTGCTGGAGGAATAAAATCCTAGCTGAAAGTCTGGAGCTAAAACATAACTATCCTGGAAACATTTGTTAATGAACAAATGACTGTGTAAAACATACACTAGCATCGACAATTGTATTTTAATTATCCTCTGTGTTGAAAAGAAACATATCTAAATCCACTTGGTCAGTGCTAAAAATTGAGACAGAAGAAAGTTCACTTTGGACCTGCTACTTGCCACACTGGGTTTGAAGTTACATAGAACTGGTTCCAGACCTTTTGTCCAATGAATCCTGCTGCAGACAGGACCCTGCATTCTTTCCCTTTTAGAATAAATGCTTGTACAGGGAAGGCCTTGTGCCCACATAGCAAAGTGGGTGACAGCAGGTATGGAGGGAAGAACAGAAATGGATTTTTGACAGTGGCTAAAGGGGATGACTGATAAGCATAGAAGTACAAAGTTTGTTCTTGGATACTTCAAATTAGAAAAAGTCTATTCTATTGGGTCTGTGCCTAGTTTTTGCAAGTTAGCTGGATTACCATCCTGCCTTTCTTTCCACATATTCATTCATGCCATGAGTTTAAGGCTCCTGAAAGGCACCAGTTATTTGGGGTAGATAGGGTGTATTTGTTTGTTTGAACTCTCCTTGCAAAAACAACAATAAAAGAAAGGAAGAACATTGGATGGCTTCAGATTTGCTTTCCAGCAGAGTAAGGCAGGGAGGCAGAGTAAGGCAGGGAGGCAGCCTGGGAAATACACTCAGTCAGGACTCTGGGGTGGGACAAAAACATACAGAGAAACTCAATAGAAAATAAATAAAATAGATTGAAGTTTCCAGTCATTAGTAGAGTGAAGAAAATGGAGACCAAACAGGTGATTGGGAGGCAGTTTTTGTGGACACAGCCTGGAAGGGAGGAGAGCCAGGAGTTTAATCTCCAGGCATCTCCAGGCACAGTCTATTAATATGGACCCAGCAGACTGACAGATTGAAGTAATAGGTGAGAAAAGCAAGAGCAGGAGAGACAGACCAGAGATTAAAGCTCACTTGGAGGTGAGTGGTCCAAATGCTGCGCTGGACCCTGTTTTGGTTAGTTGCTGTTGTGTAACTGGAGATTTCACCTTGGCTTCCTGGAAGTTTATAGTATTCAGGAATCTGCTCCAGGGAGCTTGCTGTGCCTGAATGGAAAAGCACAGTGACCAAGGTGAGCCACAAGCAGTTAGTGGGAGGTAGAACAGAAAAGGTGTGAGGATGAGTATGAGGAGAGAAAGTATTTAAGAAACTCAAATTGATGATGGTTTGTGGGACAGGGAAGATCTGAAGAGGAAACAATAACAGACAAAAGGAAGGTCCTAGGAGAGAACACAAGTTCTTTGAACTGAAATTCTGCTTTACTTTAAAACACACACATTGCAACAGAGATGCACATACGCACACACAAACAAGTCAAGTATCCACATGAACACAGTTGGTTCTGGATATCCCTTCTTTCTTTAATTGGTCCCAGGTGAGGCATCAACAATCACATCTGGAAATTTTTATAAAAATGGCAGGAAAGCCAATGACTCGGGTCACAAATATTTCACGCTCTCTCTTTGCCAGAAACACGGGACAAATGTGGTTTACATCTGCCTCCCTATAAATACACACACACTTGCAAGATTCTCTGCTATGGCAAATAGTTGTGCAAGTAAAAGCAGAGCTGGTCAGTGTTCCTCCCATCCACCCAAAGGAGATTTGGTCAGAACTGAGAAGCTGGATGCTGGGGTGATGCCTGCAGTCCAGGTTGGTATAAGGATCAAGAGATGGCAAAGACATCCTTCCTTACTGGCTGTAGAAGCAAAACACAGAATCAAATTACATGGATGAGCACTTTCAAAAGCTGCTGCAGCCCCTGCCTTCCGGACCCAGACTATCCATGAGACCACAGTGTCAGGCACACCCAGTTTCTGTCTGGCATGCAAACTCAGATTAACTTTCAAAAGCTCACCTTTCAAGAAAAAAAAAGCCACTGGGTCCTCCCTTAATCCCCTACTCTTCCTGCCTCAGGTGCCAGCTACCACCTGAATTTATCCACACAAAGTCAAGAAGAAACTGTAATAGTTTCTTGTCTGTGATGCACCAATTCAAGCAAAGCACTGCCTGACTTAATTGTTTGAACCCTCCTTGCAAAAACAACAATAAAAGAAAGGAAGAACATTGGATGGCTTCAGATTTGCTTTCCAGCAGAGTATGACTAAGGCAGGGAGGCAACTACCCAGAGTGCACTGGTGCTGCAAAATGCTCTACAAATTCAACTCATCTCAGAAGTAAGGACCAACCTCTTGGGCATCAGAGGATGAACTCAGATCAGGTTCTAACATAGCACTGTTTCCTAGCAGAAACACTGTGTTCAGCTTCTGCACAACTACTCTATGAGCATTATAACTGCAAGAGATGGACACTATCTGTGTCAACAGTTCTCAGGAACGCAGAGGAGCTGTATTTCTCTTCAGTGCTAGCTAATTCTTAGAAGAACCACGATATCTTTGCTCTTCTCAGATGTCCTACTAGTGTAGGTGATGCTGTTGGTACCTGGCAGTAGACACTGGTTTAGGAGGACTGAGAGGCATGCTGGGTGCAACAGAGTGTGCACAGCAGGCAGAGCCGGGCAGGGCCAGCTTACACACCCCTAATGAGCCAACTCTGATCCTATCTGTGGCAACTTTGTGTTGCTCCAGGGGTAAAGAGACAGCACAGGTGACTTAACTAGATGTCAGAGCGAATCTCCTAATGACACCAAAACAATCCAGTTGGCATTTTTTCATTCCCTCTGCTTGCCCCTGGCATAGTGGATGTGCCAGTAGCTGTTTACAGAGCTCTGCCAACTTCTGGGTAGCAGGGTATGACATGGCTCATTGCCCCTCTAAAACAGCCTTGAGTCTGCAGCTCTGAACTCCAGGATGATGAAGCTGCTTCATAGACTTAGATCAAAAATCATTTTCCCTCTCTGAGGAGATTGTCTAAAGCTAAAGATGCAATTTACCCACCTCTGAATGTCCACTGTTAAGCTTCCTACCATCAGAATTTGTAATGGACAAGAGTCAACAGCACCCAGCTACTCTATTTCTTGGGTTTGATCTTTTCCCTTAATCTGTGGCATTTAGCTAGAGCACCTGACCATACTGTCTCTCAGCTAAAGCTTTAAAACAAATAGGAAAGTTCCATGTATGTTCAAGTAGGAGTTGATCACTCAAGCAGAACAGCCCAGCAAGATACACATTCTCTTAAAGTCAGTGGAATTCCAAAGGCAAAGCACTTAAAATTGACAAAACGTCATCATTTTTTATTCAATGTTTAATTAACACATTCAATTTACCTCTACTCCCACTGTTGCAAGAGAGATTAATAGCTTACTAATTTTAGGTGTTTTTTTAAGGATTAAAGAAATTTGATTAAACATTTCATCTCTTGACTGTTAGATCTTTAGAGCACTCCATCAGCCAGATTCAAACCTGTGATGCTGCTGGTACCTGTCTGAGCTTCACAAGTCCAGAACAGGTACTGCCCTACCAGGTACATTTGCCTCATTCTCTTTGGACCCCTTCAAGGGACACTGTTGGAAACAGGATCACTGAACAGGATCAATGAGTTTGTCATGGATGGCTCACACTACTTCCTGGAGCTTTCCTGGAGCTTTCCAGAAACCCGCACCAGGCTAGCCAGCACGCCATGACCAAGGAAAACTGAACCAAGTAGAAGCACAAGTGTTTGGAGTCCTTGCTCCAAGAGCTGACAGACAGTGCCGTGCTCTGATTTATTCTCTGGAGCCTTTCTAAGGGCACACATTGAAATGACCTCCCCACGTGTCTCATCTGGTATGCCACAGGTGTGAGGCTGTTGCTGCTCTTAACATCTTTTAAGTGTTCCACCAGATGAAAAGATGAATTCCCTTTGTTCCTTGGAGATGGAGTTTCTTTCATTTCCTGCATAAGGATGCAGTCCACACTTCCAGTAGAGGGAACAGATGATGTAGGCCTGGAGGGTAGGGGTGCATTTGCATGGGATGGGCTATCAGGTGGGTTTGCACAATTAATCACCTTCACCCATCGGGCTGTACAGGGCTGGCAACAGCAGAACTGTTCTGAGGGGGTGCTCTGTATCACAAGAGCTCAAGAGAAGAAAACCATAATTTCAAACCTCTTTGCTCTCAACCCATGGAAAGAGTCCCCTTAAAACCAAAGATGAATGAAAGGACCATGATTTAGCTTATTTCCATATGTGATTATGTAAATCAACCTACTGCTTCTTATCCCAAGACAGCAGAGCTGCCTGCAGAAGAGCCTCCAGTGGAGAAGATTGGATTATGGAAAGGGACATATGCGTGAAAACAGGTCCTCGCTGCATATTTAGAGTTCATCAGCAGGCACGTGGAATAAAGGGGGATTTAACCCTTCACTGTCAGAGAGACAGGACAGAGATAAGCAGTGCAACAACCGTGGGGAATGCTTAGATACCATGCAGCAGCCTTTACTGGAACATGTTTAAGGAAGTATTTTGTGATCACTTGGAAACTGTGTGCAAAAGAGTTAATGATCATAGGCCAACAGAAATCAAAATGGTGAAATATTCCTAGCTCCAGGATCATCAAAAGAAGAGCCACCTCATTGACATGTCATTGTCACCTTGTGATGTGCACACAGAACCTGCTTGTGGCTCACCAGCATGCCCAGTGCCCACCTCCTGAGATGCATGTTCAGCATTCCTCATACAGCTATCCTGTATCCCACTGCTGGCTGGACTGTCATCTGCTCCAGCCTTCCAGCTGCCATCCCACAGATGCAGCATCCAAGCCAGTGCTAGCTGCACTGCCCAGGATATGCCACAGCCCTATAACTCCTTACTCTTTTATTATGGATCTGCCTGCCTAGCACCCCGCTATCTCCGGGGGTGCCCAAGGCAGTAACAAAGCAGGTTTTTATCTCTGAGAGGCTCAACAGGCCCCATCAGTGTAGCAGCACTGCTGGGGTTAACACAACCCCTGTCCAGCATATCTAAGCTTCTGTAGGAAGGGGAACATTTTTAATCCTGTGAAGAAACTGCTGCATGGATGACAGAAGTAAAGACACCAGGCCACCTCCATCTAGACGAAACAGGAGCAGCATTCAGGGATGCCCAGAAAGTCCTACATAGTATTTTGCAAGCTTTAAATAATCTCTTACTAGGGCTAATAGGGCATCTCTCACAAAAAAGCCCCAAACAAACAAAAACCAACAACAACCCAAATAATTCATTAAAAGTAACAAAAGGAAAAAGAACTGGCACTTCTAAAGAACATGGCTAATATGAATCAGCCATCTCACAAGTACTAATTTTAAACTGACTGCAGGAGTAAGTGACAATAACTTGAGGATTCCAAGAAATGTCCCAAAGCAAAACTAAATACGTCTCTGGAATTCTCTTTGTTCTGAAATTTGAATCAGGATGATTTTGGCCAAGAGTCACTCAACTTTTAAAGCCAACTTTGATGAATTTAAAGTTTCTAAACCAAGGGAAATAAAGTAGATTCTTTGGAGGAATTTTGCATGTGTGACACAAATTCAAAGCAAAAGGTATTGTGTGGGGGGAGGGTAGGATTTGTTTTGTTAATCCTACCAAGACTGGCAAAACAATGGAGCATTGTAGTAAAACTTTAGGTTGATCCAGACCAGTAATATCTCTTCAAGTTGTTCTGTTGCTACCTACCCTGGGTCAGCCACCCTAACTTATCCTTTGTGAATATATGGAAAAGCACATACAGCAGCTGACACTGGCTAACTCTGGCTTATTTTTCTACTGTAAGCAGAACTGAGGTGAGATCAAACAGTGCTGAGTCACACCCAAACTCCGTAAAATGGCAGTACTTTGCACAGCCCTGGTAGTCCCAGAGGACCCACTTCAATATCTGCAGTTTGAAGTGTAAATGAATAAAAGAAAATTCCTTCACTTACAGGATTCCTCTTCCTTCTAGCTTCCTTAGGATCATCAGATTTGATGCCCTCAAGAACAAGATCAAATTCAAGATTATGGAGCATCTGGAATGTATCTGTGCTTGAATCCTGCAGTTTAGATGCCAGCTTCTTCTGTGGTGGCAGTGCCTCTGCAAATCATGCTCAGAATGAGGGGAACAACCAAATATGTGTTTGTTTTCACTATCTTCAGAATTAAGAGAGGGGATTAGGTGTGGGGTTTCTTGCATGCCAGCTGCACTGCTTTAGCCATAGCAGTGTCCTGATTCTATGGTAGAAAGGATGACACCAGAGGAACAACATCCATCTAGCTCCAGCAAAAGTATTCTGGCAACTTGCAAGATAATTACTAAGCTTCCACTCATTTTTGGTTTTCTCCTCACAGTGGAATTCAGGGTATGTGGTGGTTGGAGTCCAAACAGCCCTAGAGGCTTGTATGGGAGGGACTGCCACTCATGGTCACTCCAGAGAGGAGGGAGAAGGCAACAGAAAGGAAGGAATCCAGCTGAGGGAAGGAACATGCATGCGGACAAACCCATCCCACTGAGGATTGCAAGGAGGAGCAGTGTGCCGAGTTCAACACATCCTGAGGGACAGAGCTTGGAAGCAGTGAGAAGGTCTCTTGGATGCAGTCAACAACAGCAGTATGAGCTGGCTGCTGGCAAGGGCTATCGATGGCAGCATTCACATTGTGCTGCTTTTTCGCATTTTGAATGCCCCCTATCAGGCTTGTACCACTCCAGAGCACCAAGACCCTATGTACACTAAACCTCTTCTCTTCAGCCTCTTCAGGGTTGGCCATGGACTGTGCTGTTACCTGTATTTGAGAAGGCCTGGGAGCAGCTCCTGACAGCCGTTCTCTGCAGTCAGGAACTGACAAAAACGTGGCAAATGTGCCCTGCAGAGACAGCCTGGCACGTTTAAGCTACACCAGCTGGAAAAGTGACTGCTGAATACTGGAAACTGCTTTATCCATGGGGTTGGTCTAACAGCTGGTTGGCAGCTCTTGTCAAACTGACCAGGAGCTTTGTGCCCTAACAGTAGGGTATTCTGTACCCGCTGCTCATCCGAGTGCCCACAGCAGGTTAAAGAGCCCCGGGTCAGGGTGTGCTCTCAGTGCAGCTGCTGGAGCACTGGCAGTGCCCTGCCCCAGCCCGAGTGCCAGCACCACCACCATGAGGCAGCCAGCCCCAGCCTCAGAGGCTGGACTCCAGCAATGCCTTCCCATTCCCGGCTGGCTGTCTCCCATGTGGCGACGCATAGCACTATTCACCCGACTATTGGCCCAGCCCAGAACTGTTTTTATTAGAAAACACTAAGGCAAGCCTTTCCAAGACTCAGAAGAATCATCTTGTAAAGATCTGGGCTTGAGATGCCAAATGATTGCTGCTTTGGCGGAGTCTGCACATTCATTTTTTATTGGTCACAAACGCTTTCCAGATGCTGGCATGCTGGCTGCAGATTGCAACTCTGGGGACTTGGCTCCCAGCCCCAGTCACTTTGTTAAACTCTTGACCTGCTGTGGGTTAAAAGAAGCGGGGAATGGGACTGAGTCACCATGAGGGCATTGCTAAGAGAGAGTGCGCACTACACAGCAGAGACCCATTTCAGCAGCTTTCTGTGCTCAGCTGGCATGGAAAACATTTAAGGTGGTCCACAGCAATCCAGTTCAGCTGCCAAAGCTGCTGAGAACTGCAGCATGGCACCAGCCTGGGCTTTAGGAGCAGGGGCAGAGAGGCTGCCCTGCAGCTGGATTTTCCACACTGCAGCCCATACACTTTCCATCTTTTTTTTCCTCTGCACAAGTGGATTTCCCATCCCTGCTGTAATACTAAAGCAATCCTCTGAGCCAGAGCCATGTGCAAGATCAGACTGAAAGCTGAAGCCTGGAAACCTTCTTTGGGTTCAGGTTTCATGACAAGCCTGAAGCATGTTCATCAAGAAGGTTTGCAAACCATTGGGGGAAAAAAGGCTTTCTAGATTCTCAGTTGTTGGTGTCCCAAGTAAGGGGGAAAAATAAAATAGAAAAACAAGAGGAGATGTGAACAAGCAGAGGGAAACACAATTTTGATGGAGCTGTTTGATATTTTTCTGAATGGAAAAAAATTCCCTTTGAAAAACATAGCTGTTACAAATCATTGGGTTTTTTCTCTCCCTCAATAGGGCAGTTTAAAAAAAAAAACCTAGTATTTTGTACTTTTGGATAGATTTCCTAACTGAAATTCTGCAGCTGATGACTTTCTTTAATCTCAGTTTTCAAGAAGAAAAAGTTCTCTCAAAACCTCAATTCAAAGAGGACACTTTCAGCTGAAATGAAATTTTTCATTCTGCTTTGAAATATGCAGCCAAAAGCAGTATTTCAGAACATGTATTTCCATTCAGAACTTCGGGACACAAAGGAAAACAGTTCTTGATAAGGTAATTGACCTGAGCTTTCATGCAGTTTCCCCTTCTGCTTCTGGGGCAGGGGGTGCTCAGGGAACAGAGCTCCTGCACAGGTTCTCTGCCCATGACATCACCTCAAGGCTCTCATCCTGCTCTCCCACCCACTCCTTTTACAAACTGCCACCTAAACCACAGCCCTGAGGAGCTCCTGGGCTCTGTGCTTGGGCAGATGATGAACGGTGCTGGATGCCAGGCAGGTCACAGACAGGATGGGAGGCTGGTGCAGGAATGCACAGCAGGGCTGGAGATCAGCCAGGTGCTGCTGGGAATGGCTGGTTACCCTTCAGCTGGGGGAAACTGCCAGCAGAGGTCTGCTTGCTCCCCTCCGCCCTACAGCTGGGGATGGAGACTTTCCAAGATGCTGGCAGAAGCAGGATGCTGAGGGACATCTGGGTGAATCACACTGCTCAGGGTGTTGACTTCTAACCTTTCTTCAAACCTTCGTGGGAGCTCAGTGTTACCCACAGGCCGTTCATTAGAGCAGGCAGGGCCCCAGGGGCAAAAAGGAGAGAGTGAATGAGCCAGTCCTGCTTAAGCCTTCAACAGCCACACAGAGAAGAGGTTTCAGTGGGAGCTGGGATCTAACTCTTTGTACTCATCCTCCAGCAGAGGCCTGCCCACAGCTCTCCTGCCCACATTTGCAAGCAATGCCCAATCCCTTCAGCAATACTTGTGCAAATAGAAGGCTCTGAAGTCCAGAGGGAGTATTGGGGGAAGGTTTTACCAATGGATCTGGTCCAGTGATGCTAATTAAATCATCACATTAGAGCTGGGGGCTTTTTTGAGTAAGTGTTACCACTTGAGCTGAATTGCACCTCCGATCACAGCCAGGTGTGCTCCCTGGATCCAGAGAGCCCTGCCAAACTCATTTCACTTGTGATACTAAGGCTAGCTCCAGCACAGTCTCCAGAGATGAATAAAACAGGGGAACAACCCAGTGTAAACCTGAAATCTTTTAGATTCAGCCAAGTGGAAATCCAGCCTGACTCCCCACCCAAAACCAAACAACTGAGAAAAAAAGAGAAAGTTTTACATAATCTCTCCAATGTTACAGCAGACAGTGTTTCTCCGAGGACATTATGTAATGTCTCGTAAGGGCTTTTAGCTGAATTATCAGGTGACTTGCACAATTACTGAAGAGAAAAACAGAATCACAGGTGAGCAGTAGGTGTGAGAATACACATCTGCCTGTTATACATTAGCAGCTGGAGAAATGATTCAGAATCAATGAGATGTCACTGGAGATAGGCTCATACTACAGACCTCAGGTTCAGAGGACCTGGAGCTGTTTCAGTCTGACTTTCTGGCCCATGCCTATCTTCTCCAGCATGAAGGAGGACCTCTCCACAATCCTTTGTAGAGGGACAGACTCTCCAGAGTGAATTTTCCTGCCACCTCAGATCTTCAGGCCTTTCGAACAGGAATCCCTGTACTGAGACTGACTGATTGTGTCACAGTGACAAAAAAGAGAGCTCTTGGCTATTTCTCCTCTCACAGTCCAAGGATGGGAAGGATGAAAACATTCCAGATTAATTCCCACTATGTAGATGCTGATGTTTACTTCCACGCTGTTCTCTCCCTTGCCTCTTCTGCTCCCTGAGAGCTGTAGGGGTACAGGAGGAAGAACATGTGCAAACAGAGCCAGTACATCAGGTAATATAACCCCTCATGCCAGCTTCTGACTTCTGCCTCACAGCAAGAAGTAGGGAAAAGAAGCTCCAAGAGCAAATTCTGCTCCAGAATCTCTCCCTTCTGAGGTTAGGAACCTTCTAATTACCAGCTAAAGTTACTACTGGCTTGATGATGCCCATCTGTTCATGTGCCAATACTGCCTTTAGTCTAAGCAATTGTCCTCCTCCCTGGCATTTACCTCTCCTTTTTCTCCTGTTCTGTGTATTTATAGAATTTCTCTCAGCCTTCACTTCACCAGATTAAAGTTTTATTGAGGGCAGATTTATCTAATGGGTTTTCACATTTGCTTTTGCCATACATTGGTCTGTATTTGTCCAGCTTCAATATTTGAATGAGGCAGCTTTGTTTTCAGATCAGCATTGTCCTTTTAGCACATTGCTGAAGAGGTACCTTACAGCTTCATGAGAGCAATGAATCCTCTATTGCTATGCAGAGTGCTTTGCAACAGAATAAATATTCACATGAAGACAAATCTACAAAGTGCTATCAACATGGTAATTATTGAAGCAAGGGGTAGATATTAGCACACTGAAGGCAAGAGAAGAATAAGGTGAATGGTACTGTCTCAACTACTGTTGTTTGAAAGAGAAAAGGCACTTAGCAGAATGGTGAATTAACTTCCAGAGAAATGGAGACACCAAGTACTGCTCTTCAGCAAGCCCCTAGGCAATAAATTGATGAACCTGTCCTACAGAAGAGGAAAAAACAAGTGTTGCCAAATTTTTAATATTTCAATGTGTTTTCTGTATATGATTCTAGTAATAGCAGAGTAGTTCCGCAATTGGAATCATAGAATTTTAACACAGGAAACAGAAACCCTTAATAATCCCCCACTTGCACCATAATCAAATTGCTGGTACCATAACCTTTTGTGGTAAAACCAGACAGACCAGCAAAGGCAAATGCCTCTTGGGTGAGTACATGCCAGTCTCACATGATGTTGGGATGAGATAGGAAAGCTTTGTCCTTCTGGTTTTGTGTTCCATAATGCTTTCCAGTGTAGTAATATAGCTTACATGCATACCATCCTCTATCCTGTGAGTGCAACACAGAGATGTATATGGGATACATGATGCATTTAAGCCAGTATGCAGCTGGTTTAAATACATCTGTGACCTGCATTCCCAGCAGAAATAGCCTTAGTTTCCATTTTCTGGCCAAATTGTTGCTAATATTTTGATGTAGTTTCTGCTAGAGACATTTTAGAGGATAGATTTTGTACATGGGTATAAACCAAACAATTCCATTGACAGCTGACAGAATTATTTCAGATTTCACTAGGACAATTGATATAAAATCTCAGCATTTTGTGTCCCTCTCAAACTCTGCTGTGAAGTCTTATTGGTTAACTAACTTTTGTATTTCATCCCCGAGGCAGTTGAATTAGTCTAGGGAGTGAATAACTGAGTTAACCCATTACACCGTGTGGCTTCCTACAGAGAGCAGCGCTACGCAAGAACGTAGCTTCAAATAATGGCAGGTAAGTGCACCTCATTAGGTGGAATTCTAGGAGATCCGGTCAATCACCCAGGAAGCTCTAAACCACACTCACGTCTGTTTAAATCGCGTTTGCTTTACATTCTACAGACGGAAGGACCGCTCCTGCCTGCCGAGGATGGCTGCGCCAGCAGCGGCTCTCCCGCGCCCCCTGCCACCCGTTCCCGGTATTGCAGCGCGTTTCCAGGATCGCCCATTCCCGCTGACTGCTCTGATCGCGGAGCGCACGAACCTGTGGGAAGGGAGGATGGCTGAAAGGAGAGTCGTGGGAAGATTCCTTTGAATCAGCCTGGGAAGAGCTGGTTTCAGCTCACCCTGCTTATACTGGCCATCACTACTCCTCCACTCAAAGAGTTGAAGTCAATCACGGTCCACTTGCAGGCCAGAAAGCTCCTTCATTTTGCTTCCATTTTGGAATCTCATCCTGGTCGTGTTCCACTTTGGCGTGGGGAAAAGGTATGACTCTATTGTTTGTGCCTGGATTTGCTCTCTAGACTTACCCACACCTTCATGCCAACACACAGACACGATATATAGCAAGAGTAAGAGATTCATACCACATCTCCCTGAAATTCTCCCACTTTGAACTCTGCCAGGTATCACCATCATCCTTATTATTATTCCTGCAACTATCTTAGCAGGTTTGCAGGACACACCAGAGTGGATCCCATCCCTCAGCTCTGGTGCCTCTGCACAAATGGACAGTAGCTGCCTTTAGAGCCACTCGGCCACAGCACTTCCCTGGACCAACAGGACCTTCCAGCAGGAGCTCCCCGGCGCGTGCAGCACTCTGCCTTTGGACCAGGGCATCCACAGCTCCAACATCAGCACCTTGCATCTCATTGCTCACTCCTGTCCTTTGTGACTCACCATCTCTTCTCGTATTCACATCTGGTTCTTTGGAAGCATTTCATCAGGAATAAATAAATATATATCTGCATCCATAGGCAAATACCCAAACCTGTATCTGATACTATCATGCCAACAGGGATTAAGGAAAGAACAGTGGGTTTGGAGCCCCTTATGAAGAGGTGAAGATTGATATAGAGAACGTGTCATCCTGAACTGAAACAGGAACAGGCAAGAAGGAGAAGAAGAGAAGGAGCCCCTACATAGATCCTGTGGGACAATATTTGTAAAGAAACCTCCAAATTCCCCTCCAGACATCCCATTTAGGATTCTTTGGGTTATGGAGTGAGAAGGCAGCCTAGAACACCCCCACAGATTAGGGAAATGAAAGTATGACTAATTCTAGTCCATCATATTTCCCTAGCTCTGGAAAACAAAGAATAAACACTGACTGTCAGGGAGCAGCTAGCAGCTTGGGACCGAGACTTCATCTCCAGGATTTTTTTCTCTCATCTCTTTGCTGAAAAAAAACCAAATTTCTCTCTTAAGCATTTCTTGCTTGCTTTCTCTATCACTCCCTTCCTCTGAAAGTGTAAAATGAGTCAATTGGATAGCGAATCAAGAAAGAAAAAGAAGAAACGTTCACTAGGAGCTGCAGAGAGTCGATATCTACCTTCAGTTGTGGGGATTGGCACGGATTCCTACCCATAAAGATAAGCCTCCACAGCTGTAGTTCTAGGAGGTTAGATCTTTCTCCAGGCATGATAAGCCTCAATCCAGTGGATAGTACAAAGGAAACAGGGATTTCCCCAATACTGGTACATACTGTGTTATATTCCACCTTCAGGAAATATAAAATGGATGAATTGTAAACCCTTGAAATCTAGTTTTCTAGTACAAACATGGGTAGATCTTTGAAACGGTTGTATCGATATAGTAATTACACCAGACAGTGTTGTTTACTAACTGCAGTAATACACCATAATAAATAATAAAATAGCCTACCTTTACATTATAATACATATTATATGTACTACGATTACAGCTAAAACAAATATTTTGCTGAGCTAATGCAATTAATTTGGCACATATAAAAATATGAGCCTAATTTCAGGTTTCACAATTGCAGAAAGTGCCCAAAAAAAAAAAAAAAAAAAAAAAAAAAAAAATAAGAGCTAAGGGAATGACCTTGCAGAATTTGAAGGAAAATTATGTTACAAGTGTACAATGTGGTTGAAATGGTCACAAGAACGTTTGAATTGCCTTTCCTGTACAGGATTAACAAACTCAGCAAACTGCACATGTGCAGTGACAAGGTATTTGATCACTCTTGTTTAATACACATACACCTGAAGAACACTCTTAACTAGATAAACCTCTGAGGGGGAAGCACGCTGCTGTCCCTGCTGTAAGAGCAAGAGCCATTGTAGCCACGCTATGATGTGCTGTGTCCTGCACAGGAACATTCTGACTATTCTACACTCCTCTAACGCCCTTTGGAGCTTTAAGGAACGGTGAGAAAACTCACAGAACCATGCCAAGCTGTTCACACCTAGATCATCACTCAGGTGCCCTGGTTAACAGTCACTGCTAGCAGTGCTTCATAGCCCTCACGAGGTGTGTCATTGTTAAACAGGTGGTAGGCGTGTTAAAGCAGGAGGATAAATTTGTATTCAGGTAGAAATGAAAACATTTCTATTTGCTAACCCTAAAGCACGTGTGTGTACAAACACACATACACCCCCCCCAGACTTTATCACAATGTTTTCCTTGCTGCACAGTGCATCACAGCTTAGGGGTAACTACTCTGAGTTCTTTAGGACAAGGATTGGTTTTTCCACTCTCCAGTCTAAGACAAACAATATTTTGCTCCTGCCTGATTTTGTTCAAGGATGGTCAATTCTAATATTTGCAGTTAGACGTAAATCAGACTTTTCAAAATTATGCTAAGTTCTTGCAGTTATCCAATAATTGCAGTGAGCAGGCTGGACAGGTCTTCCTGGCCTTCAGAAAGAACTAAATATGCCATCTCTGGGTTCCACTCCTAACCCTTCCTTCAGCAGCCTTTTCATTTGCTTATTTCAGTGCTGGATCCACCCTATACATAAAAAGCTTAGCAAGCCAAGGTTTTCAAAAAAACCCTTATATGCAGGCAGAACTACAGTTAACATGGTTTGGGGTAACCCCACAAAACCAATAACTCCAACTTTGGAAGAAGAGCAGTGACTCTTCCTGTACCACTCCACACTGTCATAGTTGAAATGAAGACATAAACAATTTTCATCCATCCCAGCCTCACCCTGTTCAGCACAGATGTAAGAGAAACACCAATGGCTTGAGTCACAGGACTGAAAATTGGGGTGTTCATTCTCGACCTGGTGGGCACATACACGCTTAGCCTGGAATATCATGAGCACAGTTTGCCCTGAAATCACCTTGTAAGTGACCTTGCCATTGCTTTCCCCTGCCACTCAAAGCACTGTTTTACAGGTGTGGAAGTGTCATTGGACCATGAGCTCTGCATCCTTCTTTTGGAATGAGAGGAGCAGGGTAGGGTCTACCCGTGCTGAGCTTCAAGCTGCTGCAGGTATATTTCTACCATCAAAGTGAATCCTCTATCTCTGCATTACATTGCAGTCATTCTAAATTAAGAAGAGAGAAAAAAACCCATGATTGGAGACTGAAGTTTTATGAAAGCTGAGATTCCCCCATTCTGCTTGATACCATCTCCCACATCAGAAGAAGCCCAATAGCCGTGGGCTTCCCATCCATCTCTAGCTCCTAAATGGCAAAGCTGCAAACAAACTCTAAATTAGGCAATGACTTCAGGTAAAAGCAGAATTACCACACACTTGTCAAGCAGCCAATTCAAAGCAGCAAGACCTGAGGAGGAGGCTGAATGTTTGATGGATTTGCTGGCTTGATTGGCTGCCACAATGCCCAAGATGACCGATGACACTTTCTTGGGCAGGAGCCATCTCCTGCAGGGCCCACACCCTGAGCAGAGGCTGCTCTCCATCAGAGCAGCTGGCTCCTGCTATGGGTTTACACTGGCTGGATGTTTGCTCCTTCCCAACTTCTAAAACAGGTCCTACTTGTAGGGGGGTGGTGTGGAGCTTGATGTGTCTCTGGTATTTATAATTACACATTTATTGAGCTTGTGCAATCCTAACTCCAGCTTCAGGCCAAAAGTTCATTGCTAGAGGGGTTCAATAAAGAATTTCCTCCTGAGAATGGAGAATTACATCACTTGCCAAGTGTGTCAGGCGGTTTTCCAGCCTCCTGTTGGGTCACACCCATTTTGACTACTCTAGTGGATGGATACTGTACATGCCTGGCTGTATCCCTCAAGTCCATTGGATTAATTGTGCCTGTATGCTCCACACATCAGAAAAATGAGTGAGGTTTTCATAAAGCCTTTATTATCATGGGCCTCAGGATGCTGAAAAAACTGAAGCAAGTCAATGCATAAGAACCAAAATGGATTTCCAAGCAGCAGACAGCCAACTGTTGGATATTTTGCATGTATAACCCTAAAATATCAGACTTTTCTTTGCAAATCTCATCACACAGGCCTTGGTGACAGTAATTACATTTTTCTGATGGAATGCTTAATAATCTCAGGTACACATCACTTAGCATGCTGAAGACAGTGTCTACATTTAAAGAGTGATGCTTCCTACCCCAAAGACTTCAGTCCCTGTTCAACGTGATGTCCTGTTTCTTTCATAGTGTTCCTGTGGCATCGTGATGAGCTGAATACATGATAATGTACTATCATCTTTCACTCAAGGAAATACAAATCCTGTTCCTTCCATATGCCACTAAGAGATCATTGCCTGTCTCTCCAAACACAAAACACATGACCGAAGACACTGAAGAGAAAAAACCATTTCACCTGTAATGCTCTTAGATGATCTTGCACCATGCTGGCATGATGATTAACAGAATAATCCCAGTGCAAAGAAATAAACCAGAACTCTTACACAGACAGTTTTAGTTTATGACGGAGTATGATACTACTGTTGGTAGCAAACCAAGGGAGTGAGGCTAATTTTATTGGCAATATCAAAGTTCATGTGAGTATAAATGCTCTTCCTTAGCCTTTCTGTATCAGCTGTCTTGATGGCCTTACTGCACTAAACCTTGCAATGCAATAAACAAATTTTCAGATGGGGAAACTGGGACAAAAGCTGTATGTCTCTCAGGGGATCACATCGTGAGTGTAAATGATGGCATGAACACCTACCTGTTGCTGGTCTATGCACTCCGTTTGCTGACCACCAGCCTAAATGTTTTCCACCTCACAGGTGTATGGGCTGATTATGAGAAGCACATTACAGGAAGACATGGATTTTGGTAGAAGAACAGACTGGAGTGGAGGGATTAACGTGATTTAATGAGTCACTTGGGGAGGAGAATTGGCACACATAAAAACAATCCTATTCAAAGAAATTTAGCAGATGAACTAGGCCCTAATTGTAGACAGATAGCTACACTGCTGTAGATACCAGGTGCCTTTTCTCCCAATGAAACAGCTCAGTGCTCACAAGCCTCAGAGCTCCTGCACTCAAAAAGGAGCAAGAAGCACACAGTTATTTCTTGGGAATATAAAAGCAGCACAGTCTGGTGATTTCTTTTATAGCCAAGTCTGCCAGAATCCACATAACCTTCCCAGCTCAAATCCTGATGAAAGAGCACCCTCAGCTCCCACTGCCCAGAGGGAAAACTGCACATACTAAGAGCCCTGTACAAGGCATATGAGTATGGGTATGTTAAGGATTATTCTGACACCAGGGACCTTCCATCAATTCAAGGATCTCGTGCCGTTTCAATGTTCCTGGAGCCAAAAGCCCAAAATAACACAGTTTTTTCATTCCCCATGTTGCACAGCCTGGAGCCAGTCTGGTGTCTGGGATAATGGCCAGTAATATTTCTGAATGTTTTTCGGGTCCTGACAGAGGTTTTGAGCTCAGCAGATCCTCATGACATCTTCTTGTGACTTGAGACTGGCTTACTGCAGCTGGGGCAGGCAGCAGTATCCGTGTCAGCCCCCTAACACAGGGCACATCAGCCATGTCAGGCACCCATCTGGTCTGAAGAAAATGGTCACTGAAACATTCTGTCAATCTTTTAAACATACTGACTGGCACAGCTTAGCTGCCGAACCTCCTGAAATCCATGGTGATGTTTTCAGAGACAGACACATATGCAAACTCAAAAACAAGGGCTGGAATGAGTCTCCAAATATAAATCACATTGTTGCTGACCAACTGTGCCAGACCACCTTAAATGGACACTGTGCCCATCTGCTCTTCCCCCCTCCTCCCCCACACCTCCTCCCTCAGGGTTGTAAACCATCCTGCAATATTTAAAGTAGCATTGTTCACCTCCCTTCTGAAGCCCCTGGACCATCTGAGCGGCTATATATTCTCTCTGTGCTGTTTGTTATTCCTGAGGACATGCACATTGCTGAACATACTAATAAAAATTTCATAAAAGAGGTTGCCAAAGGGGTGTCTATGAGGGGATTTGTAAAGCTTGCTCACACACATGCACACCCACACTCTCCATTCACCATTAAGAAAGGACTGCAGCAGGCAAAAGCAAGTACCTCTGTACAACAAAAAGAAACGTCTCTGCTCCTGAATGGGACCAGGCAGGCTTAGGTAACAAAGATCTGTATCATCCAGCGATTCAATATAAGCAAACACAGAAGCGTGTTCCTTTGCAATCTCTAACAACCTAAGTGAAAAGCAAGAGGAACTAGCAAGAAAATGCCTGCACAAGGCATGGCAGTGTAATAGTGCTGCGTGTGCATGTTGGTGTGCTGCCTGCTCACTCATCCCCAGCTGCCTGCTTGTACCTTTCCCAGTGCAGATTGAAAGGACAAGGAATAGCACTGACTGGAAACATATTCCAGAAGAATGCACTCTCCCCCCAGGATGTTGTCTGCATCCCAGGACTCAGCAGAGTAGCACTGAAGCTGCTACTTGAGTCTGAGCATAGTTGGAGATGTTAAGAACAGCTATATAATAATTTGAAGCACTGAGCAAATCCATTAGCCATTGACTGTCCTGCCTCCAAGCCAATCAGAATGATGTCTCATAGGGTGGAAGCCATCTAGGAAAGCTGGAAGTGCTATGGGATGCTTTTTGGTGATTTGATTTCTTTTCCTGTATGTATCTTTCCCTAGATGAACAAGTCTCTGCTTAGTGGACTTAACATTCAATTTCAACAGCCCTCGATTGTTTGCTCAGATTTTCTGTGCAGGGCATGGGATTAAAACATCTCTTAAAATTCTTTGAGCTGGTACGTGTGCAGTATTCATCAGATGCTCTGCTCCACTTCTGTGTTGGTGGTGAAGTCATATACATTTTTATCTGACCTGTATCTCTGTCTCCTGGATAGAAAATGAAGTGTAAATGTATGTCATTATAATCAAATACAACAAGAAAAGAAACAAAAGCCCAATAACATACACCAGTGCATGTTTTGACTGTACTAAGAAGGTAGAGCATCTATAGAATTGCAAATAAATGACCTAGAGAAGTCAGGGCTCTTATTAAGGCAGACATTAAGAAATTATTAAAACACAGGTTGCTGCCCTCTCAGCAACGAACAGCCCATGTGGAATGGTTATGGCAGACCATTCAGTAACACATTAGGGGTGTTTTTATTGTAACACATATTTACAGGCTTCATGATCTCTCTTGTAAATTCATATTAAGGAAATTTAAGCAGTCAGCTTTCAGAGCTGGGCCTTGAATAATTTGTGAGTTTTACCTTGGATGCACAGGGAGAGTCTCACAGGATGGAGAGCTTTCTTTGTAGTTGCCACAATGGGAAACACTCAGAAAGGGAAACAACCAACAAGCATGTAAGTAAGCAGCAAATTTAAAGGTACCAACTCTGTTAACACTTGGGAAAGAAGACTTACAGCACAAAAGACAGATGTTGCAGTTATGAAGCCTACTCCATTGGTATATAGCTCTACAGACATGGACATTTGTGTGGGCTGGTGGTCAGTTGCCTGAATCTCCAAGGATAGGTATTACCTTGGTAACACTAGGATGCTATTTCTGCTTCAGTTTTCAACCCAAGAAGTCTCATGCAAATCTATTGCTGTAGCATTGCAAGCATCAATAATTATGACAAGGCAAACAGATTCACACTGTGTGAGGTGCCTTGGCCACAATTTTACTCATGTACAAGAATATATTCACTAAGAAGAATGATTCTTTTCTAGATTAGAATCTGTATGTGCTGAATAATCCATATCATTCATCAGCTCAGCAAGCTGCACGTGTGTATATTTAAACACAAAATGTACAGATGTTCACTGTAATTTGCCTTGCTGAACATCATGCCTATTTAATAAATTTTGAAGGTCAAACATATTTTAATATTTTGGCAAATGCCTTTGGAACCAACTTAATTGAACACAGTTAAATTGGGCAGTAAGTTTTCCTCAGAAATGCTTACAACAACTAGTCTGAACAATTAGCTACAGGCTGAGACGGATGCAGCTGGAGCTCTGGATCTGGGGGGCTGTGCTCTGCCAGACCTGCGCTGGCTCCCAGTGAGATCCCTGTGGGTGCCTGCGCTGCGCTCCTGGCACGCACTGGGGACAAGGAGCAGCAGCACAGGGCACCAAGGCAGAGCCCAGTAAAAGAAGTAAAAACTGCAGATTTTAAAAAGTGTACAAGCAAGGAAGCTCAGCTATGCTCTAAACCTAAGGGAAGCTCATCTACAAAATCTCTGAACATCCCTGTCAAGAGCATCACACATTAAGGTAAATGAACTATTAGCGCTCCCAGGAAGGGAGCCAAGGACTGGGATTGGAGCTCAGCTGTTCCACTTAGAAGAAACCACCTTCATGTGAGATAGATACATGGAAAATGTATGCTCATCTCATGGTATACAGATGTAACAGTGCAGATGCTCTGCTTTGCTACACGAGTGCTCCAGCAGCACCTTTTGCATGTCAGCAGGAGTCTATGCAGCTTTTCACGTGGAATGTACATCTTATTTTCACACGTCAGCTCAACAGCATGCATGAACACCAGATTGCAGGCACATGTGCATATGCATGTGTTCTTGTGAAATACTCTGGCAAGAAAGCAAGCTTTAGGAAAATGTTCTGTCAGACATTATGTTGACAGATGTAGATGCAATGCATCTTCCAACTTACAGAAACCAATCCAGACATCATCTTTCCATACACAAAGCCAAAACTAGAGTGCTAAAATTCAGCATTGACATCATATCCAATATTTTAATCGTTATCACTTGACCCTTTGGTCCATGCTTGTTCAAGGCAGCTTCCTTTTTATTAATATCTCAGCACACTGTGTGACACAACTTGAGTGTGTCCTAATTTAATTTTAATTAGTGCAGACTTTTGCTTTCCTCACTAATGAAACAGTGCTCATTACGAAGTGTAATTGAAGACCCCTAGAGGGAGGGGTGCCTGGAGACCTCATTGTGTTGGTACCCGGCATCCTGCCCAATAAAATTCCCTTCTGAACGAAAGCAGTTTTATCATTAATTCATACTGCAGGGGGGCTAACTCGCTGCCAGCCGCTGAGTTCGTACTGCTCTTAGGAAGAGCCCAGAGCCTGTTTGTTTTCTCCAAAGAAACAATTCCAATTTTCTAATGACTAAAACACTTACATCGTAAATCCTTCTGTCTCGTTGTTAAAAGTATCTTTGAAAAGCGGCTGTTATGAAAGTAAGCCTCTCCATTAGAAGCAGACTATTCATGAACTCTTTGTGTGTGCTTTTAATTGAGCTTGAATGATACAAATATTGAGCTGTGGTTAACTCCATTTAAAAAAAAAAAAAAAAAAAAAAAGAAAAAGAGAGCGAGAGAGCGAGTGAGAGAAGGAAACATGCTCTGTTTACAAGCACTCCAAGATGACCTGGCAATCACAGTAAGAAGCAAATGAGCTCAGAAGAGCAGGGCAAGCAAGTGGTTAAGTGACCATCTTTGGATGCACACATGCCACAAGAAAGGAGGGGTGCATGCCAGAGTACCCCCAGACTCAGTTTTGCTCCTCAGGTGTGAAATCATGGTAACTGTACAGAAAAGTTCTTCAGAAGACTGCACTTCTATTTGTTTATGGCAGACTCAGGGCTTTTTGTAAATTTGACTTCAAAAGTTTCCCCTCTCAGTTACCAGATAGAACATGGAACTGCCATTGCATTCTCTGGGTAAACACAGGATATTGACTACAGGAATTTGTTCAGAAATAATAACTACACTTCAGATTCACCTTCTTCATCATTCCAAGCCAAGGCTGGAGCATGCCAAGCCTCTACACCAGGATAGGAAAGAGCAAACTGGGGCCTCCAAGTTTATGGGAGCTATCATCATACCAACAATTGGGATTGGTAGACTTTTTTCTGGCATCATTGAGGGTCTTGAAGGGCCTCAATGATGGGCAGTCAGCATGGGCAGTCCTGTGAGAGCTGAGGGGGCTATGCTAACAGACACACAAATCTGTCCAGCAAAGGGGAAGGATTAACATACGAAAGGGTAGGAGATTCAGATTAACATACAAAACTGATCTATGTTGCACTAAAACCTTCACTTCACCAGTCTGGGATTAGGTTTTAGCAAACATGCTCTGGGTTAGAGATTTATCTAGCGTTAACCCAAAGAGTATTTGCTTGAAAAAGGCACCTCCCCCAAACAGGGCATCTGAAAAATGCACAGCCTTTTTGCCAGCACAGATCATAAAAAGTTGCTGATTGTGATTTTCCTCAAAACCAGCAGCAAAAGGCATATATTTCACCTACAGCCGTGGGGATTTAAACGTCTTTTCCCTCTCTGGTTGTAAACAACACCATAGCTTGTATTCTAATAAATATCTGAAATGACAGCAAAGTGACCTCTTTGGTTTCTAACCCTACAGTACGTCTCAGAGCAAAAGCCTCCCCCTCCCAATCAGGTCTGGTGTGTACATGCTGATTTGTAACACTCCCGGCCATCCCATTCCAGGGCAATCATTGCCAGCAAAGGTGACTGTTTTCCAAATTTGTGCTGCCCAAGTATCTAGGCTGAGGTACAGTTTAATATCACCGAGAACCTTGCCAGGATATAGTGTACTCAAAGTATGAAAGAAAAATTGCATGTTTACATAAATCCAGTCCATCTCCTCAACCTCAAATTAATGACTCTTCATTAACATTCCTGATATGACCTTTTATAAAGCAGCAGCAGAATTAAGAGATCCATGGACAATTGTGCATTCAGATTACTCAACTTCCAGTGTAGTTTGGAAGGTGAACCACAATTTAATTGCATCGCCTAACAGAAAAATCTCTGTGTTCCTGTGTCCATTATAATCTTAGGCTTTGGTGATAAGAAAGTTAGGGGAGACACAGGGAAGGGATTTTGCCCACTGACTCACAGCACCCATCACCAGCACAATACCATTAGTGAAACCCAGTTCCTTTAATAATGAAGTGTTTGATCGACACTGCTGCTCTGGTTCTGCTATTAATCTTGTCCTGATGCTGTTACATTAGGGGATGTAAACTATCTTTTCTGTCTACTCATTATGGAAACTGCAATTCACATCCTCCCAGGAGTGCTCCAATTAGCCAAGCCTGCATCACACTCAGCTTTCCATCAACTTGCTGCATTATGCTGCGCCGGGAAAGCGAACCTCCTACCACAGGCATGCACAGAAACAGCCTGCAGTAGCGTATCACTGCTGACTCTTCAGATACATTCTCTCTAAAGCTGCAGGTTTTGGTCTCATCAGCAATTCCTGAACCTTTAGATAGGAAAAACGAATCCAACAATACAGTATTTTTAAGTAGTAAAAAGACACATTTGATTCTTGATTGTAACAGATCTAGGGGAGTAGGCAAAGGCTATGTGTGATCTTAACCAAGCTTCTCTTACCTATCAAGTAAGATTTTCTACTGTCCAGTACTGCTAGTGAAAGAGATAGTCTACAGTCTGAGTAACCCTCTCTTCCTTTCTTGGCACAGTCAATTATAAAATAGTTAACTCGGTGGTTTGTACCTCTATTATATTTTTGTAGGTTTTTAGCTCTTTCCTTTTCCTAAATTGCATTTCAAAGTACACATACCCCAGCCCCGGTCTTTTATATGAACAAGTGGGTTCTGAGATTAGACTTGCTTTTGCTTTGTTTTGCATCTTCCAGTTTAAAAGCAAACTATTTCCCCAATGTCTCCAGAGATAATGTCATTTTGGACAGCAAGTACAAAATTCTTGTGCCTATCTTAGGTGACATCAAGTAGAGGTTATGGATTTTGCTTCACAAGTGAGCTACCTTCTCCATGGGAACTAAAACTGCTTTACCAGAGGCTGGTTACACTGGCTAGAAATGTCTCTGTTCCTCTGCTCACAGCTCTTGTTCTGTTCAAACGGTGATGCTTATCCTCTAGCCCAGACCCTACCACTGCCTTTCTGATCCGCGAGCCTGACTGCAGCTGCTCCCTAACTCGGTGCTGCTTGTTGAGAAGCTGGTCTGAGGACAGCAGAGCCTTTACTGCTGCTTCCAGGGGCTTAACAATAGCTACAGCAAGACATGCAAACGTAACCCACGGCTCCTGGCTGCTTTTGGTCGCTGCCATCGCTTTAAGCTGTTCGGGGGACAGCAAAATGAAGTACATCTAGTATTTAAGCTCCAATCTTCATAATTTAGTTTCAAGCTATCCCGAAAGTAGGAAGAAGCACTCTTGATGCAAAGCGGCGCAGAGGTGTCGATGGCAGAGCCCGCCGAGGCCGTGCGCTCCGGGGCGCGGGGCGGGCGCACGGCCGGGCAGCAGCGCACGCCGCGCGGCGGGCAAGCACAAAGAGCGCTGCAGAGGGAGCTGCAAGGAATGAGCAGCCCACAGACATTGCTGAACGTGCGTCCTCTGGTGCGCTCCAGAAAGAGCTAGAGGGTTATTTTGTTTGTGGGATGGGTTTGTTTGTTTGTTTTTTAATAAAACATCCTCTCAGCAACTTGAAACTTTTAAAGCAAGTTTTCACCCTGCTGCCACTTCATATAACCCAGCCATGTAGTGCCCAGATCCGAGGCACGTTTTTCAGAGAACAGTTATTGTTGGCATTTTCTGAGCTCTCAGCTTTCCTTGGTTTGTGATGCAAACTCTGCATATGTGCATTAGCAAAATGGCACATTCCAGTGCCTGGGAGTGAACCACTGTGGAGGTGACATTGGGCAGGGGTTACATGTGTATGGAGCAGCCGGCTGATGTGTGAATCCATTACTGTTATCAGCAATGCATTCAAATGACCTACTTTTAACACTGTCACAACTGCCCGACAGAAGAATTCCGTTAGCTGCTGGCATGCAATTCTCCCTTTGGAGTGATAGAAGACTAAAACGTGCAGACACATAGCAGCTAATCCTCCTCAGGTGTACCTCATTCTTCTAGGCAAAGCTATCAAAGAAAGGTAAGAAAGAAGACCTTTAAAATCCTCTGAGTGCTCTTTTCCAGCATGGAGTCACCAGGTCACCACACAAGATGGTGCTGTAAATGGCAAGTGCCAGAGATCCCAGGCGCTCAGATCAGCAGAGGATGCAGAAACTCATTCAGCATCACCTAAGAGGTGCAGAGAGTTTATCACTCTTCTCCTCCTTTGCTATTCATTGTGTGTTTCCATGAATGAACTTGCTGTATAAACAGCAACTGTCTTGCTTCTCAGTGAGCACAGCCTGCTGAAAAACATACTACAGAGCTCCATTCTTACAAGGGGATGTTATTGTTTGTTGTATTCCTTACACATCCCTATTTGAAAGAATAAATTTCCATTTCATCTGTAGAAATGTTTAAATGCAACCACATGCTTTTAAGCATATCTAGCATTAGACATAATGCCAATATTGTGACTCTCCCATTTTAATTGAATCAATTAAAAAGTATTCAAAATGTAAACATTTATTAAATCATAACATCATGTTATCTTAAGAGTAGAAAAGTTGCACTGACCATAGACAGTCAATAATGAAATAGTAGTCATATTAGAAGTGTGTTGCAAATGCATTAAGGATATTCTGAAAGACTACTATAAATCTTCAGCATTTGGCAGAGATGAGTTGAAGAAATGTACTCAAATAAAGCACTCCCACTGATTTCAACAGAGCCAAATTTTGATCCAGATCTTGTTGAGATCGGTTTCTGTACACATCACACAGCTGAGCCAGAGACACAGACAATCCTGGTCATCTTCCAGCCACATCTAAAGAAACACAAATCCTGCTGCTGTTCTCAAGGTACAGGACAATAGGCACTCGACTGGGAGATGGTCCCTGCAAGGGCTAATCCAAGCCACTCTTGGCTTACCAAGGAACCAATAGCCTGAAACAGATACAGCACCACCAGACTGAAGCCAAAAAGGGTAGGAAAATACAAGCAGAGGAGATGACTCAAAAATCTTCTTTTCCTAAGTAATGCCTTGCCAGTAAGCATCTCCTCTCCTCTGCCCCAGCATTTTAAGGAACAGAGTGCTTTTGGAAAAATCTAAATCAATCTGTCCACTACTTATTTGGGAGCCAGGGCAGGGACACAGACTGCAACACTCTGGCTGTGATGGTGAGGCAAGGGTGCATCTGCCACTCCAGTCTCCCAAACACATCTGCTATGAACAGGACAGATTACAGAGGGTTGAGACATCTTTGGCAAATAAGCACTAATCACAGTGGAAAAAAAGAATCCAACTTTTTTTTTATTTAGAGGGAAAAAAACCCCAAAACAAGACAACTGCAGCAAGTGCTATGTAGAATACTGAAAAGTCCTTTGTCCTCATTTGTCCCCTGAAAGCTGTAGGCACATAAACATATCTATGTACTATCTACATGGACAAGCATGTTTACTGTCATGAGCATGCAAAAAAAAAATAAAAAAATAGAGCTAACAGCAGCAGGAGAAAGCAATTGCTTAGCTCCAGCATAATAAATAAAAATATTCAAACAGAAACAATGAAGACCTTCAAGCATGTTAGTGCTTCATCCATCTTCACTGCCTCATGTATGCATACCACTCCTCCCAGAAACAGAAATCCCTCTCTTCCCCATATGTCCCTTTCCTGTTCTTGGAATTGCACACATAGTTTAGCAAATGGCCATTTCAGACCAGACCACCCCTCTGCAGTGTGATGTTTTACTTCCTAAAGCTGCTAAAATGTAACACATGCAAGAAAGGGTTCAGCTCAGACGTGAACAGGGCACTGACACTTGCATAAGGTGATGGAAGGGAGAAAGGGACTCTGCAGTCCTGCATAGCTCTGCAGCGAACACAAGAGGCTGGGGGAGTGGAAGGCTTCTCACTCAGGAATTATGCAGACCAGGTCATGTTCTAGCAGTACAGTAGTGTCAGCCTGCTTTGAGTTGGTTGAGTGAAAGACCCAGTAGTTGCTACTACTGCAGTAGGAAAGCAGACTTCGAGAGTACAGTTTACTCCAAGTTTAGGAACAGCCCTCCATATAAATGGCCTGCTTTGGAGGCTGTTTGTTATCCTGTCCTTCAGACAGCTGTTCATGAACCAAAATTTGGGAGCCTGCCTTACCATGCTGATCAGATCTGAATTAGCAGCCTAAGGTTGCAAGGCCACATACAAAGGGATTTTTTCCACAAGGATTCTTAAAATTAGATCACAAGAAAAAAATGCAGCTTAGTGCTTCAAAAGCTGCAATTTGCTAAGGCCCTGAGGGCATTTTGGCAACTTCGTTCAAATATTATCTACCTCTCTGTGCTGCCAAATTGGAAGAGAAACTTTTTTTCCATGGGCTCCTTAATGTCAGTACAAGCTTGGTAGTAAACCCATAGTGTGCAAACCAGATCAGGTAGCTCAGGTCCTCCTCTGAAGGCCACTGGAACCGCTCAGGGCAGAGCTCAGAAGAAGACAAGAACTTCTGGTGATTCCGTGGAGACTGTAGAGCTGGGGTACGTAGATGTCCAGAGTTCAACATTCAGATGTCAGGAAGCTTGCTTGCCTCTCAGAGCTCTGCTGTTTCACCAGGCAGTTCTTGTCCTCTACACTCACTAGTGCTGGTTTCAAATTAAAGAGCACTTTGTTGTGTTCTGCACAATGAAGAGCTCCCTTTGTCAGAAGGGGGATATGCCCTTCTACTTTACTCAGCTTTTCCATAGAACCCCATTACACCTGTGATTTAGTGTTTGTTTTATGGCAGGAACTTAGGTATTCTCTACACATATGTTCATCCTTCTGGAAATGCCCAGGAGCTAAGAAAACTCTGGAAACATAATTCCTTGCTGTATGATTCTCAACTTTCACAATATACATTTTTCCCAGAACATCACACACTTTCCAGTTTCATGCTACTTCTCCTCAAGTTCTATTGTGAACCTCCAATTTTTGTAGGTAATCAGGATTAACATGAAATTCATTAAGACTTTCACTATAATAAATATGTAATACAGAATGGTCCTCTTTTCCTTTCCAAATCTCTCATTTGAAAATGAGTCATTCAAATCCAATTTCTGTAAGTTGCATTCCAAGTTCCTCATGCCTCTAGTATTGTTATCTAATAAAGCTGCATTGGTTTTGCACCAAACCCAGACAGGAATATGTTAAATAAATTTCACATACAAGCATTTAAGTTCTTAAATTCCCCTTTGTGTTCCTTTTAGCTTTTATAGTGACTATAATTCACTCTACATGAAAAGAAGATTAAAATGGCCAGTTCACACAGTGGGACTTGCTCTGGCATGAGACAGCTTTGGAAATTATATGAGCACAGAGCAAGAGTCAGCTGTGAAGATAACAAAAAAGTGAGGCTGTATTAGAAGTAGCTGTATCTTCTTATTGGTAAATCCCACTCCTTTTTTCTTGATAAATGAAGGCTGCTTCTTTCTATCAAATTAGCACTGCACAACCAAACAGTGGCAGAGCAGCTCTGAAGCTTCCTCTGGTTATACCCCCTGACTTGTCTGAAGGTTTTTTTAAAGCAAAGGGGGAGGATATAAACATATCCAGATCTTTACATCTTCCCTAAACACAGGTGTAATGCGCAACCCCAAGACATACTCATGCTCTCACCTAATCCACAACATCCAGAGAATGTGGTTTTATTTTCTCCACAACCTATTTTCCAAATGATGGAAAATTTAAAGTTTCTAATTTTTTCTTTTTCCTTGATGAAGGATTTTCACTTTCTTAACCTCCTGGGGAGGCAGAGTCACAGAAACAGCAGTGGGACACTGTAAATCTCTGAAACTAGTAATTATTAAACACATAAATCTATTTAATACATAGAGCTTCCAAACACACTGACTGGATAATATGAGAGAGAGAAAGATCCACACATAGCCAAAGGGCCTTACCATCTTACCAGACACAAGGCTGGAACTGTATTTCTGTGACAAGGCTTCATTTGCCAGGAGTTACTGGGCAGGAGCCTTGGGAAACCTTGAGCTTCCAGCTTTTAGTTTCACACTACCAGCAGCTGAGCTGAGTCCCTGGCAGGGAGCTGGAAGCAGAAAGTGGGAACCAGACCTCCTGAGTTGTTTCAATGACCACAGCTCCCCCCCTTTCCCAAGGCTTTGGGCCCCTGAATGGGAAACAAGGGAACTGCCATGCCCAAGGCAATAGACACACTCAGCTCAGGGCTCTGCACCAATTGTCTGCTGGAAGCTCGGATCAGATCTCTGTGATAGGAACAAATCTGTATCTCTACACGGCAGATTTAGGTATTTTTGGATGGTTTTCTGTTCCTTTCTTTATCTGTGTTCCTTTAAAGTTTCACTCAGTTCTGAATTCCCTTGGTAGGTTAGTGCACACTTCTGGGATGATATATATTGCAGTATTTTAAATTACTGACATACAATGTGAACTTTTGGCTCCATCTTAGCACAGACCTGTCCTGTGATTATGATTCTGAATGTAGATTCATACTTTGCATTTGAAGACTGTATCTTACTATATGCAATAAAGAGAAATGTCAAGAATGTGAGACTCTCTAAGCAGAACTGCACTTAGAAAGAAGAAAAGAAGAGAACTACCCATGGGATTTTGGTAAATGTTGAGGCAAAAAAAAAAAAAGTTTAGAAATGTGACAGGGAGGTCTAGGATATCAAAATTCAAATATATCTGGTGAGGAATTTGAGGAGAAAACTGGACAAACCACCTTCAGTGGTTTTCTCTAACTCAAAGTATTCCATAATTTATGAGAATATAATTTGTTTTGGCCATTAAAGAATTTGGTTTTGTTTATTTTTGTATTTCTCTGCCTATCAGTCCTGCCACCTCAGCAGCTGGAAACCAATCAAATGTCCCACGTTGCTCAGAATGCCAGCACTGGAGAAGCTGTAGGTGGTGTGGCCCAGGCACTTGTCCTGTCTGTAATGGGAACATGCTGACTGCAACTGCTGCACTGTGAGCATGCACATCAAACACAGTGAGTGACAGGTTGAGCAAATGAAACAATCATCTCCATATTTTGTTGTAGGATTTTTTCCTAAGAAAATATGAAAGTGAAATGCGGTGGACAGGTCCAAGAAGAGTGAATTTAATCTGGTTTTGAAGTTTTTTTGTGGATAACAAGAAAAAATGTGAAAGGGATTTTTGGATGGATCTCCTTCCATTTTGCAGGCTAATGGAATTTGCTGAAACAAGACCACCAGCTGCTCTGCTTATAATAGTTTGCACTAGATTTCAATATATTCGTTTCCTTCTAATAAGTGCTGACACAAATCCATACTGAAGAGGGGCCTTGTCCAGTGCTCCAGATGCAAACAACCCTTTCTCCTAATGATAATCAAAATTAGAAGTTACATTTTTCAATATTAAAAGTTTGATGAATCAAATAATTCTTCAAATAAATGACTGCTGCCTTCTGAGTGAGTATAATGAAATCTTGATTAGAATTGTGTGACCTGGAATCCTGAAGAATAAATCATGAATTTCCTGTGTAGGAAGGGCAAGATAAGAAAGATATTTTATTTTATTTTTTTAAAAATAATTTCTAATGTCTAGCTTTAAGCAAACATTTCTTGGAAGTTTGAGAATGTTCAGTTCCTTCTTTCCAAACTATCCATTACTTATCAGCTGGTTTCCTGAGAAAACAAGTCTTACACAATCTTGCTGTATGTTTAAGTATGTGTTTGTCCACGTCTTCCCATTAGTAATTGTGTGATTTATTAATATTTATTACGATATCATACCCGACATTTTGTTGAGTAGTTATAAGTCATTGGCCAATGTCAACTAAATTTGACAGATACAGAGATCTCAAAGATACTTAAATCTGGCTTTAACAAAAACTGGTTTTGCCAATTCTGCATAGTTTTGCACATAATTACTTAGCATTGTTCATACATCTCTCTTTTCTGATTCAAGACCAGACTGTCCATGAAAATACCATGGGATGGGTCTGTCCCCAAGCTATTTTCCCAGAGAGCTGTCAGCAAACTCCCCAGAGTGTGTGACTGGAGCATCCAGTTTAGTTTTCATTTCTGCTATATTTCACTTGCAGCACCACAGATGCACAGAATCATTTAGGATGGGAAAGATCTTTAAGTCCAAGCATTAGCAGACACCGCCAAGTCCACCACAAAAAAATGTCCCAAAGTCCCACGTCTTCAAATCTTTTAAAGTACTTCTGGGGGTGGTGATTCCACCACTGCCCTGGGAAGCCTGTTCCAGTGTTTGACAACCCTTTCAGCAAAGAATTTTTTCCTGATATGCAATCGAAAGCTCCCCTGGCACAACTTGAGGCCAGAACCACGCTGTAGCCGGGAAGGTGGGCGCTGTGTTTCTTGCTGTGATGGGCGGTGAGTCCGAACTCCCAGCCCTCCTTTGAGCCTCCGGGAGCGAGGGCGCTGCAGATGCTCGAGGTTTCTTTGCACATCAAGATGCTGCCACCCCACGGCCAGAGAGGGCGAGCGGTGCCCGCCTAAGTCGCCGACTGCCATTTGCAGCTGGCAAAGGCTCTCCTGGAGCGAGCCTCTTTTCTTCGCACACGCAGAAAGCTGCCTTGAATTTACACACATACTGCCGGAAATGCCATACTTTATATACTTTTACCCCACTGCTGCACCTTCTAGCGAGCACAAGGATCTTTGAATACCGTCCTTCCCACACTTGTATTTATTTGTCACACAGTAAGTTACTGCCTCCAACTCTGTCCCTTCCATGCATCCTGGCCAGTAAAACTTCCACTGCCACGTCACATACACATGAAATATCCATCCTTGTGATCCACGCATGATCGATCTCCCCATCCCACATTACAGTCATGATTAACCTTCTCCCACTACGTCACAGATTCAATACACCTCCTTTGCCTCCTTCACTCAGACAAAATGAATCTCCTTAGTATTGTCAATAATAATTTTCTTTATATCTTGCATAACAACACAAGGCAATCTGACAGAGCTCTCGGGCAATAATTCAGTCTTAGCTTCCCACCGACGTTCATTAAACTGAATATAACTTCACCAGAGCTGCCATTGAATTATACCCTCATATCCTTGTGGGAATTGGATATTATTCCTTGGGGAATAGCAGCAATGCAGTTGAAGATGAAATAATTTGTTTTTAAAACCCCAGGATTATGTCTGATAGCACATTATTTCTTCATCTTGTTACTCACTTTGCATATTAGTAATTAGCAGAAGTTATTTCCTCCATCCCCCCACCTTTTTGTTTCATTTCATGTCTGGTAACATTAATCCATGTGAGATAAGATGCTGGAAGATTTTAATACAACTGAAATGACTGAGATCTTCACCAGAGGCAGGCAAACCCTAAGAAATTAAAATTCATTTTGACAAACAACAAAACACTCTTCACCACTCCCCCTTGTATTTCAGCATCTGTCCCTTCCACTCAAGAACAAGGCTGCCCTGGCCCTGTGCAGTTGGATGGGGCAAAGCCCAGGTGGACTCTGTGCGAACGCTGTGGTGGCTGCTCCTACTGCTGCACCTCCAGTTCAAATTTCTCATTTGTTTTTGAAGAGAGTCATAGAGAACAAGGCTGCCCTGGCCCTGGGCAGTTGGATGGGGCAAAGCCCAAGTGGACTCTGCGAACGCTGTGGTAGCTGCTCCTACTGCTGCACCTCCAGTTCAAATTTCTCATTTGTTTTTGAAGAGAGTCATATGATTCACCCAACCCTAATGATAAGCACAAGATTATTCCCAGTCCATGGTGGCTCTTTGTGATGGCTTTGGAAGCTATTCTGTATAATAACCAGCTATGCTGCTGGGCTGGGGATGGGGAGAGTTTGTGATGTGCCACCAAGGTTGTACCAGTACACAGTGAAGAGAAAACCAAGAAATGCAACTGGAGTTGTCTTCTTGCCTTGTGCTGCTTCCTCTGATTTCCCTAGCCTTTGAGGAGTTTCCTTTAGCCAGCACATATGACCCCATTTTCTACAGTAGTTCTATGTTGCCTTCAGCAAGATGGCCAGTGGTCACAAAGCAACTGAGAGCCACTCTCAAACGTGAGAGCTGGCACGAGCTCTGATCACAGAACTGCCTCCCAGTTCCACCACAGCAGCCAGGCTAAAGAGCCCATCAGTGCCTCTGCCGGGCCATGAGCAGCAACTGCCAGGCTCTGCCTTTCACTGCTTTTTCACGGGCTGTCTATTCCTGTCATGTTTGGGGACAGAGCCCAAACATTCTCCCCCCACATCACTCTCCTGCTCCTGCACAAGTTGCCTGCTGTTAAACCTTATCCTACTGAATACCATGTGTTTGATATTAATTACATGTCCGAGCCCCACGAAAGTCATTGAAATTTAATGAGATGCAGGGATGGAACCACTGAGCCAATGGCATTCATTAAGGGTTGCCATGGAGATCAGTTTGCCAGGCTTGACCCACATTAAGTGCCACTGGTCACCTCCCAAACAGACAAAAACATGAAATTAAAAAAAAAAATTGCAGCCAATTCCTGAGGGGTATGAGCACTATGGGGCTCTGACGGCCTTTAGTCAGAGCAGCTGGGGCTCAGCTGAGTTCAGCACAGGGCCCGTGGCCCTGTCAGGGAGCAGGGCTCTGACAGAAGGCAGGAGGTGCTCCTGCGTGGCATCTACAGAGAGGAGAAACAACCCCACCAACTCACTGACACAAAGAGGGCCAGTGAGCTCTTTCCACTTCCCTTCCACCCCTTATAAATGGTGCAGCTGAACAGAGCTATCGCTTGAAATGTATTTTGTGCTGTTTCCAAAATGATGTTGTTCCTAGCAAATATCAGTATTGTGACTGAGTCTAAGGAGATGGGGTGAGAGAGCGAGAGACGGGAAAGGTGGGGACATGGGTGGAGAAAAGAGGTTGTAACTCAGCATGGAAACACTAAGATACAGAAATTTTAAAAGTGAAAGCTTTGATGAGAGCCAAGGATGGCCTGCACAGGGGTAGGCAAAAGCTGGTATTACATCCTGGCTCAGCCAGAGTCACTGCACAGCCTTGGCCAAATTGCTTGCTTTCCATCTCCCTCATTCCCTCTCTGCAAAATCAGGGTCACAACATGCCCTTCTTCCCTACCCTGGCGAGATAGAAACCAAATCAAAGTCCTGCTCACATGCTTTTCTAGAGCCTAGTGAATGGGGCAGCATGACCTCTGACAGCTCTTTGTAATCTCTCAGTATAAATAATAATATTAAACAGAATTAATTAACCAGCTCACCAATCTGCCTACTTTCCAGCCCATCAGTAATCTGTAAGAATAAGACTAAGATGCAGCTGCAGGAGTGGCTGGGTGGCAGTGGGGCCCAGGGGAAGGCAGAAGCCTGGCTGTGCAGTGGTACACACACAGCTCTGACACCCAGGCAGTGTCTTTATCTCTCAAATAAACTAGGTCCCGTTACAGGGCAGACCCTTACACAGAGTTTGCTGCAGGTAGAACAGTACAGCAGCAGCAGAGCTGCCTCTGATTTCCAAAATATTTTAATATTTTCTTTTTCATCTTCAGTCCAAGTACATACCAGCAAACACATTCAACTATCATATCCCAAGTTCTAGAAAGGAATCTACAAGGACTTGATAGTTTAAGCCAGGTTTCAATGAAATGAAAAGTACCTTCATCACAAAGGCAAAAATATAAGTTACAATTTATAAGGCAACTAACCCCTAAGTGCAGAGGCCATCCTTTGAAGCACAACTCAAAAACCAGAAAGAAATTGCAACAAACTTATCTGAGTACATCTGGTTCACCTAACCCATCTGCAGCCCTGGGAAAGAACCCCATTGCCAAAAATGGCTGAAACCTTATCCCCACAGCCTACGGGGGTTCAGATAATTATATCTGACATGAAAACTTGTAGCACATACAGAAAACTGGAGGGGGAAGAAAAGGTCAACTGTATAAAGATGCAATCACTGTGGAAGGGGCCAAGTTACAGCATGGTGAGCTGTTTAAACAGCCAAGATAAATAAGACACAATTAGGGTTACATTGGCTCACCCTTTTGAGATCCCATATGTGGGTGTATGAACCTCGGAAAAAAAGGGCCAAGTTATCAGGACTTGCTGTTTATTTAACTTGGCCCATTTCAAGGCTCAGCCTGTTCTAACTTCATCCCATTTTTTGCAGCAAACATCCCATTTCGAGTATTTTTGCACTTGTAAAGTGCTTTCTGATCACATCCCTCTTCTTTTTATTGTTTTCTTTAAAAAGAGAAAAGTGCTGAGAAAGGGATGAGAAGCTGAACTCAGGGCCTCCTACACCAAAGTCAGCAAACCTTATCCCTTTGTGCCAGCCAGCCTAGGGTCTTTGGTCAAAAATGAAAGCACAAGAATTTCCAGCATGTTTAATTACCAGCCACAGGGAGCCTGGTACAGCCTCACGAATGGAATAACACATTGAAACTAGCAAAGAAAAGTCAACTGAAAATATTTTGTAGAAGGGCCAGAGTTGAAGCCCACTTCTGGAAGGATGCAGAATTTCATGGGAACATGATGTTGGCAATCAAAGACTGACTCCTGCAGAGTTCCTCAGACTCGAGCCTTGGGATCAGCATTCCCCAGCCTCTGCAGAGGTTCAGAGACTAATCTAGTATTTTACATAACTACCACACTGAAAGGGGCTTGTGTGCAGCAGTAAGGTTAATTCAGAACACTTGTTACAGGTCTGCCCTCCTCAATACACGTTAGAAACTCTAGTTATAAATTTATGTAGTTGTTACTAATCCATGTATTTCAGATGTTTCCTGCTATCACAGTATTACCAATACCACCTCTGAAACAGGAGGCTGACCCCATCACCTGCTTTAGCCCCTACATGCCACACCCCTGATGCATTTCTGCAAATATTCAATGTGTTCTCATACCCCTGTGAAAGAGTACCTGGTTACATGACGGTGGGAGGACCAGCAGTGTTCATTAATTTATACAGAGAGCTGTGTTTCATTGCAGAGCAGGTCTGCCTCCTTCTCCAGCATCCACTGTTCCACTTCATGGAAACGTGCTCCTTTATCAGGTTTGTGTATCTGCACCTGATTTTAAGATGCTGCCTGGTGATTGAGCACTCTGCCCTGCCTATAAAAATGTGTTGGTTTAACACAGTGGTGTCTCTTCTGGGTGAAGGGCAAAATTCTCATTGCTTGTGCACCAATGCAATCCTGTGAGAGTCTGTGCTCACTAAAGCACAGATAGTAAAGACAGGCAAATTGGGAAAGGTTCCTGCAGTTCTTCAGAGGGCACTGGCCATCCTACTCTCTGTGCCAAGCTTCAAGAGGCCTCAGCCTGGCACTACAGCTGGATATACACACCCATGAAACTCCTCTGTACATGGCACATCTGGGCTCACCCAGTTCATCCCACGGAGCAGCAAGACAAAAGTACCCATGAGTTTTTAATGGCAGTTCCAGGTTCAAGGGGTCCTTGATAAACCAGATATTGCCCATTTGCTGAGAGCAGAAAAGCAGAGATAAAGAAGCTGAAAGGGTCTGTGGCAGAGGGTAGTGTAGAGCGAGCCCTTCAGGGCCATCTGGCCCTAACAGCAGCACCAACCTCCCCCCATACACTCCCCTCCTCCTTCTCTGGCAAAAAGGCCTGCTCCTTCCAGTTGTGGGGAGGGGGAAATGCCATATGGGCTTGTGGCTGGGAGACTGGAGGGACATTCAATACAGCAGAGATGAAGGAGATAAAGCCAAGTATGCTGGAGAAAATTTATACATCCTCCCCACCTCCTTGCCTCCGCTGCCAGGTATTTAGGAACCAACATCTCTACTCTGTTTTACTGAACAGAAAATACCTATCCTATTGCCAGCTGGCCCTGCCCCATGCCAGACAGGCATTTTTCTTCTGCTATGCTCTCCTCTTCTGCCCAGCACTCCCCAGAGCCACTGGTACAGGGATGCAGCTCAGACCAACCAGAACAGAAGTACCCAGAGGATGAACCCAGCCATGCAGCCCCTCTTCCCTTCTCCATTTATCACTGTCAAGCTGCAATAATTGAACATTTGCATCCCCTATTTCACACAGCCATCTCCCCATGTCCCTGCAAATTAGCAGTCCACCCATATTTACAGACACACGTGTCTGCTGGATATCTGCTCGTGCTGAGGCTGCAGAGATGGAGGAGCAGAAGAATGAGAGTTTTCTATCCTGCTGGTGCATGACAAAATGCTCTGGCTCTGAGGCTGGCCAGCAATACTGTGCTTTATTCCTTATGTTCTTCTATTCCATCTCGCAGTATAACACATCCACATGGTACTACTGCTGTTATTTGGAGTTTCTGCTGTTTGTTTGCATCATTTACACTTTTATCTCCTTCCCCTGTGAGCCCTCTTGGAGGTGTTTTCCTTTAGTATGCAGGCCTGGTTGGCCAGTTGCCATAGCAATCCATTGCAGTCCTCATAATATTGCAGGAGGCAAGATCAAAAAGGCAGGATTGTAATAAAGAAAAAAAAAGAAAAGAAAAAAAAAGAGAGAGGGAAAGAAGACAGTATCTTTCCCACTCTTGTGCTCTACCACACACAGGGACACTTTGCAAGAGCCCATCATTTTAGGACTGCAGTGAAGGATGAATACAGTTTCAACAGCCACACTGCCAAAAAGCCAGATACTGACAGGGAAGAAGCCATTTGGAAGGGTGGCAGCATGCTCAGCATGCACACAGCCTCCATTCTCTACAACACTTTATACCACTTTTTCTCTGACTGTTTGCCTGGTGACACAACTCCTTGCTCTAATAACAGCTAATGCCTGAACCTAGAGTTTGCAAAGGCTGACACTGGCCCTCAGTGACTGGAGGCCAAGCTAAGCAACACTTTCCCTTTATTTGACTACAGTAATCTCATTTGCTGTTTTTCCTGGATGTGTTTGAGATGCCCATTTGAATCCAGTCTATTCTATTATACAAATAACAATCTGTACTAATCCAGACCTTTACACAGTGGCCTCCAAAGTGGTCCACAGTGCTGTGGAGACACAGCAGCCAAATCACTGTCATCAACAGCTGAGTCCCAAACAAACAAGCCTGTGCTACGAAGGAGTTCAGCACACACAGAAATGCAAAGCAGAGACACCAAAACATCCGATTTGACAATAGTCCCAAAACAAATATTAGTGTGCCTGGCCTTGGGGATGCTGCAGCTGATGCTTATGTCAGCACAAAAGCTGTATCAGTGTTTTCTAGTGTCTGTTCCAACATTTGCTCCTAACCACATGTGTGCCATAGATTTGTGAGGTCATAGGTACTTAAATGAAAAGAGAATACAGCCAGTGATACCTGAAAAATAGTCCTGGTCTCATCACCAAGACCAGGCTCTCAGCCCTGCCTCCCCTGAGCCCAAAGCTGCAACCCATATCCTCTCTCACATTTCTGCTCCATTTTGAACATTTTGATTTACTCACAAAAATATTAAAAGGAGTTTTTTTTTTTTTTTTAATTTCACATTTTACGAGCAGCTTTAGGAGGCAAGGAGATAAGGAATCCATCCCCAGTGGGAAACACGTGGCTAACGGGCAGATTTAATTTATATGAAGCACACCACTCTCTCATAAGCTCTGCTTGGCATATTAAACTGGTGTCTTACATCTCCTTCCAGTGCCAGAAATATTCATTTCCCACATCATAAAGACCCATCCATGAATAATAATATTAATAATTAAGCACCTGACTCCAGGGCTATACTTAGAGCATCATAACACTCTAATCATTTGCTTATCCCATGATAATTACACTCCTCCATCCTATTTCTATACTTTGCCTTATTGGTTAACCATTTATTTGCTAGAGTGTTTATTGAGACCCCACCCAAGTTTTCAGAGCCCAAGTCTCACGTTCCTAGCAAACTGATGAGGTATGTGCTCAGTATTAGTAGCAGCATTCCCAAAGACATGCTGCAGTCCCAAGGTTCTGCTAAGGACCGTCACTGTCACCAGGCTCACAAACAGGGGTGGCTCAGCAATGCAGAGCAGTATGGATGTCCCAGCAACCTGTGCTGGCACAAAGGCACACTCATTTCATCTCCTCCTGAAAGGAGAAGTAACCAAAGCAGTGGGAAGCGAGGAGGATGAATCTCTGCCCCACAGAGCCAGGCAGACCATTCTGGCTAAGCCTGCTCAGCACTAGTGAGGAGCTAGAAGCAATACAGCTGTGTCAGGATGGCATTCTGCCTGGACCAATTAGCTTTTCTGAGAAGCATGGTCTCTCCTGCATAGGCTCACCTGATGTGGCCATTAGGGCCTGTTGGCTCAGTGCTGTTTTTTTTGAGCCAATTACTGTCAAAATTATGGTGCCAGTTTGGCCATCTTTCCCATGCCATGTATAAATTCACTTGCTACTGCACTGATCTCAAAAATACTGTTACATGCAACTCAAGACAAGAAAAAGCTTACTGCCTGCTTTCACACACACTCCTTTGCCATGGTACTCACCTTTCAAGTTTTCCCCACCAAAGCCTGCAACTGCAGCACAAACATCCAGGATTCTTGACTATCTCCTTATCCATAACATTCCTGCAAACCCCAGCCACAAATCTGTCCCATGGAGAGAGAAACCTCTAGGCAGGCAAAGATTGCTCATTACATAGAATCTCACAATATATAATGCAGCATTTCTGAAGGAGCTTCAGAAAGAGAGAAGGTTCATAAAAAGCCAGTGGATAGCAGTCTGTGAGACCATCAATAAGAAAACAACAGCAGAGAAGACAAAACAAAATGGGAAGTAATAACTAGTACTTCAAGAGCTGAATATACAAAAAAGTTTAGGGTCAGCAGAGGGCTTATGAAAATAACAGGAAAGCAGCAAGACCACAAAAAAAGCCTGTTAAGACAAAAAGGCTGGTTTGTCAGAAAAGATACCTAATGTTGAAGAAAACTACTTTTGTGATTGTTTCCAACTCCACACAAATGCAAAACCCACAAACACTGACTTTTATGGCTAAGTTAAATCAGAGATTGGTGCTATGGCTTGTTTCCTTTGTCTGTTAAATAAAGTACCAATAAAACCCTGTTTCTTGCTAAGATCTCAAGACTAGAGAGCAGGAACACATACTCCAAACATGATGGGATTCTATATGCTTACTTGGGGAGAACTTCATTTATCAAAGAGTTACCAGTTACATATGGATGAAGACAAGTGAGATCCTGCAAACTTCAGTGATACAAAGAACGTCTTCTGCAAAGTTTGTTGAAATCAAGAACAGCCAAAAACACTGGATGCAGTGTAGGATTATTCATTTGAAGAGACCATGCTTTCATCAGCAATGAAACAAAGCAAGAAAAGGAAGAAAAACTGATTTTTCAAGAAGTCATGAAAATAAGAGAGGCCAGTTTATAAAACCATGACATGTGAGACTCCAGCACTGGCACTATCACAAATATCAGAGCTTGGTACTGGTACTAACACTTCTCATCAGATTTTAGTGCCTTGAGGTACTGATGTACATGGAAATTATTAACCCTGTTCATTGCTGTCATGCAGAGCATATCAGGTATCATGAAGGAAGCAAGTGCCCAAGCAGCTTGTGGTTCCCCATATCTCTAAAAGCAAGTCACACCACGTCAAACAGGAACATGACAGCTCCTGTCTGGAGCCTTGCCCGGGGCTCAGTCTGTGCTGGAGAGCTGCACTTCTTTGTTATACTAAGATACCTACAAACCTCCCCAGCCAAGCAGACCTTGTCTTAAAGGCATTCTGTGCAGATTTCCCTATTCCTTTAGGAACATGGGACAGTCACCTCTTGCAGCACTGCCTAAAGCACAGTGATATGCAGAGGCACATTCCCCTTCCTGTTTCCCCCTTTGCAACACTGCTATGCCATCCCTTCCCTCTCTTTAGTCAGACAGCTGCACGTGTAATGCCTGGAAGAACCTCACAGGGGCTGAGTTTCACACAGAAGCAAAGCACGACCCATCAGCTGCAGGAAGTCAGAGCCCAGAGGCAGGAGCTGAGCAGCTGCTCTTTGGAAGCAGCTGATGGCAAAATCCTGCCTCCCTGCAGGGCAATTCTTCATGGCTCTTCTTGAGCTCAGGCAGGATCCTCACCTCCTTCTGCCTGGCTTGGAATACCTCCTATTAATAACCGTTATCACGGTACCTGCCTTTGTGCGATGACTTCTTAGCACTGCAGTTGCACCAACTAAAAGTCATATTGCCTAACCACAATTAATTAAATCATTAAAATTGCAAGCCCTTCAAGTCAAAACCATTTTTAAAAACCCAAAAAAAACCCCCCAGAAACAGCTACTTCCAATCATTGTTTTAACAGCCCTATCAGATGATTTATGCAAACACGATGCACACCAGAATACTTGCAATACTTCCTGGAATACCGTGCTTATCTCGAATATTTGCCAACAACTTGCCACAACTTTGAGTGTTTTTTGTTGAATTTATAATCAGCCCAGTCTGACTATTACTTCTGGAGCTCCTGCTTAACTAGTAACCTCCCAGAACCCAAATCAGTCTTCATAATAGCTCTTGACCAGTGCAGAGTGAATATTTCTGTATGAGTGTAACACTTGGAAGCACCTGCAAGAGTCTCCTATTCCTAGCATCACCATGAACTAAACTATGTTGCAACCCTAGGCGCAATCCTAACCCTAACACTAGCCCCAGGCACGAAAAGAAGCCTAGGACCAGGGCTGGCTCCAGGGAAAAAGCTGTGAAGGAAGGCATGTTGTGGCAGTTTTGTGTTCCGCTTGGGATGCCCTTTGCAGCTGCAGTGTACCTGGAGCCCTGAGCTTTGTGCTTTTCAAAACCCTAACCCTAGGCCTAACCCTAGCCCTAGGCAGGAAAAGCAGCCTAGGTCCAGAATATCCAGGGAAAGCCAGCCGAGGAAGCCATCGATATCATGGGGATGATATTGTGGTAATTCATACTAAATTATGTAATGAAACTGGGTCAGGGCAACGAAAACCATCAATTATCTGTCATGGCTACTGCCAGCAGCCATTCAAGCTGTACCTGGCACAGGGCAGTTTCCCAGCAGTTATCTTGGGCTTCTTGTCTGACTCACGCTCTGTGCTAAAACTATGTTTTACGTTGTTTAAACACAAGCCAACCTATATACACTTGTATAAATGACACAAAAGCTCTGCCCCCCTGCATGCTGGAGAAGGCAATCCTGAACATAACCTTGAGACTGGCACCTGAGAGCCATGAGGACCTGAGGCTAAAATCCTACTCTTGGTTTATACTTTTAATTGTCCAACAATATTCACTCATTGCAACAGTCTGCTGTCTCATGTATGCAAGACTGCAAGAGCTTCAGGGCAGAGGCCATCATCAGTTTTTGTGTGTTTATACAGTGCCTACAACAACACAGTAGCAACTGGAAATCTAATAATTAAGTTATTATAGTAACAATGACAGAGCTGAACAGCAGTCATTCTGGCTGTGTCAAAGCTGCATAAATCCATTTAATGCTCACACAGATATTCTAACCTCCCTGGCCTATTACAGAGCCTAGCTCTTGAGAGCAGAAAATCAGGAGAGAAACTAATGCACTGAAGGTTAGCAGTCCTAGTACACAGCTGCTAGTCAGGGTAAAACAATGTGTCAGTCAAGGAAGCAAACGAGTCTGCTTCCAAATCCCTACTCTGAATGTTGTGGGTTAAATTCCTGTAGCCTACACAGTGTAGAATTGAGAATGAGAAAGATGAATGGGATTTTCTTTCCATGAATGGAGGGGCTGGTAACAAAAACTCCTCAGACCTGCAAGCAAAGTCAGCCTTGGTACCCTCGTCACTGCCATTGCACAGCAGCTTTCCTCTCTATCATGTTAAAGCCTTAGCACTTCCTTGGGGGGCTCCTTCTATTCAGTTACAATCAATAGCATTGGGCTCCTCATTGCTGTCTTCCAGAACCAGAGTGTAAACACAATTAGTTTTCGGACCAAGTCAATGAGGCAAACTCAGCCACACGGTCATCTCTGACTGGTGCTTTAACTGCATTCATAAAAGATCCTTCAGCCTAAGGTACCCCATCACTCTCACTGGGACTCAGGCCAGAAAGGGCAGACCCTGTAACCTATCTGCTCATAATTTTTAAGCAGAGCACAGCCCAGATTCATAGATAATGCAGAGATGAGAAGAGAGAGTAAAAACTTCTGTTGCTTCTTTTAGCTAGTACTGTCACTAAAAGTAGTATTATGCTGTTTGTTATGCCAGAAATTCTATGAACACTTATGTCTGCTTTCTGAACAACTGCTCTGAAGTGATTGTACTCTCAGTTAATGACAGGCACAACAGGTGGGTGGAACAGAAGGAGACAAGCAATGAATAAAATAAGAACATTTTGCCACATTTCTCTACATCTCAAGAGTTAAGGCACCCTTTCTGCAGTGCTCCTCTGTGAGACCTGTTCATCATTTGTATGACAACACCTGCAGACATGCTAGAAAACTGCTTGCTGCAACATTTGGCACTGCAAGATATGGACTCACAGGATATGGTATTTTAAAACAAACCAGAGAGGGCACCAAACACAGGTCCCATTTGCACCTGACTTAAAAACTCCAAAGACTAAAGCCCTACCTACCCCATTAGATGTCACACTATCCTATTACTGTCTTTGACTCTGAATTCTTAAAATTTCACCAGACAGGTAGAGAACAAGGCATACAGTTGAGGAGTTAAGGCAATAGAACAGATGAAATGTGTCTGGGAAAGAGCTTGAGCCTCTTGTGTTCTAGCTCAGGGTTTTGCCAAGACACCACACAAGGGTAAGATCATACTGTGCTTGCCTGCATTGTTTTGTCCAACCAGTCCACTGTTTTGGCATTGAGTGCCTCTAGCAAATGGAAAAAGAGGCAAGTCCTCTCCTGTATGAAGCACCAGGGAATATTAAGCATCAATTATCAGGTCTGTGACTGTTGTTTCGATAGCTGGTCACCTATGGGAGGACCACGTTCCCAGGAAGAATCAGCAACTTATACATTCCTGAAATTCAAAGACCAAAAGATCACAAGGCTCAAAGAAAGACTGTCTCCTGAAGGGGTCAGATACATGGCCCAATAGCCATCCAATTAAATTCTGGCACATTCATTATGGAATCATTAGTAAGTCAGTGGCTGTTGGCCAACCTGGCCTAGTGCAGTGCAAAAAGCCCAAAGCCACAGATACAAAACCCATGTGCAAAAATGCTTCTGGGCACATGACAAGACCCTGGACACAGGTTTAGCGGGGCCTTTACTTGTTCCTCTGTGACCCCCAGCTTCCCACACTGCCAGGAGGTGCCAAGAGAGGCACTTGTTCCCGGATCCTTCCACTCAGGGAGGAAAAGCACTTAGCAGAGCTGGAGGACAACAAGGCAAAGGTTGCTCCCCCTTGCAAGGAGACATCTGTCTGTTCCACACTCTCACCATGAGCCTCCCTGTAACATTTACTATGCAAGAGAACTGCAAGGTCAGGTGGAAGGTGAGAGAAGAAAACTGGCATTCCTCCTTGAACGAACAAGCATGAAAATCCTGCAGCCATCCAGAGTGGCTGCAGGTGAAGCTGGAGTACCCCTGCCACTCAGAGCTGCTTTAGCAGCTGCAAATTTAACAAGAGTAGTATTAAAATAACCTCACTTATTTATTAAAGCAGGCAGGCTGAGTGACATTTCTATTAGAGTGCACACACCACCGGGAGATTCCCTGACGCTGCAGCAAGCCAATGTAATCTGCATTACGATGCACTATTCTCTCTGCAGCACACACAAGCTGGCTGTGCTCTCCCAGTAAACAGCTCTCCTCTGCCTAGAGTGGGGGATGATTTGTTATAGGCTTTGGTGGTAGTAAGATCAAGTACTAAATCCATGAGTAACCACTAAGGTTACTTGTAGTCACTGCAGCCTATTCATCTTGCATAATCAGTGTTATATATCTTGTGCATCATTCTGTCTCTGCGATCCTGCATCATGCTCAGAGCTCAGTCAGAACTGGGGGCATTATCTTTCAGTTGTTGGATAAAACTGCATTATAACATCATTTTCACTTTACACTGTATGGCTGAGATGTTCAGACACTTAAACATGGGATAAGTAAAGTGAATGAAAGGCTCACGTTAGTTACTTGGATTCCTTCACAAATCTCAGCAATGTACTGGAATCTCTTTTATAGATTCCTGTCCTGCCCACTACAAAGACTTCTGCTGTAAAGTATCCTGTGTATTAACAAACATAACAAAACAACGAGGTCAGATGCCCTTAATTACACCAGTTTAAATCCAGAGTTACTTTGATAAAATCAATTGGATTATTGATGTTTACAATGGTATACTGGGGAGCAGAATTTGACACAATCTCTCTCACATGGGTTGCTGCCCTGCAGCAAGCTGCAGGTCCTAGTAATCTCTTCAGATGCCATCAATGCAATCTGTAGCAACTGCTCTGCATCTAGCAAATTAGTATAATGATCTAACACCGAGCAGTAACAACAATTAAACCAAGGCATGCACTGTCCTCTGTAGCAATACTACATGCACAGATCCTCTGCAGTATATTGCACAGACCAGCTGTATATATCACCAGAAGCATCAAAAGCAAGATCCTGTCCCTGCAATGCCACCGGCTTTATTCTGCCTCTCAGCATTCAGTGGGCCTGATTCTGCCTGTCTCATCTAAGGTATGGGCACGACGATACACTCACTTCTCTCTAGCTGGACAGTCAGAGCTGTCCTGGAGCACACTGCTACCCACGGCTGTGGAATCATGCACAAATGGAAATTGTGAAATGCATTCCTCTACCTTTTGTGTCCCTTTCTAGTCATGTCATTTACCAAACTTTCTGAAATGTTCCTTGGATCATGCACTCAAATGGAAATTGTGAAATGCATTCATCTACCTTTGTGTCCCTTTCTAGTCATGTCATTTACCAAACTTTCTGAAATGTTCCTTGAAGGTACATAGGCTTCAAACCGATGTACCAAAACTTCTGTACCAAAACTTCTTTTTGGTACATCTGTACCAAAACTTCTTTTTCACAATGACTACAGATTTTGAAACATAACACTTTCTTGCCTTTTTCTAAAAAACAAATTATCAAAAATTCCAATCTTTTCACTGTGACTCAAGAGAGAAAAAATTGTAAATCAAAGCCATAAAGAAAAAAAGTGCATTCTAATAAAGACACTAAGTTCTACTTCAGATGCCTATGGCTTCTGATTGTCCCCATAACAGCACAAAGATGGCAGCAACACGTGTTCAACCAGAGCATACTTTAAAGCTATTCTGTGCCACAGTAAAAAGGAGTTTGTGGTGTAAATCATAATCCCAAAGACTGATGCTAAAATTGCCTCAGATGTTGCACAATTGGATATAGCTCAGCTATTACATATTAATTTGGCCACAAAAGCCCTGCTTTTCTAGTATTCACACTGCAGGCAAGATGCAGGGGGATGATTTTTATGCAGGTAGGTGGGCTCCTTTTTCATCCTGGACCTCCGCTGAGTTAAAGGCCACAGCAAGCTTGCCACTATCACTATTCAAAACTGATGCCATCTTAAAATAGCACAAAGGCTCAAAGAAAATAGCACTGTTTCCCTTCCTACAGTCAGCTGTGTATATGCCATTCTCATGTTACACAGATGGACCAAACAATGCTCTTATAATTTATCTACAGATACCAATGCTGTACCTAAATGCTGTCACTACTCGGCTGCAGTGCCTCCATTGTAACAGTTACCTTTTCAGCCCTTACTCATCATAACTTACTTCCTAAATGAGAATGTTTATTTAGTTTGTATGCAAGAGGCTTGTGCTTTGAAAGAAATCCTTCTCTAAGATATTTAGGTACTGAAAAAGGCTGCTCTGGGTCAGTGCAGATCTGTTTCACTAACTATTGGAGAAGAAAAGCTTCCAGATACTCAAGTATTTATCATAAAACACGAAAAATTAACATCAACATTCTAGCAAGTTCAGAAACATAATTTCCCCTTAAATATTCTCAGCTTTCCTTCCCATTCCAAATCCCAGTCGGAATGCCAGGTGGAAGTGCCACAGACAGTGCAGCACAGCTCCAGCTGCGTGCACAGCAGTGCCTTTGCCATGCTTCTGAATGAGTGAAATTCTGTTCAGCAGCTCAGGATTTCATTCACTCCAGGATTTCAGTGCCTCATAAACTGGATTTTTGTTTGTTTGTTATCATTTTTGCTAAAAAATCCCTTGCAAAGATGCAGATATGTGGAGCTTCATAGTGGGCAAATTACAGACCAGTCTACTCAGAGGGAAGCTCCTTCCTAGCAGGCACAAGTCAGAGGTTTATGCCTTGACACACATGGTTCTTGTTGCTTTATCATTATGTTTCACTGCATCCTTTTTTATCCAGCTCTTGATGTTCTCAGCATTTAAAGACAATAAGCAGGTGTCAAGATCACGAATGCAGCTTCAACATTCAATTGACTTACACAGGGAATTTGATGCCCACCTTGTTTTTCCTGACTTAGAAACGTCTCCTCTTTACTTCTTTGGATCCTGCTGAATTCCCTGCCAAGTGCTACATTTTGTCAAGACGTTCTGCAACACGTGACTCTAGGATAGTTTCTTTAGCTGTTTTAAAAATGTTACCTATCAAACGTAGGTTTATAACTAACATTTGTAATCCACTATCTCCTTCCTCTTCTACTGTAAAGTGCAGAGAGGGAGGTTCCTTACCATCATCATGCTAGTTCTCATTTCACATGCTTCTGGAATTTAAAAAAATCCTCTGGAATTGAAATAATTCTTCATTATTGCCCTCCTCTCCAAATTAAATAATCTTTTTTCATGTAATCTGCCTCATGTTTCTAAGAATAATCACTTCTCCCTGAATATTTTTATTTTTGTAATGCTTTTGTGAACACAGAATGCCTGAGAACAGACCCAGAACCCCATGTAAAGGCTAGAGAGGAAACGTCCAGATCTTAACCAGGAGCAGCTCTGGCTGCTGAGACTGCTGACACTCTAAATCAACAGTTATCAACCTTTTCCAGGTTGCAGATGCAAAAAAAAAAAAAAAAAAAAAAAAAAAAAAATCCCATTGGCTGTCCTAGGCTTTTTATATCAAATCTAAGCACAGTGTCAACAGGCTCACTTTCCTTTTGGCGCTTTCAGAAGAACCTCTGGGAGCCTCCAGACCGCAGATTATAAATCATTAAATCAATTGTCTTAAAAAGAGGTGCAAATTTCTCATTCAGCTCAACAAGGTGTTAACAGCACGGTGCAGCAACAGCAACCCAGGTGTCAGCACTTCCAAACTGCCTGACAGAATAATGACCAACAGAGACGTTAGATAATTTTGCCGTTGTGCAAGGATTTGGGGAATACAGCTGGTATCAACACCTGTATTTTTCAGCCCAACCTCTGACACTGGCGTCCTAATTCAAAGCAAAAAGTTTAGCGAAATTCTGTTTCTCTTCCTATGTCCCTGATTAGCACTAATATATGTAAACTTTTATGCAAATGCATGACATTTAAAGGTAAAAACTCTGCTCTATATAATAATTACATACACTTTTAAAAGAGGTTTTTAAAGACCTATAATTATGAGATAAAAGGGAGACCACATAACTGTTATACTTTAACGTCCTACATAAGTTCAAATGGGAATTGTAGCTAAGATAAATTTTATCTTCTTAAATTATGATTCAGCAAGACACTTTAACATGTAAGTAATTTTAAACATATAAATAAAACTGAGAAATACTGGTTCCTTCTATAAAGAAAATTTTGGGGAAGTTTTTAATTGCCATTTAAAAACTTTATTCCACTTATAATAAATCAGATATTTAAACAAAAAAATCTCAAAACGACAAAATTTCTTTCCCCCAAAAAGAATTTTTTAAAAATTTTTTGCCTTCAAAAGGGAAGAGACAGATCGGAAAGTTTCAGCGAATAAAAATACAACACAAAATTCAACTTTTTCCATTTTCCCCCTGCAAGCACTGCAGTAAACGTGAAGCTTAACCACGCTTAAATGCTAGGCTGAAACAAAGGCTGGATGGGTTTCCTCAGATCGGCGCGTTCGGGCAGCTCCCCGCGGTCTCTGCTCTGACACTGCGGGCCGGCTCGCGGCCTGCAGCACGGCATCCATCCCCAGGGCACTCGGCAATTGCCGGGAGCTGCAGCCCAGCCCCGGCGCGGGGTCCCAGCTGCTGTTCCCCTCCAATTCATTTGTGCCTGACCCAACCCGCGCTGCGGCGCGGGGCTCGCTCCTTCACCGCGCTGTGCCAGGGCCCCGCGCTTGGTGTCACACGGCTAACGGGGGCAGACGCGGCGGGGGGGCGCACCGGGCCCCGGCCCAGCTGCAGATAACTTGTATTTGCTTAAAAGGATGGGTAAATCCATGGACAAATCACCAAGTAATATCTTAACGAGAAGAGAATGACGATGAGGTGGACGGATGTGCTAAAGGAAGCGGAGAGTTTGACCAGCCATGTCCCCATCGGCCCTCAGGAGCCTCTGTCTTTATTGGGGCACCACAACTGGGGCACCAGGCAGCCCCAGAGCCAGCAGGCTGCAGAGGCTTCGGTCAGGTCGCTCATCTTCCCTTCCTGGTTTAACACCTACCAGGCTGCTCAGTTTTGCTTTAAACTTGAGCAGAGAATTAGGCCATCCCCTCTTCAAGAAGCAGCTAGGGAAGGAATATGAAAAACGTACACAAAATTAATCCAGGCCAGTGACAATCTGAGGATGGGGGGGAGGGAGAAGGATTTATTCATTTTCATGACAATAGCCATAAAGAAAAGAAATGCTCTCTTGCTTCTCCCCAGGGACCTGAATTGAATTCCCAGGGCTGCCAATCAGATCAAGAATTTAACACGATTTATTCTGTGGGGAGCCTGTCTGGAGCCAGTGTGTCAGCATCTGGATGATGCCCTGAGCCTGCACAAGCAGAGCAGCCAGAATCATGGATCTGCCTGGCTTGACATACAGCGAGAGATTCTGGACACATGCACAGAGAAACAGATTCTCCCTCATTTATGGCAACACAAAGCTGGAGAGTCAGGGAAGCCTGTATTATTTAATTAAAACTCAAATGGTGGAACACAAGTTTCAGACCAGAAATCATTGGCATTGCTGTAGATGACACTCCCAAAAACCAGATCTTGGCTCAGGCTCAATGACTGGCTTGAAATTGTTCCCACTTGGAACAGAATTTTGGTACCAAAAAGGGCAGGAAAAGAGACCCAGCACATTATGAGGCTGACTTTACTTCTGGGACAGTTTGCAAAGAGTTAAACTGCAGCTTATGTGACTTTTAGCCACAGCTTGCAAAATTAATTCATGTTTCAGGCTGTAGAGCACCATGAACCACTCAGACTGCCATGGGGATGATAAGCTCTTAGGTCAATTACTGCACAGATGTGCCCCAGTTTGGCTGCCTCTCATTTTAGTAATAATGCTACATATGTATTTCTATATATTTAGCCTATACAGATTCATTGCAGAGAAAGTTGTAATCTACAACTCAAATATTCCCGAGTTTGTATATCTATTATATAAAGTTTGCATGGCTGTTTCTACAGAAACAAACAGGACCATATGGGTATTTCTGTCACTAGCAGTTCAATCTTTCTCTCACTGCAGTTTCATTTCTTCCACTGTGGTTAAATGCTCAACAAGAAAAAATAACACTGCAAAGAATGCCAAGTCCTCTTTTGTTCTTTCCTGGAGCATTTCTAACTGTGGCATTTTCAGATGTTGTTTAAAGCATGGCACAGCAAATGCAAGACAGAATATTCTACCAAAAATCCTGGAACGACTTCCTGCCAGTAAGAGACTGTTCCGAATTTCCTCAGAAACTGAAGAACTGAGGGAAAGGATCTCCCACTGCAAACAGTCTTAGATTGAAAAACAATCCAGCAGAATTTCAGAGACAATTGGTTATCACGAGCTGGCAATTACAGCACACAGTGAATGACAGCTGTATCCCGTGCAAAGGTGCCATTGGCATTGCCTCATCTTTCCAGTGCATCAACAAGAATATAAGAAGACTTCGTATTCCATCTGGTGCAGGAAAAATTTCAGCTACTGCCAAGGACTTTAGTGAGTAGTACCAGTGATGAAAATAGATGCCATCACTTATGTTGCTTATTTGCCTATATTGAGCTCAAATTATTTTGATAACATCTATAAATGGGTGCATACCATCAATTGGGAAACCCTCATCTTTCTTTTTTAAGGAAAGACTGTTTCTGTATAGAAATTAAGAGTTGGAGGGGCAATGTTTCATTGAAAGCACCACAGAAAAGATTATGCAAATAACTGCCAGAAAGGCAGGCTGTATTTTCCTGCAACTTACAGATTGATCCAAACTGAGAACTCTGTATTATTGTTATTCACCCATTTAAGGTCCTATTTTCACTTCAGTTTCCATAGAAACCTGTTGTCCTAAATCTGCAGCACTTATAGCCTTTTAGTGTCATGGGTTCTTTCTTTACAGCTCTAATTACACCATCATCCACAAGGGGAAATGGCTGGGATGCTTTTCCCACCACAGAAACATTCAGGAAGTGCTGCTCTGTAGACAGAGGGAATATAAAACCTAATCATAAACCTTCAGACATCGTCCTTTTTGGACAATTCCCCTATGTCACAGCTGTATGTTTTATTGTTTGCGTTTTGAACATGGGCCATGGCAGAAATAAGAATTGAATTGGCAGAGGAAAATAAAAGATTTAGGCTTTTGCCTTTTTTCTGTCTTTTCTGGTCTATATTAAAGAACAATTATATACAACTGAAGAAAATGGAAAAAAATACTTGTAAATTAACTACACTAGTGTCACATGGATATTAAATACATAAGGTTGAGCAAAGCTGTCAAGGCATATGGTCCAGAAAGACCTCCCACTGCCAAAGGAATGAAGCTCGTGCCCTTTTATTAATTTACTTCAGCTTCAGGTCTGCATATAATTTTCTTCTCAGCATATGAGGGGTTAAGGTTCCCACCTATGCATTCCAGATAGACTCAATAAGACTTTTTCACTGTGCTAATATAAAACACACAGAGACCTTTGTCTTCCTGCATGCTGGTAAAATGCCCGTTGTGCTATGCAGATTATTATTGTTATTATTATTTCTGGCACTGTCACTTCTAGCTATGGTGCTTCAAAGCAATGATATTAAAAACATAAAGGCAGGCAGCCCTTTGGAAATAAGGAATTGCAACAGCAATGCAAAGAACTTTTTATAGCACCCCTTATTGAAACATCTGGAGGAAGTATCATCTAATGGTTAGCGAAGACAGCTAAAGAGCCAGGACTCCTATGCTCTGTTTCTAGGTCTGTCACTGTCACTGATTTCCCATAACCCTGGGCAGGTACCTTAAAAGCTGTATAAAAGCAGTATCCACCCAACCTTGCTTCTTTATGAGAGGTAAAGAAGTAATCTAAGATCTGCTGAAACTTTCCCTTATTAGCAGTAACAAAAGATGTGTCTACATGCAGTCAGTTTTGTGCTATCACTGCACAATGGCCATCATCACCCAGAAGCAGCACTTACCTCTCACACCTGCTACTTACTCCTCCCATCACTTCTGTCTTTACTGGGGCTGTTTCCACCAGTTTGCAAAAGGAACACTTCTTGTGAGCACTCCCTAATTTTCTCAAAAGTCAACAATTTTGCTGTGGCAAACAACTGAAACTGTTTAAACAGACACTCAGCTTAGCCTGGGGCTCTTCCAGTGACCAGTGTAGGGAGTAACATCAGTTGGTGAGGTATAATCTTTTACTAGAACGGCTAAGTTTGGGTTTTTTTTGTATTTAGGAAGTGTTCCATGCTCAGAGTGTGCCTGCTTCAGGTGAGAAGCAGGAGAGAAAACTGAGAAGACCAAGAAAAAGGCATCTGTGGCATTATCTGTGGCATTCCTGACATCAAAAATAGTAGCATCATGTATGGGGCAATTGCAGTTCTGTTTACTGGCTCCATAACAATCAGAAAAATACCTAGATTTCCAAATCTTGTTCACCTGGCATCTCAAATAAAATTATTTTAAAATAGAAGCTGTTGAGACAAGGGTAATCCTAAGGTGGCAGGTGGAGAGGATACAAAACACAACCCTATTTTTTTGCTATAGTCACAACACACTGTGGTCCTCACTTAGAGTTTATCACTATACAGACCTCAAGGCAAAATACAGAAACTCAAAAATCATGACATCCTGGCCATACACACACTGCTTCAAACAAATGCAGCAAAAGAAACATCAGGAATATTTATTTGGCTCTTTTTGTCATTGCTGTACTCTTGCCATAATTTCTGTGAATAATGAAGCTTCATGCTTTCCATGATTGTCTACATCAGCAAAAAGCCACTTGCCTAAGATTTTTACAGAAACAGAACAACAAAGCTAATCCCAGCAAAATCTGCACCACAACTATTTTCAGTGTTAGGGAATGTAAAACATTAGTCATTTAACCACAGTGGCTGCAGTTTACCAAGTGCAGGCAGCTGTTTAAAAGACAACCTACAACAAAACAGAAAACTCATTCCCTACCCTTCAAAATGGTACAGAAATTCAGCTTTTGAAAAATGAGCAAATTCAAGAAATTTACATGGAGTAGAGCTACATTTGTCAGGTAAATTATCTTTTTGTTTGGTATTCTACACCCTGACACTCTCCAGAAGCAAGGAGATGCCATGTTTTACCAATATTTCCTGAACAAAAGGAGCTTCCAAGCCAAACCAGAGGTCATGCTGACCCCACTAGCTAAGGCTTTTAATCCTCACAAGCAGCGTGCAGTCTGATACAACTTTGCCCCCATCAAACTGTTACCTGTTCCAAGTGTTTGCAGATGTTTTCCAGCTGTGTCAGAGGCCACCATTATGACTTTGTTATTAATGACACTTGAATGGTTTCCTTTTTTAGTTCTGGTCCACTTACACTCCAGCTCTGGGGGTGAAGCAGAATGCAGGCTCAGGTATCCCAGCCTGCTCTGCCAGTTGTTACCATGCAAAACAAGAGCAGCTCTCACATAGGATGAGCAGGATGTGGGAACCAAATCACTGCTTGGGCACTGGCAGCCCTTGCAGAGATATTTCCAAGCTATGCCTGGCGAGAAAAAGAGGCCACCAAATTGCTTGATTCCAATCAGCTTATCTTCAATATTGAAGCAGCCAGTGCTGTGGGGTACATGAGGATACATCTAGAGGGATATAACACTGGGTGGAAACTACTCAGGAACAAAGAATAAAACCTCCCTGTTTTCTGTTGGGAAAAGCAAGAAGTTGGTAGTAACATTTCATGAAGGAGAGGTGATAGATAAACCAGATACTACAGGTATAGGCAATAGCTCATCCTATAGAGAAAGAAAGAGTGTGGGGGAACCCCTTGTTTCTTGTTGCTGGAGGGGCAATTAACAAAACTGCTCTCCTTGGAGTCAATAAGCTCTATTTTTACCCATACTGGGAGGGGACATTAATCCCAGTACTAACACAAGCGTGGGAGAGTTCTCTCTGCTTCCTTGGTCAACAAGTCAGACTGAGCCTGAGCGCTGCACTTATCTGCACTGCACTGCAGATCTTAGTACTGCATTCAGTGCCTGTGCCCAGGTAACGGGCAAAAGACCAGACACAAAGACTCAGTCTTCCTTTCATTTGGTCCCATTTCCTGACATGGCACACTGTGGAGAACACAGCCATGGACAGGTGTTAGAGCATACAGGAGGGGCTGTGCTGTGTGTTAGAAGTGTGTGTGAAAACATCTAAGCTCACAAGAAAAACTCAGCAGCTCCAGGATGGAGTTTTTCCTTCAGTATTCAAGTTAATTATGGCTTACCTCACTTCTCCCCTCAGAAATCCCCTTTGTCCTTTCCACTGCCAAGCTATTAAGTGTATCGTGCTCAGCACTGACAGGTGACAAATGAAGCCTAAGTTGGTTCACCACACTGACCCTTCTTGGCAGGGTTTACCCAGCTGGGCCTGACCTTTTCTTGCCAGCTAAGCAAATTTCCCTTCTCTGAAATTCTGCTCACAGGGTGCTGCTTTGTGGCAAAGAACCAGAGTATAAGCTACTCAGTTCCCACTATGGGGTTCAGAGGAATCCTCCTCTAGCACCTCTGTTAAAATCATCAAGAAAGCAGATACAGCAGAATGTGAAGAATATTCTTTTGATAAATGAATTATAATGATAAGATTTTTTTTCCAGGAGAAAGGGCCTGAGGGGAGAATGGACAATTGCTGCAATGCCATACATCCCTCCAAGCAAAGGTAGTATACCTCTCATTAAAATACTGAATTTTCTGTACAGCTGTCAGCAAGCACAAGTTTTCCAAATGAACTGGTCAGCAATAACCTGCTTTCATGACAATGTGCAAAGAAGGAAGCAGGAGGGGTGATTTGTGCCCAGTACAAAAATAAACCACAAAGACATCCCATGCAGCAGACACACAAAGCTGAGCTCTGCACATCAGAATGCTCCCCAGAGAAGGAGTCAAAGAATCAAAGCAAAGAAGCAGCGATACAAATAGCCTGACTTTTTCAAACACATCAAAGACCAGAAAACAAGTCCCTCTCAACCCCAGGGACCAAGACAGAAAAGATCTAATAAAGAATTCAAATGCCATAATCACATAATCCAATAAACTACAGTTAAACCAAAACACCTCTTTAGCAAACATCTGTAAGTGGGACAGGAAAGGCTCTGAAATGCTCAGCATGGATGGCTCCCTTCACTTCTCCCTGTTAACTCATCACCTCCTGTCACTGAGACAGATGTGAAAGGTTCATTCTTGGTTTCAAATCCCCACACAGGAAAGCGGGAAAAGGGAGAAGAGCATCTCAACAAAAACAGCCAGCACAGATTGACCAGTCACTATGAGCTGAGCAGTACAGAATGTGTGCTGGACTGACTTGCCATGGTGAAAGTTGTTTAAGATATCTGCGTGGGAAGAATGAGAAGGGGTAGAGGTTGAGACAGACAAAGAGAAAAAAACCCATGCTCTCCAGATTGCTGCCAAGGTAAGTCCCTTTCTCTATCCTCCAACAAGGATTTTCATTTTATTCTGGATACGTTCCTTCCTCTCTTCCAGTCCCACATGGTATTTTCTTCCTTGTAATCTCTGAATCTCTCCCTCTTGTATTATCTAGGACTCCATCAGTCATTCAGCCCAAGTACCTGCTTCCCCAGGTGCGTCTCTTCCATCACCTCCCTGCCAAGTCTGCCAAACAGGGAAATGGCTCACTTCACCATTGTACAGCAGTGGCAGCTGCACCAATTATTGTGAGTGTGAGGCAGGCTGACTCTGATGCTCACAAACAGCAATCACACGTGTCACAGAAAGAAGCTTTCCATTCCACATTGGCATCAGTCAGGAACTTTGTCCCTCTTTTGACATGCTGGGTAGGACTATCCCCTTCTCCTTCCACGCTCAGACATGTGGACAGGAGTAGACTTAGGGGACAATTCTGACCTCATCTGAATAAGCAGATCCAGACTTATAAACCTTCCTTTAACAGAAGGGCCATCCTCAGCCTAACCAGAGTAATCAGGAAGAACAAGTTTTGCTGATGTATGCATCCCTTAGGTATTTGCTCTTATACCAGCTCCTGCGTACAGTCAGTGAGCAGAGAGCAGTAAATCTCTCTGAAACACAGCAGGGGATGGCAGCACCAGAAAGGGTCATTTCCTCTTGCAGAGACTAGAGCAGGCAAGTGCTGTTCAGTGGGTATAAAGGCAAAGGAAAAGGGGCCCCCGGCTCTTCTGATATGCTTGTATGTACAGATGATATGTATGTATGTGCAGATGATATGATATCTGTATGTACAGATGCTTCTGCAGAATCCTAATATTGTCCAGTGAATCTGTACTTAAGTAGTAGAACTAACATTTGCAAATACATCAACCTTTTACTGGAAGAATTTCACTCTTAGGACTTTCCTTCCTGTGCAGCCTCCTGTCATGAACCTCTCTTCTACTGCACAAGCCACATGCTAATCCTTGTTTTTTCTGAGTACAATATTCCTATGTGATAACTTACAAAGTGCTTTGCTGAAATCTAGCGAGATGATGTCTGCTGATGAATCAAGACAGTTAAGCTTTTTTATTAATGAAATACATTTAATCAATTATAGACATGTGGACAGTATAGAACTGGTAGACTCAAATGCTGCTGTAGAGTCTTAGAACAAAACATGTATGCTCATGCCAGCAGCAGTTTTGGATATGACGCCTCAGTTTTCACAGCAAGTATAAAGTATAGACACCTACACAAAATTCTGGCAAGGCACAAGGAAGAATACTGGAGTTCAGTGAAAAAGCACTTTTCTATAAGTAATCATTATGGAGAGGAGCACAACTCAGTGCAGCCATTACAATTTGAAGAGTGGGAATTAACTTACTGGAAAAGGTTGGGCAGTAACCCAGACACGACTTCCATCTGGAACTAGGCCAAAAAGGGTCATCAGCTCCTTTAAACTCCTTGCTTTATGCTATATGAAATCACTTTTTGTTGATGCAAAACATGACAGCACTTGCTAGGGTATTCAAGAAAAACCCATTACCTTGATGTGCCACATACACATCTCTGCAACAGAGCAGAATGTGTAAGCATGCTCACACCAACTGTACAGTGAATTTCAGAAAGAGGGTTATAGCACAAATGGGAGGGAAGTGCTGAATTGTTGTATATGATCTTATACATGGTGAGTTATCAGTTGATTTATGTAGCAAGTCCCACAGAATTAGTTCATGATAAATTCATGAGGCATGTGCTTTTGATCGTGCTGTGCTCTTCTCGTTGCCATTTTCAGCTCCCTCTTTATCCACCTTCTGGAGACATTATTCTACCTCATTGGTAAACTAGTGCTATAGACAATAAGGACCAGTCTGCATTGGTTGCCTCTGCTGAAATGCCACATTCTGGAGGGGAAGAGGTACTTTAAGAAGTCAGAAGTCCAGGAGATGTAAGTGCAAGCAGGCTGCTTGGAGGGGCTAAATCTCTCCTAACATACCCAAGCATGTACATTCATATGAGGAAAAAAGAACTGATGTGGACCAGTTTTCAATCAGCTGGATTTAGTCAAAGGTGCTCTGTACTGTACATGCACAAAAGTACTCCCAGCTTCACTAGGCACTTCATGGACAGATGACTTTCCCTGCTAAACTGGGAGAGATTAACTCTTTCTTGAAAGAGAGAAGTCTATAGAAGTCTATAGATTTAAAAGCTCTTGTTTAAGCCTCAGATGCCATAAATTCTTCAGTCTACATTCATTCCCAGTTCATAATTACTCTAAATCAGTATGGCTACACCTAAGGAGTAACCAGAGGCATTGCAGCCATGGTGTCCTGCACAGGTGAGCCACCAGATACCAACCACACTTTGGAAAGGTTCTGCAGCCCACGTACTGGTATTGTACTGCTTTGAATATACACCTTTCAGATCAGCATTAAATATGACTTGGAGCACACTGGGGCATTCCCCCATTCTCAGCCTTAGATCTGAAGCCAGCAGTAATTCTGGTGAACGTTACATGTGAGCCCATGGAAGCAGGGAAGATAACTCTATTCAAGCCCAATACTGCTTTATAGTTTGCAATTGATCAGTATCCAGAAATAATGTTCCATAGCTGGTTTTAGGGCACAAATGCATCCTTGGGTTAGTTTTACTGGGACAACTGCACAGTAGGAATAGTTAGGATGGCATTACTACAGTGGCATGGCAGTAACAGTTGCATGACAAAGCGATGCAACCTAGAGAGCAGCCCAAACCAGCCTAGGTACAAAACGCAATATGCTTCTTCACCTTGGCAAACAGTGACCTCTGGGAAGGTCACAGAGCTTCTTCTCTGGGAAGATTGCTGCTTTTCAGCACAAACAGAACTTGATAAGGAAGAACAGTCATGGAAAGATCTCTGGCATCTGAACCAACTGCTGTGATCAAAAGGCTGTGCCCACTATGGGGTAAGGAGCACTGGCTTGGAGCAAGCAACCACACTGGAGCATGCATGCTTTAGTGAGAGAGTACCCAGATCTGATATGTCACAGAAAGATTTATGTCTCGTTTTCCCCATCTGTAAGATTAAACAGCTGAGACATGTAGTCAAGCAAGGAATTGTATGAACTAAGGATTGTGTGTTAAGCCTGCACATTCTTGCTGGAAGGGATATGCCAACCAGGAGGCATGTCCTGATATCAAACACACAGAACACCTCCATTTGGTAAAGCAAGTCCGGGTACTCAGGTCTGATTTAGTGTGTATAGTATAAGAATCCCTGTTCTTTTAAACATCCTCAGTAACGTGGCACTTTGGAAGACACAATAATTAGCATAATTGTCAATTCAGCCTCTAATAATGTACAATGCGCTCATTAACCCAATTAACCCCACACAGCACAACAACCATCACAAACAACGCAACTGATGCGGTGAAGGGGAATGGATGCTTGACAGCCCTGCCACATCCCAGCAGGATGAGATGACACTGGCAAGGGCTGAAGGCAACTCCCAGAGGCAGGACCCCCGCCCAGCTTGGACATGGGGCATGCTGCCACCTGAGCTGGTGCATCAGCCATGTGCTCTGCTCCCTTTGGCCCTGTCCCAGGGCAATAGAGGAGTTTCTCCTCCCACAAGGTTTTTCCTGGTACATTTAATTAAGCACTACATATCAACACCCACATATGCACACCCCACTTCTCAACCCCCCTCTTGCTGAAAGAGTCTCAGGTGGGATTCACTCCCCTGCTTTCGCTGCTGCTTAATTCAGTCAGGTTGGTAAATAATTCAGCAAGCACTCAGCCAACAAACAAACAGGCAGGCAGCACAAATGGCCAGAGAGGGAGATGAAAGAATGAGAGACAGAAAGAAAAACCAAATGGGAGAGTGACAGCTTTTGCTGGAGCTCCTTCTCTACAGGCAGTACTCCAAGCTGTGCCTACTTCTTCATTCTCTGTGGTTATACTCCCATCCCATAAAGAATCAGGGAAGTTTGTCCAGCTGACACTGCCATTACTTACTGATTACTCACTGGTCGGGGGCCACTGAATGACCACACAACCTTTTGATTAAAGTTTAGGAAAAGCTTCAGTACCTTGCTTATGCTCTTCAGCTTTGAAACCCTCCAAGATGGGGACCAGCAGCTCTTGGGCTACAGCTGGGCATGCAGGAGTCTGCATCACTGACTCAAGTCTTTTTAGGCCTCTGTTTTCCCAGCTGTAGAAGAGAAGATGAAAATTCTTCCCTACTGGCATCTCAGCAGGCCCAACAAACAGAAGCAATGCTAGGGGCCTGAGAGTCCTCCAGAAGAAATGCCAAGGCTTAGCAAAAATCTTTAGAATTCTCTGAATGCATCAGTGAATATATCAAAAGACAGTATCATCAAACACCAAAAATATTAATTCCAGCCTTCCATAAAAAATATATCCCAATCATGGCAAAGGTTTGGGATGATTCAAGGTAAACACTCCACTGTTCTGTCTATAAAAAACAAACAGCAGACCAAAACATTTGGAGTCGAATTTTCTGTGATGCTTAACCTTACAATAATAATGAAGCTTTAACAAATGGTATTTTGAAAATGTTTTCTACACACATAATAAGTTAGCATAAGACAACCTTATTAACACAGCTAGTTTGTTTGAGCTAGCCATGTGAGCATTGTGTGAGAAAATCATTTTATGAAGCACATAAGGAAATGTCTATGCACCACAAGTTTACTAAAACAGAATCCAAATCAGCACGCACTGTTGGAAGCCGCAGTTATAACAAGACCACCCATCTCTCAAACTACTGGGACACCTCTAGGCCAGGACTAGTGAGAGACACAATGACAACCAGGATTTAGGGGTAGCTTGCACACAATGTGCTCGTTAGGTAAAAGCGCTGAGTCTTGCTGACTCCTTGCTATAGGTATTTACCAAGTTTGCGTGTGAGGATTGTTCTGAAGTGGTAGTGGAAAGACATGAATTTCAAAGGAAACAAAGCCATGTACAAACATCTTTTAGATTATCAATTCCCTATTCAGAAATGCCCTTTGCAAGAGCATAAGACAAGCAGGTTGGTTTGTTAACATGCTTCATGTGAACATACTCTGAGTCTCATGGAAAGGGATAGAAAAGAGCAACAGAACGAGAACCTCAGTAGGTGTACATAGAAAGTAAGTACAGCAGAATGAAGTTTTTTCAGGCTGTGGAATAAAAAAGCATTTCCTCTGCCAAAATAGAGAATGAGGTAGCAAGAGCAACAGCTCAATGATCAGCTGCAGAGATTTTCCTGCTAGACTCTGTGCAATTTAGGGTGAGAGCCCAGAAAGATGCCCCAGGGAGAAACAGGTCCCTTTTGCTGGTAAGAGTCAGTCAGATGATCAGAAAGCCACATGCTCCAGGAAAGAAGGCTGCCCAAATAGTGGCTGAGCCACCATTACACTGTGGTGACTGTAATGGCAGCAGCATAGCAACGTGTCAGCTCCTTGGCAGCTCTTTAGTTACCTACCAGCCACAGAGAAAATGGGTTAAAAGAGAAGTGGGGCTACTGCTGACCAGGTCTGGACACTGTTCTGGAGCTCATGCCCAGATCCACTTGGGGTAAACAGTGAAGTCATGTGAAACCTTCTTACAGCAGTTCTGCACAGGGTTGGGCAAACCTTTCTGGTTTTGGCTCAAGGAGGCTCCTATCGCCCAAACCTCACTCTGAGAGTTTGTTTCAAATACACATAGGTCCACCAAGCAGAACCATGGCCAAGATCAGCCTGGTTGCACATCAGATGTTCAGATGGTTTCTACCTCAAATCATAAATCCCACTCTGTCATCTGGAACAGAGCCCATTCTGCTCAAACCTCAGCTTGCAGGGAAAAGTTGACTCCAGTTCACAGAAAGGTTCACAAATCCAGCCTGTGTTCTGGGTTTGTAACAAACCCTCCAAAACAGGTAAAATGGCCTTGGCTTTAGGGTTCATCTGGACCTTGTTGCCAGAGTCATGGTGTCATCTAGTGGTGACAGCTTGTATGGGCACACACACGGTACCCACCTCCACTTCACAATCATCCCTACAGAGTAGTGCAATTGCAGGTCCGGTAAATGCCTTCCAAAGTACACCACCTTTTTCAAAGGCACAACAGCTCCACCATTTCAGTAAAAGCCATTCACACCTCGAGGAGAGCTTTTTGCAAAGGCTCCCAAATAAAGTCAAGGGCAAACTTTGCATCACTTCTACACAACTAGAAGACAATCTCCTGGGGAAAGGTCAAGCCACAGTAACTTTGAGGGACAACAGTCAGCAGCAAATTCAGTTGTGAATATGTTTTACATTCAAAAGTAATTTTCAGTAAAGAAGTTGCATCTCTTGAAATGTCCCTTTTACCTATATTTTAATAATGCTCAAAAATCACAGTAATAGATACAAAAGGAAAAAGGGCTCCAATTTCAATTTGTACTTTGAGAGCTCTCTTGCAGTCACACATGCCCACATCTCAAGAAAGGGCAGCTGATTTTTGGGCTCCAAATTTATGTTGTACTGGGGGCAAGCTCAAGAACAGTGCAGCTGAAGCAGTTCCCAAAGTCACAGAACACCTTTTGCAAGAGATCCAGTGTCTTGGGTCTCACTGCAAGCATTTCTAAAGGGATTTGACCCACCATATATTCTGTGTGGGAGTTCTGGCAACATCAGTTCCTTCTCGGTGAAGCTAGGAACTGATGTACCCGCTCTTAAACCTAGTCTCATTTGAATTCAATGAAATATAAGCTTAGGAGTTTTACCTTTCAGCTAAGACAAAGTAGGAACACAAAAATGATTGGTTTTCCAGGCTCAGCTGATGAGCAGGAACAGAGACACCATCAGCTCCTGAGTTCCCATAACCTCAGGCACTGAGTCACTTGTCCCACAAGCTGATACGAGCTGCAGCTCAAAGAAAAGAAAGCTCTGTTCAAAATGGAAGAAGGATCACAGTGTCAGCAGAGAGGCAAGAAAAAATTGCCAATTTCAGCACTGTCCTGGAAATGAAGTGGGTTTTCAGGTTCCTGAGGTCTATCTGAGGTTTCATCATGGATCCAGCTCAAGTGCTTCCTTGGCATGTTTGTCTTCTTACCTAGAGCTTAATCCTTCCCTCTGATCTAGTCTTTCTGTCTGTAAGCTAATGAGCTTGAAATTACTGTCTATTTATGTGTTCTTCTGGGCTCTGATCTGTGACACAACCATAGCTACAGCTAGATTTGCTTCTTTCTTTATTGTCTAGAGTTGCAGCCTAAAGGCCAGGCTTGATGCTAAAAACAATGACATTCAAATTCCAGTTTATATGTGGGGTAAGAGGGAGAAAGCACTTTCCAGAACCCTGGTTTCTTTTGGCATCTATCCTGAGACACTGAATTTTAAGCCTGGTAACAGCACAGACCAGGGCTATCTTCATGGTAGGGGATTCCACATACCCTATTCCACCTTGGTCACAGACAGCACAGGGAAGAGTTTTAACTACTACTTACCTGGACTCAAAATGACTACAGGAATTATCCATCTACCCACTAGGTCTACCATGAAGGTGAAGCCAAAGGCAAATTTCTCAAAGCTGAGAGAGAATGCTCAGCTACTGTTATGTGGGGCAGGTTTTAATTTTTAGTAAATACACAAACCTAGAAATAACAGATAACTTACATCAGAGCCTGCATACAGAGTACCTTTCACTCCAAAGAAGCTTTCCAAAAATGTGCATGCACAACAACACAGAAACGTAGCCACCTCTGGAGCAGATTACAGCTGCTGCTCATCCAATACAGTGTGATAACAAGGAGAGCTACCACCACAAACCTCTGGGTTTTTGGTAAATGCACTATGGATTTCTGCATGCTTGCTATACCAGAGGACGCCCATATATTTAAAGGCTTCACCTGACAACAATGCAGAGCCAGCAAAACACACATTTCCTTTTTGTCCCTTGGAAGGTCAAAAACCTCTCCAGCAGAATATGCTGGAATACAAACAGCGAGGCTCTTGAGCAATTTCATATCTGATATTCAGGTACTCGCTAGCTCTACCACTCAGTGCGTGCCGTGACAGATCTGTCACAAGTAAAGGTCACGGCAAGGTTTTCCCTGCCAGACTTGCCGGCTTTACAGGAACGGCAGATTTGTGCCTCCTCAGTTGCTCTGTCCTGTGTCCCAGGCACGGTGGCTTGTTTTGGAGTGCCCTCTGCCGCCCAGCCCGCGGGCCTGCGAGCCTGCAGGGAACGAGGCCGGGACCGAGATCTCGGCTAAGCACGGACAGCAGTCAGCGCCATTCAGCTTTACGTGCCCATGAGAGGCCCTCACCAGAGCCGGGCCCTGAGTTCAGCACCTGGGTCTGACTGCCTGAGCTCGAAAGGTTTGCAAAGCACTGCCACCCACCAGGACTGCAGAGACAATTGATTTTCAGGTCAACTCTACCTCAGCTCATCTCCTACACCCCACAAAGCTCTTGCCCAGTTCTCATCTGGGATCTGAGGCAGAAAAAGCAGCATATGCCCCTTCCACTGGCACTGCTGGGATTCTTCCTTTGCAGCCATAGGAGGCAGCTTTCCTCTTCACTTCCACCCAGCCCACCTCATCTAAGTGATGGGTAACTCCTGTCTCCAAAGGAAAATAGGAAAGCTGACTAGTCCAAGATCTGGGGAGCCATGAATCCCTTTGGGAGTCAGCAGGCCTCTGAAAACTGCACAGAAGGAGTTTCTATCCAGGTGATATCAGGTATTTTAGAAGGTTCTGTTAACTTACAACCAATAGTACCAGGCAAAATTCTTTAGTCACTCCATCATCCTCACAATTGCAAAAGTCCTGACCCTACCCTTACCCCTTTCTGTTCAAGCTGGTGCAGGCAGCCAAACCTGGCACCAAGACTGAAGTTTCTGACTCCCAATGCCAGAAAATAATGTGATTTTTTAACTTACCTAGGTTAAGACAGTTCTTTGAATAAAGTTCTTTTAAGCACAACACCCATAAGTATCTTTATTAGATCACTCACTCATGTCCCATCAGCTACCACATAGGCTCAGCACTGTGCTGCTCAAGGAATAACTTTGCAGTATGTACAGAATCCTCTGTGAAGTGAGGTCAGGTACTGCAAAGTCATTTGGTCTGTGCTGCAGAGTCCTGTGAAGTTCTCAGCAAGTGAATGGTTTGCAGGTGTGCATGTCAAGATGCACCAGCCTTCATCTGAGTGCTAACAGCAAGCATCTTAAAATTTTTGAGATGTGGCAATCAAAATGTAACTTGCACTGGGGAAGAGAACTACATGCCAGTAATATATGATTTTACCTCTTATTTTTGTTATCCAGAGTCAGATTCTTCTGTGAGATACTGCTCCTATACCTCTACAAGGATGGAATTCCATGAGTCTTCCCTTCTTACATCTGGATAGAAGTCACCACTCCACATGTTCACTCCTAATCAATACATACAGCTAGAACTGTCTCCTAGATTTGCTACAATTCAGACATTTACTCCTCTCTAATAGCAGAGCACAATTTATTTTGTCAGGCTTGTCACTGCAAAGCTGGGACTACTTTCTTAAGAACAGACCAAGACACAATCCTAGCTCTGCCTGTTACCCATGAAGGGTTTTTAATTCCAAAAGGTGTATGTGCAGCATCAGGGTATGTAGCAGTCTTTGTGTGGGCACTTATAACTTCCAGTTGCCTTCCCCTTTTGGCTGCCATGATTTCCTTGGGAAGAGATACCTGAATACAGTCAGGCAGGTAACCTCTCCCTTCAGTGAACTGCCAGCCTTTGTTGTTTGCCTGTGTGATTACTTATGTGTGTTACCCTCCTGTTCTGCTCTCCCCTGTCAGACAGCAGAGCCACGTGGAACATTTCTCACTGCCACAGTAAGCACAGAGGCTCCCCATGGCTCTGCTGACGCTGGAGAGGTCTGTGTTAGAGTAACATGACTCCCAGCAACACTATCACTGCTATTAGGCCACTGATATTGTACCAGAAATAAACACAAATGCATCACCTATAACTACAAAGCTTTAGACACAGGGCTGCTGCAGTGACAAGGGCCCAGCAGAAACCCAGTTCTTCTGGGGAGGTTGTGCTAGTTACTAAACCAGCTGGTGCCAGGGCTGCACGTTACCAGAGCTCATCTGCTCCTGCCAGCTAAGTAGCTTATCTAATAATTACACCATGTCACCTTACCAATCTTGCTTCTTTGGGAGTATAACCTCTGAGGCCTCCCAAATGCAGAATCCTTACAGAAACAGATGAGGCACCAAAAACTCATACAAACCAACCCATAAACTCTAGGTAACAGTGTGAGGCAGAGATCCTTCACTTCCTTTGCAGATGTCAGTAACAAGGTTCTATCAGAGAGCCTTTATCTAGAAAGGATCCCTTTCTAGGGTGCATGCGGTGATTTCAGCAGATTTCAGTCCTTGTTACATGAAACAAGCAAAACTGCCAGGTCTTAACATCAAACAGCACAGGCAAAATATTTTTCAAAAAGTCAAAGAATCAGCCGTGCTTGAGACTATATGTACATTCAGGACAAATTGTTTTGTTTGCTGCCATGGTTTTTTGTTTTGTTGGTTTGTTGTTTGTTGGTTTGTTTGTTTATGGTTTTTTGGTGGGGTTTGGTTTTTTTGGTTGTGGTTTTTTTGGTGTTTTTTTTTTTTTTTTATAGCATTCATGTGGAAGGAAAGGGAAAGGATGGACATATTTATGATACAAAGGAAAAAAAAAAGAAAAGTCTCATCCAAACCATTCCGTTGGCCACAATCCCCTCCCCCTCTCCAGCATTTTTCCAAAAAAAACTGTAGCTCCTCTTCCTGTGTTGACTCATTCCACCGGCTCCTCCACAGAGCTCCCAATCCCTGCCCACATCAGCCCTGATGCTGGGTGCCTGCAGGGGGTACCCCGACCCTGCGTACCAGCCAGAACATCACACAGGCACGTTGTGCTAACGGAGGTGGATTGCTGAGCTCGGTCTCTAACATACATAATGAGATTAGCATTTGAATAGTGCTGATCAAGTTACCAGTAGCTCTGAACCCCGGGTCCATCAGATGCAAATGAATCACTATAAATTTTGCTCCTTTCTTGAAAGCTCTTTATATGCATGGCCAATGCAGAAAGAACTGCAGTGGGTATTGGCCCAGGAAGTCTGTATCTCACCATGACTGGGAATTTCTGAGAGTGGAGAAACGACAGGAGCATCTTTCCCTAAAATTTTATTTATTTATTTTTTATGAGCAGGTTTTTCTCCCCCCCCCCTTTTTTTTTTTTTTTTTTTGATGTGTCTTTTCTCTTAAGGCTGCACAGGCACCAGGACATATTCTGGCATAAAGTTCAGAGACAAAATCCTTCACAGTACCTTCATGTAGCTCTTAATTCTATCTGTTTTAATTACCTGAGTAACTTCTCAAAGTCCTGCCAGTCTCCATGTGTCAAGGACATATGCTTCACTGGTGGGAGGATGAAAGTGAGGTAAGTCTGTGGTGTCTCCAGCTGCACTGATTCGGTATCTCAGAAGCACGTGCAGTATTGTGGGGCATCTCAGTATTCTCGCCTCCTCAGTCTTCCTGGAGGAAGATACAGTACACAACCCATTCAGGAGGAATCTTCAGGGTACTACCTTGCATGATTAAATGTAAACAGCCAAATCCCCTCCGTATCTCAGTGGACACCCAATTACAGGGGAGTTTTGTCCCATGTCTGTCCAGCAGAAAGGAACCCTGAGGGGAGGGGAAGAAAGCACAGTCAACTTGAGAAAACGAAATCCGCGGATGTCAGGTGTGCACCTGACACTGCAGTGAGAACAGAAGTCACAGGAGCCTATAATTTCTGCTAACGTGGAGATTTAACCCATTTGCAACATTCTGCAAGATTCATAGCAGTACAAACTGATGCATCCATGATACCTCAAATGCAGCCATTTGAGGTTTTAGGTTTTTTACTGCAAACGAGCTTGTTCTTACAGTAACTACACTCAATTGACTTCAGCTGCTTTCATTTCTCTGAACAGACTTGAGAGAAGAAAGAAAGACACAGCAGCTCTCCAGACAGCCTGACTGAAGCAAGCAAGCACTGTGAAGAACACTCAAACTCATTCATTTCCTGATACAAAACCCTGGATGGCCTTAATTGTATTCTGGGCATTCTATGCTAGAATACACACAAATTGCTATGTGGTCTGAGATCTGCAAATAGGAGTGACTTTCTGATTACCAGAGCTCCATTTATTATTTCTAATATTATTATTCACTAGCTAATTACTCACATCTAGCCCTAGATATTTTTAACATGGTACATTTATCTTGAGGTGCAGGAAAGTACATGCACATAAGTACTGACTTGAATTAACAAAATATTAGAACTCCTCACCACCTCCCCTAAGAAGATGCCTTCACATCTCCTCACTCCACCTGCTCCTCATTAAAGGAAAGGTGTGAGGAAGTTTACCACATTTGTAGTGTCAATCAGCTCCTTTCCTATGGAGCCTAAATAGGTTCAAGTAGCCGCAGGCACAGAGCACCAAAATTACTCCATGTCCCAGTTGGTTATGTAATAAATCTGAATTAAATCAATAATTAAAGCAGTTCTTGCATGCTACTTCTCCCTGATGAGCCTCCAAACCTTTTTGGAAAGCCAATGGCACCTCCCCATAATGAGAAAAGGGGCTCACTTTGCTGTGAGCCACCCACTGCACAGGCAAGAAACAAGACACACTTTAACACCCATGGCAAAAGCAGGTGTAAATTTTGAATGCAGCACACAATGGAAAAGGGGCAGGCCTTCCACTGCACCATGCACAAGACCCACCCTGAAGGTAGAGCCAAAACACGTTGCCCTGGCTGCCCTCTCTGAGGCTCCCTGAGCTGTGAGCTCAGTGATGCTCCCTTCTCTGCAGGGACCTCCTCAGTCACCCTGGCTTCGGGCTGAAGAGCTCCTGCTGCCTCGACCCCAGGGACACGCCGGGAGACTAAAAGCTGACTCAGAGGTGCTCAGAAATGCACACTTCCAAGGGGAAGGCGTGGGCACAGCCATATCATCGACCTACCATCCCCTCAAATGCAGACCACCCTGACCTGCCGCAACAGCCCAGCTTCTGAGGAAACCGCCGGCCCCAAACCATGCCCCTCAGGGTAACAACGGCGCCCCAGAGCCTGACCGTCACGAGAATGGAGCGGGGCGTGCCTCACAGCACAGAACCCCACCCCAGGACAGAACCCCTCAGGGCCGGGCCCACCTCACGGCAAGGCCCCGCCCCAGGGCTGGGTCTCTCTCACGACACCTCCGCCCCTCAGCGCTGTGCCATCCTCGGGGTGCGGACCCGTGACCGCTCACCCTTTGTGCTTCGGAATAGTGTGTCGCGTCACCCTTCAGCCCTCAGGGCTTGTTCTCCGTTCTCTCTCACGACGCCTCCAAACTTCACCCCTGGGGGCTGTGTCCCCCTCAGCCCTCGAGGCCATACCCCGTGTCGCCCTCGCCCCTCAGGGCTGGGCGCCCGTCAGGGCTGTGTCCCTCAGGGCTGGCTGTCCCTCAGGGCTGGCTGTCCCTCATGGCTGGCTGTCCCTTATGGCTGGCTGTCCCTCGTGGCTGGCTGTCCCTCGTGGCTGGCTGTCCCTCAGGGCTGGCTGTCCCTCATGGCTGGGTGTCCCTTATGGCTAGCTGTCCCTCAGGGCTGGCTGTCCCTCAGGGCTGAGGCCGGCCGCCCCTCGCGCCGGGGCTCGCGCTGGCGCAGCGGCGGGGGCCGCCAGGGGGCGCCCCGGGGCCCTGCCCAGGCCGGGCACTCCCTTCCTTCCCTGAGGGCACGACCCGGACACTCGGAAAAGCACCCAAAAGGGAAAAAAAAGCCCTAAAGAGGGGAAAAAAATCCCCTGCAGGGGACAGCCCCTGTGTAGAAGAGCCCATGTAGAAGGACAAGCATGTAGATAGGGAAAAAAACCCCAAAAGACCTATGTCCCAGCCCAGGATAGAGGTCCTTAGTCAGCAACACTGGGCAGCTTTACCTTAGTCCTACATTCCAGCTCTCGCACTAAACATTTATTTTACGAATAAAAAATGTCACTTGAGGTGGACAAGCAGCTGAAGAAGAAATTAGATTTCTCAATTAGAAAGAAAGGGCATAATATCATGAACAGTGCATAAATGTGCAGATTGATGTATATACACTAAAAACAGCACAGGGCAAAACATTTGCAACAGACACGAAGTCTAAGGTCTTTTATTATATTTTATAGATTAAATATATCTTCAGTAGAGTCTCTTTTTAAAACACACAAAAGGAAAAAATACATTCTTCATGTACATATGAAATACTGACCATGTAGTAGGGACCATGTACAGTGCAAAATATGAACACAGCTACATAGACATCACCACCGTGGATGATTATCAAGCTTTTTCTACAGTAAAATTGGAACAAGTTAACATTTCTGTTTCCAAAGAGAAATCCATACCCTTCCCTTCCATGGCATTTTGTGCGATTGTGCAGGAAAGGGTTTAATTTACTTTTTAAAGATACTATAAAATCCTTGCATTGCATGAAATATTATCGAACTCCTCAAGCTTTACCACTGTCACACATTCACAATTGTAATACAATTTTTATTGTGATTGCAACCCAACTCCAAACATCCAGGGAAAACCAGTAATATATATAACCTGGTATAGAGAAAGGAATGAATCAGAACTGATTGTTCCAATGGTCAGGAAACATGTAGCCAACATGTACACACACATACACAGAGGGTGGAAGATAGCGAGGTGTGACAGAGCATGTCCTGTTTGTCACAAGTTTGGAGTGAGGGCACGGGGTTGCACGTCTCACTTCGGCAGTGGATCTCTAGTGTCTAGTAGGGGATGTCATTCTGGTAGTACTGGATCATGTCATATGTTCTACTCCTAGAGAAGAAAAGCAAACCAGAAGTAAGGAAAAGTTTAAAAAAACACCACGCCCATTGTCAAGAAACTTTCATCAGGATCCCACAGAGACAAAACATGGGAGAAGGAAATCAGCTGCTAATCAAAACTAGCCCTCTATTCTTTGAAGGCATTGTGAAGGGCCAGTTACTGTTATGGACAGCACAAAACATCCTGCTCTTGTTTAAAATAGTATAAAAAAGTATTTCCACGCTTCCCCAGTGTGGCAACAGCATCAGCAGCTTGGATCCTGTGTTTGGATAAGCCACAAGCACATCACATGGCATTCACAGTTTGTTTTAAAAGGAAATGCATAATGAATGAATTGAGATCATCAGGGCTGCATGGAGACAGGATTATGTGGAAATAAAAGTCATCTTAATTAAGGAGAATGCTAATAATGAAAATAAAAGTGCAGGGGAAATAACAGCATTAACAGCAGCATCTCTGATGAGTGACTGAGCAAACAAATCTCAGCTTGTTACAGATAACTCAATTATGCATGGGTAGAGGTTATTCAGGTCACAGATTAACCATGCCACAGGTAGAGAAGCTCAAGCTTGACAGAACTAAGCTGGTTCTGGCCATTCACACAGCACATTCACACAGTCTTCACTCCCCAATACTAATCTAAGATTCTGAGCAGGTGCACTAGTGAGCACTGGGACCTCCATTCCAGTGGTGCTGTATCTGAGCCAGTGAGTGGCACTGGTCTCAAGATGACCCCATATGGAACTATACAAGAGTTTGTATTAGACTCTCCAATATACCCCACAAAGTCTGTATTATCTAGCATAATAAAACATGCACTTAAGATGTTTAACTATTACATTTATTCTTTAGCCTAACCAGCCTTGCTATTTGACCATCCTGGACTTAAGTCCTCCTTCCCAGCACAAAACAGAGGAGATGCAGCACATTCAGAAACCAAGCTGAAACCAACCTATCCTGCACTATCTGGATATCAACAACTCAAAAATTTTTGGTATCTGACTGGTAAAACTCTGCTTTCCAGCTCTGCTCAAAGCCAGATGGCCTTCCTTTAGCCATAGGGAGAAGACATGCATAGAAGCCAAACCTGTTGCTGAGGAAACAATTCTGGATGATCTTGATGATGAAAGTTGCAGCCTCCCTTTCAGTCATGTTGGGGCTGAACCTGTGTCTATATGCAGCAAATCACAATCAAATAAGAGAATATTAGTGAGGCTTCCTTTGAACGTGGTACAAATGTGTCTTTGCACAAGCTCAGGAGGTGTGATTTCACTTCCTGCAAGTACCTACTTCTTGTGAAACCACTTGGTACAATGACATAACATTTTAATAAAAAACATTTTCCAGTTCACACATATTGCTGACTTACTTCAGCAGCTTGATTGTCTGCCCTCGGAAACAGGGCAGCCCTGTATCCAACATCAGCGTAACCAGTGAGACCACAGCATCCATGTAAGGCCTAGAGAAAAAGGACAAAAACATCAGAGCATTCGAACTCCTGCAGCCTTAGCAGGTAGAGCAGGCAAGCTGAGGAGTTCAACGAGCTGGATCCCACCTTTTCTGTAATTAAATTAACACAGATAATCCTCTTACATTTGCTGGTGAAGCTATACCATTGCTTGCAATCTGTCACTTTAATTAAATGTCACTCCTTTATGCTGGACTGTCAGATACTCAGAATGCTGCAAGATGAAGTCTCACAAGGATTATGCAAAGTAATGCTTTAGCAAACAACATTTCTTTGGCATCAGAAAGGTGAAGCAGTGCACCAAAACTGTACAAAAGGCTGAAACCAGCAACACCACACAGGAACATACTATCTTTTAATCTTAATTACTCTGGGTAATTCTTTGCTACATCAGCCCAGTTTCCCTTCTCCTTCCTGTCCTCTTGCTCAGAATATTTATTATCTACCAGACTATTACTCTGCTACTCGAGTGACACATTTGCTTTGCCACAAGAACTTTGTCCAGACTGTTTCCCCTCAAGGAGCCAAAATGATCTTGATTCCAAGACAGTCGTTTCTTATTGTATTAACAGTGCACTAAATTGTGTGAGGGAATGTTTGAAACATTTATAAACTGACTATATAAAACTTTAAAATATAACATAAGGACAGAAAAAATACAACACAGATAAGCAGTAAAATGGCAGGAATATTACACTGTTTTAAAGTTTGCAAGACTACCAGGCACAGACTCCCTACAAATCAACATTTGTTACTATTTATCTTCTCATCTGGCTTTGGGCATGCAAGAACTTCCACTGTGAGCAGCTAAGAACACCTTACCTGACTGCCAGATAGCCTCTGACACACATCTCCATAAACCATTTGAATGGCGTTGCCTCCATTTTCCCTCCCATTATCATCACCATCTCATCAGTCAGTTTAATGTCAGGCTCCCAGCCCAGATTTCCACCAGGTGAGCTTTCAAACATGAATCCAAAATCTGTGCACAAAAGATAAACTGCCTCATAAGCTTTGTTGGTTAATTGTATGTTGTTAAAGCTGACAGAAGCAAGAGATGTGGATTGCATGTATTAATGCAAACATTTTAACTGCAACTGGAAAAAAGCTTCGGTGAAGTGCAAGAATACCAACAAAAGCATCATCACCATGACCTGAGAACAGATGTAAGAATGGTGACATCAAATAAACTTTTTGTTTATTGAAATATTTGTGCAGTTCCAGAAAAGCAAAGCTAAAGCAGAGGTTACAGCCTCACACAACTATATAACTTTACTTGTCAAGTTTAATTCATACCCTTGCAGTGATGAAAGGAAACCAAAGACACATTTCTATAATTAAACACATACACACACACACGTATCCATGCATGACTACACAAACATGTGTCATCCATACATTTGTGGGTATACTTTCCTGAACCTGACAAAACTTTCCAGAGCTAAATTTACACAGAACAGCCAACACAAACACACAACACTTGGCACGAAGGCATGAAAACCTTCATGTATGTTTACAAACAGTGAAACCAGTATACAGATGGATCTCACAGGGGAAATGGCTTACTGGCTGTTATCTGCAACACTTAAGAGCAGAAAGCAAAGGTAATAATTGACATTCAGAGGGGCATATGACTGACCAATATGAATGATGTGTCCCTGTTTGTCCAGCATGATGTTGCCATTGTGCCTGTCTTTAATCTGGAGCAGGAACAGGAGCAGACTATAGGCAGCCATACTGCGGATGAAATTATAGCGGGCCTGTACAAACAACAAATCAGAACAACTTAAAGAATTCAATAACTCTCCATCAGGAGATGAGACTGACAAACAAAGCTTTTCTCTTTTTTTCCATTCATGATTAGTTTGAAGCGATGTCCAATGACATTCTCCATATATCTATAGCTGCAATTACTGCTTTAGCTAACTCACTAATAGCTAAAAATGGATTATCAGCATCAGGAACTAGACACAGCATTATACTAGTCATTTTACAATTATTTGTCATTATTTCTTATAGGTAGAATGTTCCTCAGTTGATTTTTTGCTATGCTTGCCCACTGATATTTTACCTTCTGGAATGCAAGGGTAGACTCATCTCCATATTGCCTTGTAAAATAATCGTACATCCCAAAGTCTGTCTGCCTGCCCAGCTGGTCACGGGACGTGCAGTCAGGAATGCACTCAATAACACCACACTGGAGGGGAAGAAAAGGAAGACGTTTGTAAAGCATGCTCCCAAATACATATTTTGTTCATGGCTCTTGGCAGTCAGATAGGTTCTCTGAGAAATTTGGGGAAGCCTATAGATTACCAAATACAGAATTTCTAGTTTATTAATTTTAAAAAAGTATATCCTCTCTTTTAGGATTTCTATGCAACTAAGACAAACTCTGTGACTTCTCACTACTTTGCACAAAATAGTCCCAGAAATCAAACATTTGCAAGCAGCAAAATTTCAGAGCCAAAAGCTTTAGAAAAGCAGGAAACAGGAGAGGAAAGACTCTATTGCTGGCACTCCAAATATTTGGCATAAGTAATGTGGGCAGTACTTCCTTGTAGCATGGAATTTTTATGTGTGCTGGAAGAAAGAATTTTTTAATTAGAAATTATTTTCTACAGCGCTACATTAATTTCCCACTTACCCCAGGAGCTGTGGCCACCACTCTGTATGGAAACACAAAAAGATCCAGGCCTACCAGCTGAAATATGTTCTTGAAGAGATCGATGATTTGTAAAGCTAACATGTCCTGTCAGACAAGAAAAAAATTGCACAAACATTACAGGGGTTACAGGTCATAAACTTGATTATAAACATGCTCTGAAGAATTCTGAAGTGCACATTAATTTAAGCAGGTGTGCAGATGTGTGCCTGTGCATGCACTATGGGGGAAATCAAAAAGGGAACTGATAAATGCTGTGTGAGTGGGCAGCAAGAAACACTGATGATTTAACTGCTGACCTAAGAATGAACTGCCTATCACCCTTTGATAAAGGGGCTATTAATAACTCCAGGGATAATAACCAGCATTGCCTCTTAATCAATCAAACTTCAATGTACAAGATCCCACCTTAGGAACTAAAGCTATATTACCAATAGCTCAATTGAGAAATAAACTCTAAAAAAATATTTAAGTCTTGGTAAACCTGTCTTGACAGAATGGCCTTTATTTCCAAACCAGAATTTCTCTAGGGGTACTACACAGTTCTCCCTCTCAGTCCACAACTAGTGGAGATTACCAAAGTTCCAAAGAAAAATATTTCTATATTAAAATTATTTCTTTCTTATGCATTATCACCTACAAATGTGTCTCCTGTAAGTGCAAAGCCCAACAGCTTTGTACCTGTCTGCAGTCATCGCCCACTTTAAAGATTGCTGCCTGCCAGCAGACCTTCTGACTGTCCTCATCCTCTTCTTCACTTTCATTGATGGAGTCAGAGCGACAGCGCAGACCTGCAGCAAGAGAAACAAGCAAAACCCAGACATGCACTTTAATTCCTAACGTTCTGTTGTGACAAGCCCTCTGCACTCCAACCCACAGCATTCCACTGCAGGTGCACCACAGGTATTTCTGCCTTACAAGGTAATTATTGTAAGATGGTCCCCCTTGTCTTCTGGAATTAGAACATCTCACAGCAGTGTTTGTGATTTACCTGATAAATGCATTGAGCTAGTCAGCTGGAGACTCCCACAAAATGTCTTGTGAGAGAAAATCTGCCAAAACCTGGATTTTGCTACTGTCTAAAAACCCAGAAAAGGCCAGTGATTTATATTTTAGTCTAAAGTAACTGTTATAATTTCTTCAAGAGCCCTATGTGGCTTGCTTCTTGGAACTTAAAACAAAATTAAGTTTTCAACATTTTCTTCTCTCTTCCTTTGGTCCAGTTCAGTTTCTCAGCTGAACCATTTCAACATAGAAATAATTTTTCTGCAGTGGTACAGGTCACTAAAAGCAGGCAGTTTTAAAGGAATTGCTGACTATTAATTAGTAGTGTCAATGATTAAGTTGCAGTTACTCACCTTCTTTTTCAAGCTCACTGACTCCACATCGTTTCACTTTGAATTTGGCCAGATAGGGTGCTTTTGCTGCACTAAATTACAGAAGAAACAAAGATGATGATGAGTGCAATTAGCCAAACAAAAATTTATACAAAAATACTTGAATGTCATTAATTAACTTAACAAGTAACAAGTACATATATATATATATATATAAAAATAAACATAACAAGAGCATGGTACCTCTGCATAGGAGTTCCTGATTTGTAATCAATATCCAGAACAATTGCTTCAGGATTGCTGGGCAAGTAACAGCCTGCAAAACAGCAGACAGCTGAGAACAAATCCACTGGCTAGTGAGACAATGCAAGCTGGACAATAACTGGTGTCAGTGTCTACAACTTCAGTACATAGTTTTGAATTAATGTTAGAGAGGAACTGATAATTACAGTCTGGGAGCCATGAAGGATGTGGTATCCTTTGCATTAGTGAAAGGTTTCCAGAAACTAATAAAATACAGTTTTGAGCTAATACTGCAGAACCTGTACCACAGAAAGGTACAGAGAGGACATCTCTTACAACAGTCCTGAATTAGATGTGGCAGCAGCCCCAGTGGGCAGTGCCCTCAGCCACCAACACATGGTACAAGGTCTGAGACCTGCCAGAGGTCAGGAAAAGCTTTCATCAAACTCCATTTTAAAGAGAAGATTCAGGCTGGGAAAATGTATGTTCAAGATTTGAGAGTACCCTCAGATAATGACATTTCAAGGGAATACCTAATGGTAGAAAGGGGAGAATTAAAGGAACTGGACATGCTTCATTCTTGAGATAACAAAACCTCTCAGAAACACCACGTCTTTTTAAAAAATAAGGTGGCAGAAAGCAGAAGAATTTCTTTATCCTTCCTCTTTAGACACACACTTCTATTTTTATCCACTATATGCATTATCTAACTTGCTTTTGGGTAAGTTTTGATGTACCATATAGAAATTATTGGATGGACAAAAATATTTGAATTTTTTTTCAAGAAAGAAACAACCGAACAAGAACAACCACCAAAACTGAAATCTCTACAAGCCACCACTCATAGGGATTTCAAGATTTGCTTGCAGAAAACAAATAATCATCTTGAATGCAAAAGCCACAATTTTATATGACTAAATCCCATCTTACCAGGCTGCACTTTCACCTCAGACAGAGCACTCAAACAAGCTTTTTTTCTTTCATCTCCTTTAGGGAATGGCCTAGAAAAATGGATTACCTTTTAATTATCTGCATATTATATATTACTCTAAACACTAGCCTCAAATTTGTTTCAAACTTACACAAACACAGCACAATTTCTGAAGTACAATTCTTACTTGATAATGGCTGAAACATTGGTGATTTTATTAAAGAAATCAAACTCCCGTTGGTAGAACTCCTTGGCTGGGCCAGACAATGAGCCAGTTATCTCCTCCACTAACTGCTCCAGAAGCTCCCCAATGTCAGCTGCATGTGAAAAAAAGAAAGCATCGGTGTCAGAAGCTTATTTCAGAAAGTAAAATGATATGGGTGATGGAAATCAGCACCTTTGGATAGTATTCAGAAAAAGGTATTGAGGGAATCAGCACCCCGTCTCTCTTGATAGACTCTATCAGGCACTGATGCAGAATGGGCCCTACCTTTATAAATAAAAGAGAATTTTCCAGCTAAAAGGATTGTTCCTGACCAGCAAGAAGCAGGAAGAAGATTTAGTCTGGACTGGGAACAGGAAAGGAGTCAAGTCAGATTATGTTTCAATGTACTCACGATCTTTTTGATGTCCTTCTTCATCCAGGTAGATATTAGTTTTCATGTTCCAGATGAACTGGTGAGCCAAGAGCTGAGATTTGGAAGCTGCCCACAGGATGTATTCCCTAACGTAACCCATCTGCAACCACATGCAGACCAGTAAGGATCAAAGTTCTACAATTCTGACTCAATATTACTGCTTCTAACAGCTATTCTTCAAACCCAGAAAGTGTTAAATGAATGCAAAGACCTCTGCACCCTCTCACTTTGCTAAAAAGACATGAATAACAGTGTATTTTAAAAGGTAGCAAACTGATCTTAAACTACTTTCAGCTTTGTTACTGACCTACTCTGTTATTCTAATCAGCCTTTCCCCACCTCTAGGCCATTTTCCATCTCTTCTTTTTGGATTTCAAATCTCTTTGAGCTCAGAGCATCACCTTCTATGTGTACAAAGCACAGTGTAACAGGGAGACTGGTCTTGCCTGGCATCACTATGTGCTCCTGTAACACCAGAAATCTACACAGTGTCACAGGGACTGTACAGTTTGGTGGCAAGAACTGCATGTGCTGGCACAGTTCCACTGAAATTCTGGAAAGTAAGAAGACACTTATGAAGTTGAAGTGTCCAAGAAAATCATACTCCTTCCAGCAGCCACATTCCCTTTCCTCTACCTGCAACTACTTTTGTAGTCTTTAGGTGTTCCTAGAGGTGTTTGATTGATAACAACAGACAGGTGTCTGATGTTCATGCTCTGCATTGCAGAGTTCTCAAGGAATAACTGCAGTCAGTCACCTTCACTATGGGACAGGAAATGTTCACCTGAAAATAAAGCACTGACCAGAGTTCACTGCCTCGCTGGCAGGTAAAATGATCTCACATTAATGAACTCTGAACTTGGTTGTCAAGCTTTACTTTGGCTTCTGCAAGATAAGGCTGAGATCTGATTTCATACATGTGATAGAGCACAAGACACTCCTGGAGTCTTCTCTGGCTAACTTTACAGCAAAATAATTAAGGGTAATGATTTAACTTCATTACTGGTTGTCTCATGCACACCTCCAAAAGCTCTACTCAGAGTCCTTACCTGGGGTTTCCCATAACAAAATCTCTTTCCTGACAGATAAGCTACATAGCCTTTCTCAAGTTTATGTGTTCATAAAAGAGGTGTAACCAAAACCAGCCAGCCTCTAGAGACAATAATTTTTCTTCTATGTATTCAATATAGGATAATAATAAGCAGCATTAGATTGCACCTAATTTTTTGTTTACTTACTGCTATAAATCTAAAAACTGCATTAAAAATCTGTTTTCTTCACATGCAGCTGATTCATAATCTCACCTTGTCATACCGCAGTGCCTGAACAATCTGTGGAATGTAGAATAAAATGGCATCCTGAAAGAGAAGGGATGGCAGGGTTTTACTGTTTTGTTTTAGTAGTCAGAAGGGAAGATGAGTCACATACACAGAGAAAAGCTCCTTTCAGTTAGGTGATAAACAAAATCCCACTGCCTCTTCATTTTAAACTATGTATGTAACTCTCTCAAATCTAAGTATTATTCTGTTTAGTTACTCCCTTCAAAAATGTAATTAATAATCATATACTTCACAGTCCTAATAGAAGCCTGACAAGCTTTCTGCTTTCTGCTGCCTTAGAAGAAACAACTTTGTCATTGAAAGAAGAGGCAAAAGAGATGATTTGAGAAAGGCTGTCTGAAGAATTCAGCTTAGTGTCATTTATAACAAAGCTGCAAACACATGGGCCAGGTTTACATGGGACAATCAACTTCAAGTTTCTATCCCACTCTGTGCACATTCTGCAGTGTGCTATGCCCATTTAGCACATGCCTCTCCATGGCATTAAAATGAAACTTGTGGCCACAGTGACCAGGACCAGAGCTTCCCCTGGCGTGTTGAGGCTTTCTTGGAACTCTTCTTACCGGAGGGAAAGATCTCAGGACTTTGACTCCGTACTGGGCTGTCAGAGGATGGGGTGGATACATGCTGGAGAAGTAGGACAGGCCAGTTGGTGGGTCTGTGGGTGCCCAGCACAGGACGTGGCTGAGCTCAGGTGCATCAGCATCAATCGTGTGCCAGGTAACCAGGTACTGAAAAGGCAGGTCAGACACATTAGGGGTTTGCAGCACTCACTGATGTGTGGGTACTACACATCAGTCAGTAATGCTGTCATCTAGCTCCCTCCAGCAAGGCAAGTGAAATATGGAACTTTTTTTTTCACAAAACTATGGCTGTTTTATCTAATGCATTTTTTTCCATGGAAACCTAGCTGTTGGAATCACCTCACCTCCCAGAACACCAAATGAAGTTACTAAAAGTACAATCCAGGAGTTCTTGCACAGGGAGAAAGAAGAAAGGATGAGACATTTTGAAAGGTTCCATTTTCCTGCCATCTATTTTACAGCTGATGTACAGAACACAGTTCTGACAAGACTGTCCCTCACAGGACTGAAGTGCTCTACTGCAGATCAGCATGATAAACCTTCCTCACTTTCAGACCTTGGCCTCTGAATACACAGAAAAGGTTATGCTTGAAATAACTTCAGCAGCAGCACTCATCACGGCTTGATCCAGTGATCTTTTCACTTACTATGCCAAAGGAACAGAAATGGTGGTTGAACTGCAAGTGATGAGTTTTGAGCCATTTGGTGTACAGTGAGAATACCCAGAAGCAAAATGTACAATTAGCTACCATTAGCTAACTGGCTACCTCCTCTTACTGCTGTGATTCTGCTCTCAGCATCCTATTTGCACAGCTGTTCTGTCTTCTCTCCTACCAGAGATATGGGTAGCACTAGAACATACACTGTGCTAAGTCAGGACTGTATTTTCCAACATATCTGAGTGAAATGGGCCTCCTGGGACCCTGTAACAGTAAAAATATTCACAGGTACCTTTATAGCCTCAGGAACATCACTAACAGCTCCTGGGTCCAACCGGACCAGACGAGTCACTTCTGTTCCAATAGCTTCAGTGTTCTTAAACCTGAGTATAACCAGGAACACAATAGCATTATTAGAAAATTGTGACAGCTTCTTCTATTTATCTGAAGATGAGAACAGCAGAAGGCAGAAAACTATATGCTCAATAAACAAATAGTCCAGCTATGAAATAACATACCCCAATATGCTGTGGAAAGGGGATTCTGAAACAACTGGTCTTCATCCAGTGCTCTTGTATAAACCAGTTGTATTTCAGCCCACTTCCACTAGTGGATTCTTGGCTGAAATATTCTGTCTGGGATTCTACAGCAAGCAGTGTACAGAACTCTACTTGGCAAAAACTATCACTGTCGTAAGGGGGAAAGAATTTCCTTTCCCTTCTAGAGCCAACTATGCTAATTCTCCTAGAATAGTAAAGTGCAAGCAAATATCTAGCAAAAACACTGCATTCCAAGATACTTTTAGCACTGCTTAAATGCTATGCTTGCTAATGGGCTGAATGCTATTAAAAAACAAACCTGATTTCTTCTGAATCAAACACTGTCTAAGTGCTGTCAAAGAGCAGTTGGTAGGAAAGGCAGGTGGACTTCATTAGTGACTGAGCCAAATGAGTCTATTAAGTAATCTAGTTCTTTTCAAAGGTCTCAAACAGTTGTGACAGTATGCAAGAGGCTGCAACCAGCAGCAAGTGCTATCAGTATGTATTGTAAATACTAACTCAACTTCTAAGGCAGCAGTAATTGCATCAGTTGTTTCTTTTGAAATATCTCACCTGGTAGGCAGCTGCACAGCAAGATAAGGAGAAATGCTCCAAGCCAGATTCACATTATCCTTCCACTGTTTCTCACTAAGACTGATGTATTTAGACCTCCAGTTTGCCACACTGCTCTCTCCAGTTTGATCCAACTCTAGCTCAGGGGAAGACAGTGGATTGTACCATGTGATCAAGCGTTCTATCTCAGTAGCCTGAAGGAAACAGGAAAAAGAAAGGGTTTTCTGGAAGAAGCAAAACATTCCCAATCTCATACTTTAGTTTATTTATCCTACAACAATAAGAGGGTCTAAGAAATTCAGGCAGTTTGTCCATCCTTCTGATGACTCACCAGCAATGAGAGCAGTAATGTCCTGCGCTTCATGTAGTACTTGTGCAGCTGTGTCCCCCTGTTTGTCTTCTTGGACATTCCTGGAAAAAAGGATTAAAAAGTTTTCAGTGGCCATTGTTCAGTAGGTGAAACTGTACTTTCAAACTGTCCACAGCTGGAAACATGAACACATGAACTGAATAACCACAGGACACCTGTAACTTAGATCAGAGTGGAGGCAGGAAGTCAGCACTGCAGCCACTCATTGTGCAGGTGTTCTTGGAATATATGGAGTACAACAGGCTACAGAGACATTATTGTAGCCAGCAGTGCATTCACTTTAGGAACATGACAGTCTTCTAAAAAGAAAAAGCATGTAGCTCTAAAACTGCACAAAAATACAGTCCATGATCTAATGTCACTCTGCTGTCCCCAAAAAGTACTAGGGGCATGTTTCCATGAAGCAAAAAATTTCCTTAGAGGATTTCCATACAACTTGATCTCTTCCAGTCTTATTTCTCATGCACAACAGAATTGAACATTCTAACAAAAAACTCAGGTGATATTAGAACTGTCCTGCTTGTTATCAGTGAAACTTTTTCTGCCTTCATTTTTCAGAGTTTGGCACTGGTAATTAAATACCCTGCCAGAATATGAGCCTGATGTTTAAGGTAAATATTGACTTTAAATATCTGAACATAAACTGTGCTGTAAAATTGGCTGTAATGAGCTGGTTACAATCCAAAAAATACCTGATTTTTTAGATATGGTTGACATGCCACTGGACAAAGGGTAAGTATTTATCCATCCTTGTGTAGCCTGTTGCCGAGATCCAACATTGATATCCAGGTTGCTCCTGGTGTCTTGATTATCTAAGAATGGAGCACAGATGTGATGTAGAATCCAAAGAAACCAGACACTTTTAAAAGGGCACTTAAAGGAACTCACCAGGTGGCACAAGTTGGCTGGCAGTCAGATACTTCTTGTCTGAGAACATTGCTGTCCAAAACTTGATCAATATGCTGATATCCTCACGGAGCCTCTTTTCTCCTTGTGTAGGGAACTTTGAAGGACAACTTGAAGAAATCACACAAATAATGCAATATTTAATGCACTGGGGGGGGAAAAAAACTCCCAGCAGTCAAAAACCCTCATCAGCCTAATCAAGTCATACTTTTTATTCTGACTGAAATCTACAAGGATGAGACCACACATCACTACATTTTATCCTCATGGCTTTATTATCTCTGACTGAAGAGCATAAACTTCCAATTATAGCTGAAAATTAGGGCAGCAGTCTGTCAGCATCCTGGATTCATTTGAAAGTTACTATTAAGATTGAGTGACCTCCTCACATTCAGACATTCCTATCAATTAAATTTTCTTTGGTGTGTGTGTCAAATGTTGAAATAATCAGATTCAGTGTGTCTGTATTTTGAAAACAGTGAAACTGTATTTCAGCCACACATACTATAACAGGAGTTCTTTAAGCCTTATAAATCTAGATACAATTTTGAGCATTGAATAAACTTCAAATTAAGAAAAAAAGGGAAAAGAACAGAAACATTCCTGCTTCTTAAATCATACATAAAATCTGAAACTAATATCTAAGTCTCTTTGAGATAATTTATGAACCATATTTAAGCTCAAGACAAGTTTCTGTTAAAGTGGGTAAAAAAGGAAAGGAAGAAAAATCACTAGAAGATAAAACCAGCTGCTGCTTTGAAGTATCACTGAAGGTCCAGGAAAAACACAAACACATTTGCAGTGAATTGTTTTAAATAAAAGAGTACCTGAAATAATCAAAGGCAGTTGAATAAATCTTTTCTCTCAAAACATTTCGGATAGTTGCATTTGGAACCACATCAGCATGCAGCAGAGACAAACCCAGGGTCAGCAACCTAATAAGCAAAACAGAGAACAGAAATGTTGGCTCTCCCAAAATGGTGACCAATACAGCACCATGCAAAGTAGAACTACAGCTGTAAGTGTAGCCTGGGAAGTGTCTGTTTCAGAGCTCTTAGCAACCTATTCACATTATCACCAGTCTGTTTTAAAGCTGTGACTGCTTAACCACAGAAAGTGAAAGCCTTCAAGTCACAAAAGGTGAAAGTAACTGATGAAGCAAAGACTAGATTCATTACTAGATCCACGATATGGGCTATTCACTATATTAAATCATCCCATGACGTTTCCTGAAACACCAAAAAAGTACTTTCAAGCTGAAGTGATCAGCTTGGACTACAGAGCTTAGACTGCATCACTGCAGGCTTTTAAAGCAATTCTCAGTTAAACATGTAGTGTTTAGTTGTTTTCTTCCATCTCCCCATAACCTCATTTCTTATTTCTGTGATTGCAGAAGGAGAAACCCAAGAGCACTCACTTAAACCGGGGCCCAATGGCTGCCACGTGCCGGTTCAAGCTGCCTTTTGCCCCCCCGATGTTCAGGGACAGGGAGCGCTGGAGCAGGCTGGAGAAGATCTCGATTTGGTCAGAACTGCAGTATTTGGCTATTTCAAACCTCTGCACCAAAAACTGAGAAAAAGAGACAGACATACCATGCTTCCTTCGACCTTTCTGAATTTCAAACCCCACCCCTAGACTTCTCTGTTTCAAACACCTTTCTCCCCCTCAATGATAATGTCCATCTAAACAGAGTGTCTCTCCTGGCTGTGAGCACATGACTCCAGTCCTTTCCCACATCACAGCAACAGGAAATACAGACTGCCACAGGTGGGACATTCAGAAAAAATACACACCTCTATCCAGATGTAATGAGGGGTCACCTCTGGTGGACAGGGCCTTGGCTGGCTCTCCTCTGAGGCTGCTAATGGATCTGCTTCTTTCTGCTCCGCAGAAAACAGCCCAACTTTCTGCTCCACTGTCATCTGCCAGGCTCCTGCCATTTCCCGCATGAACTGCAGAAAGGAAGGTGACAGTGCTTCTTGTTTCAAGAGCATCTTCTCATATGAAAAGCACCACCTCTCCCCACAGCACACACAAGAACCTACTACATCAATTAAAATTCACTGCAGTGCTGAAAGAGGCAGAGACAAGTCTATACATCCCACCTGAAAGAAAATGTTTCTTTCACATACCACATTACAAAAGGAAGAGAGACTCCCCCAGAATCCCAGCTAGTAATAGAAAGATTAAAGGCAGCAGCAGCCAGGCAGTGTATTTTGTTGAGGAGACTGAACTGTTAGTTCAGCCCACACCATCCATCCTCCTGCTCCACTAAAGGTTGCTGCCTCCAACAAGAGCCCAGCAGGGACAAGCACACGCCAGGTTCCTGTGACCTGCAGGACACAGTTTGGCCCCTCAGCACACTGAACACACTCTGGCTGATCAAGCACAACATACAGATGGCACCTAATTCAGTTTTGCTCTCAGGAGCAGCATCCTCTGTAGTAAGAGGGCTGAGCAACCAAAGGTGCTTCTCTCTTCTCCTCAACCAGATACAAAGACCTTTCCCCAAATGCCCAATGGAAAAAAAAATGAAACTGATGCTTAAGAAATTAACCATTGAAACCTGCAAGTAAACTCAACTAAGTAAATTCAGATGGATGATTATCTCCAGCAAGTGAAACACTTGGTGCTCCCTAAGCAAAGCAATTACCAGAGGCAGCTTTCTCAGCTGCATGGACTGTCACTGCACCATGCTGAGTTGCTTTATTACTATTACATTGATCCCCATCTCAAAAAATACAACTGGTTTAGCCTGTTACAGGATTAGGACATTTGCAAGCCTATGTTTTTTGTAATGGTGCAATACCAGATACCAGAGGCTGATTAATGAGCAGGGACACTGATTTCTCCTTGTTTCAAAAAACCATTCTATAGTTTGTGATAGTATAGAGTCAATTCATTAACAGGTCAGGCATCTCATCAGCAAAGTAAATTCTACAGCTGGGATTCTATCAGGTTTCTTTTGCTGTAACATTCATGCTGTTGAGAAAGGTCTGCTTCCCACAGTCCACCTCGTGGGGGTGCTCAGACTTCCAACAATACAGGAGCAGAGACTTCCTGGCAGGCTAAAGTGATTAACAGTGCATTTAAACATCCTTGACACAGATTCACAATATCTGTGAATCTCCCAAAATCTTCTCTCTTGCCCCTTGCAGGGGCAGAGAAGGAGTAGTTAAATCACTTCCTACCGGCACTTCTATTCCATTCTTGGCAGCAAGGAGCCACTCCCAGCAAGCAATTGCTGTTTCCATGCCATGTTCATTGAACATTCGCAGGGGTCCCCAACACAGATGATGAAGGAGCTGGGGATCACAGTCTGAAAACAAACATTCACTCAGATTTCTCCAACAGAACAACTGCTTTCCACATCAGCATGAAACTGGTGTGCACCACAGGCAATAATCAGTTCCTAATAATAAATAGCTTTTGGTTTAAGGAGGCTTTTCCCCAATATAAGCTTAATAGAAAAAATTCAAAACACAGTTTTGCTGCAAGTTGATGCATACTGGGTTGGTATATGGATAGTTTTTGTAGTTTATTATGCTTGGCATTCACCGTCAGAAAGCAGAACTCCATTTGGTTTTCATTACCTTTGCTGCTTATTAGCAGTGCAGTCAACTTAAACATGGCCTGGGTGTAGGATTCAGTATTGCTTGATTCAAGAGCAGCATTCAGATCTTTCACCATAAGTTTATTCAGGTCAGATGTTCGTCCTGTGGCATTTGAGAACTGAATCATTCCAGAAACCTGTAAAATTTAGGGGGTTTTCAACAAAGAACGGTATTTTTAGGAAGTATTGGTCACATGCTGATTAGGGAGCTCCACAAACAGAGGCATCTTTTGTTACTACTTTACCAAATCTTTAGCTTTATCTGCAATCTAATCTTTAGCTTTATCTAATTGTTAGCTTTATCTGCAAGACTAACACTAAAATGATCTGTTCAATAAGGAAAATTATACTCTTTATCCTGAAGGGATGTATAGACTATGTTTCATGTAACCCATACACCAGTATAGGCTGGAAGGACATCATCCCCTGAGAAGTGATGCCAGAGCTTCTGGACACCCCACATTCATGAGAAACCCTGTACTTACTTCTCCTGCGTAACGGTTGCGCAAGTTCAGAGAAGCCATGAAGTTGGAGTAGTCCTTCTTCACACAAGTTGGTCTTTCAGTTAGCTGGGTTGCCTAAGGCCAGACCATAACAAGGTGTTTATACTGTTCATATCAAATCATTTGTCTCTTTATCTTTTTATTCCTCCACATATGTTTTAAATTTCCTTATGCATATAATGGTAGTAGTATCAGGACTGCTACATACAACAGCACCAGGGCTGATCCAAATCAAGTAAGGAGTATGGGTATTTCCTCCATGGATAGAATATCCTGAGTTGGAAGGGACCGACAGGGATCACTGAGTCCAACTCCTGGCCCTGCACAGGTCAAACCCAACAATCACCCCACACCACTGACAGATCCAAACCTCTTGAACTCTGTCAGTCTTGCTGCTGTGACCATTTCCCTGGGAAGCCTGTGCCTGTGCCCAGCCACCCTCTGAATGAAAGAACCTGTTCCTAACACCCAGACTTAAACCTCCCCTGCCACAGCTTCATGACATTGCCTCCTGTCACTGGTCACCAGAGAGGAGATCAGTGCCTGCCCCTGTGCTGCCCCTTGTGAGGAAGTTGTAGGCAGCAACGAGGTCTCTGCTCAGCCCTCTAATTTGTCAAGGTCTCTCTGCAGGTGCACAAAAGAACAAACAATACTCACGCCCAGAGTGGTGTTCTGCCTGTTGTAGCCTGCAAAGTGCAAAACACTTTCCGTAGCCATGGCCAGTCCGGTGTGCTGGGACAACCCTGATACCCAGTTCTGGTGTTTGTTTAGGTACTCCTGAAAAAAACCAAACCAAACTCCAAAATACTTCATTATCTTCAAAACAAGGCAGCTCAAAAGCAAGTGCTGCATCACTGCAAACTATGGAAAACTTAATTACACACAATTGTGACGAAAGACTATCTCTACTCATCCCTTCAGGGCATTGCTCCCCTGGCAATAAGATTTTCTGAATGTCCTCCTAAATACACAGAGTAAGACTCCTTTTGTATTCAAAATGAATAAATTTATCAAGATAAATTCTTGAAGGCTGTGATCTTCTCTTAAAAGAATCACTTCTGACAAAAAAACCCTTATGAGATGAAGTGTTTTGGACTACATGGAAGAAGGGAAAGTAATTAGTTGTCCTTTCACACAAGGACAGAATCCCTTGAGGCTCTTTTTTTAGGGAAGGAAATATAAACCTCAGGTAGATTTGCAGTGTCCAAGATGTGCAAAAATCAAATTTTCACAGAAGCAGGCCCATACCTGGAGATGAGATTTTGTAACAGAGGGAGCCCATTTCATTGCCTCTTGCAGAATCATCCCACAGCGTGCAGCGAAGTCCTTGACTATGCTCTAGAATAAAAAGCATCAACACAATCAGTAAAAGACAGGACATTTAACAACAGGAACTGATCTTAAGTGTGTAATAGGTAACATAGGGAGCAAGACAGCTGTAGCAACGTGACACAGCTAAAATTTTCTGTAACAATTGATTGTGCCCTTGATTAGAAAAGAACTGTCACACTTTAAGTCAAGTAAAACAATTTTAATTTAGAAAAACATAAATACTACGTCATATCCTATTAGAAAAATCTTACCTAGGGAAGTACTTTTAAAAAATGACAATTCAGAGCAGCTCACTGATTTATCTCCAAGCTATGAAACGAGGCATTATTTCATTCTTTGATAAATCAAGGAGGGCCACCCACCTCTCTGGCTTCATGTGTGTCAGGGACTGTTATTCTGTAGGGAGCATCAGGAATGTCATAGTATGGTTGGTCCTTGTGAATGTCCTGAACAGAAACAATTATCAACTCTCAGTAAGATAAAATTCATCATCACCTGACATTAGCACTACAGGAAGCAAACAAGAATCCTGATTACTAAACCTTTTTTGCTGACGTTTGCTCTCAATTCGAACATCTCTAAAAGAAACTGTTTGTATTCCAGTTATAAATAATAATATAAATAATTGGAATAAATAATTTCAAAAATCCAAAGCACTTTCCTCAACATTAAGCATTAAAATAAATTCTATAAAGCATTCCCATATTAAAAAATTCCAGTACGTAACAGATGCAAGAAATATGGATACACATACACAGACTGGAGAGAATACAATCTGAAAACCATTAATTCATAGAAGACCAAACAAACCACAAACCAGAAAAACACCACTGAAATTTTATTTCAAATGAGACATTTCAACAATTATAAACCACATCTGACAACAACTTTTTAGCACTAATTTTACTACTTATGAAATAGGGTTGCAGAGATAATTATTGCTTCACAGAATTTAAAATTAAGATTTTACCAATCTTAGTAAAAGGAAAACCAAATTGCAAACACAATTTAGTATCAAATAAATGCAGAACAAAGCAAAAAAACATAAGTTCTATGAAAGAAAAGCACTTACTGCACTAAGAGACAGTGACAATGTCTGAAGAATATCTAGCATAGTCTTCAGCACAGTTCCACTCCACAGCAAGTGAGGAAATCTAGAACAAGACAGAATTCAGAAATACAATAACCATGGAGAGCTGAAGAAGGCCATTATTTTATCAAGGGAGCTGCTCAAAGAGCCAGCTTTATACATCCCTAGGTAAGCTCATACTCAACAGAAGCCACAGAGCCTGCCATGGCTCACAGCAGCCTGGCTTTACCCAGAGCCAAAAGCTGAGAAGAGCTATTGCACAGGAGCTGAGATTCCATTTCTATCATGGGCACTTTGCTTTGCTCCACCCATGGCAATACTAAGCAGACACGTATTTTCACCAGAGGTTTCTGAGCTCAGGCTAAAAATACCCTTGAATGTAATTTTTCAAGCAGACATTTCAGCAGAAGTAGCAGCCAAGAAATCCACTTGATCAGTGTCACCAAGTGCCCAAGCAACCACTAAACAGTCATTGTGAAAAGAGAAACATGAAATCTATACTCACTTGTCTACCAGTCCAGATAAGTATTTGTCTGCAACTCTTCTGATCCTCTTGTGAATGTGGTTGAAATTCACCAGCAAGAACTGAGCATGTCTCTCCAGCTCTTCTTCATTCTCCTTAGTTTTAGGCTAAAAAACATGCCAAAGAGAAGTATGAAGCTCCTAAAGGAACAGACAAATTCACTTTCATAAACTGAAATGAGAACATTTATACAAATCCAAAATTTTAGTTTCCAGGAAACCTACTTTATCAGCCATCATTGTCAGGAAAGCTTCAAAGACTTTATCAGCAACAGCTATCACACACTGCATCATGCCTGAGGAATGGAGAGAAGTGACAGGTTTCATTGTCAAAATTACATTTGTTTTATAAACCAGGCTTAACAGTTAAAAAGTGTTTATGTTTACTCAGCCAATATTGAACTTGTTTCAAAACAAAACCAGTGCTCTTGGCAAGAAAAAAGCAGCAGCAATCTGGTGAACATGATTCATTTTGTTATATAGCTGCTTGATTTGTTTCTGCTTTGCAGGCCTGGAGATAATTTCCTCATACCTCAAGTCAAGAGGAAACTTAGACAGGTAAATCTTACCAGATTTGTCTTTCTGAATTGCTTTGTCTTCAAAATAGCAAAACATGACTTGGAAGCGATCTTGGTCAGTTGAACGCAGCACCCTAGGGAAGGAGAGTTTTGTAAGTTTGCATCTTTGGGGTTTTGTTTATTTGTTTCAGGTTTTGTTTATTTCAGATTTTATTTGTTTCAGGAACTTACTGATTGTTTTGCTTTAGGGTTTTTTTTTTTCTGTTTCATAAGTGAAAAAACTGAACATGGATAAGCACAAACCTCATATACTCTAGGCGGTAAACAGAAAGGAGATAGGTAGACATGGCAAAATCCAACTTATTGATCAGCGCTGACACTTCTGGAGGAGGATCCAAGAGATTGATGATGGTGCTCCGTAATTCATTTAATTCAGCCTAGAGATGAACACATGAAGGTATCTGAAGTGGGAGTCCTGTACTAGTTTGTGTCCTCAGACATTCATTCACCTATTGTTAACATTTCAACCTTCACAAACAATATGTCAGGATGCTTCTGCCTACAGACTCAGACCAGCCTCCCCTGACTCAGCAAGCTTCAATGCTTCAAATACAGAACAGAATTAAATCTGGAATCAAGCTTCTGGTAGAAATAATTGGTAATTCCCATGCAGTTATTCCAATGAAGAAATACAATTCCTACACTAAATGCATGCAAGTTTGACCAACATCAGCACTATCCAGCTCCTGAAACTTCATGGACTTGTGCCAGTCTTTGGTGTCACAGAACTAGGCACAATGCAGATTTCTGTATTATTTGAGAGCCAAAGAGATTTCATAAGCCAAAAAGAGCCCTTGGGCAAAATCTGTCCTGCAAAATCTATTCTACAAACTCAGGGGAGAGAAAAGAATCAAGCCAGTATCAAGCCAGAGCAAACATAACATTTCTTTGAAAGCCTGAATGTGTTGTTTCCTCTCAAACTTTGCTGATTTTCTTTTTCCAATCAGCGCAAGTTTTGTCAGGTACAAAATGGATGAAAAAACACAAAGAGGCTTCCATCTCCACAAAGACTTGGCTTCTACACCTAACCAAGGTGGTGTTGCTACTCCCCTAAATACTTGTATTAACACTCCATAAAACTGACCCCAAGTCACTTATACACCCTGTTGTCAGAAGAATAGTGGAACATAGCTGCTTTTCACTGACAGGAGGCAGGTGAAGGGGTGTGCTATCTCAATATATCACAGGTACCATGTCATTTAACACTAGCAGACGTTATGGAAGGAGGTAATGGAAGAAATGAATTCCTACAGAAGTCACGGTGTCATTCTTCATGGCAGAATTGTACTGCAGAACAGATCGGAGTGGCTCTTTGCTGGGAAATGTCAGCAATGGAGACTTGGTGGCAATTTCACACACACCTTCATACCATTCTTCTGGCCAAAGACCTGGAACAGAAAGAGGAAGGTGGAATGAGGGATCAAAAAAACAAAATCAATTTTCACAAAGCTCCCTGCATTACCAAGCTCTGCACTACTTCTAGGGCAGATTTTTCATGCTCTTAAGCACAGACACTCAACACACATGATCCATGTTCCCAACTTAGTAAGTATGTTTAGGTGAAGTTTCTACTTAATTACCATTGTACCCCATGTGTCTTGTCTTCCATTACAGGAATCTGGCTATCAAAACGCATAACTAAGGCTCTTAGGAATAAAACTAAGTACAAGTTGTACTGGGCTGAATCTGACAACAAAACTGCAAAGATTTAAAGAAATCCCACCAGAGAACTGTCATTCATGTAAGCTGTTTGCTTTGAAGTCTCTACATGCCTGTAATTTTTCTTTGAGCTACTGGGAATGGTTGCACAGAGTTGTATTTAGAGTCATCAAAAGTTTAAATGTGAGCAGCAATGCTGTCCCCTTAGAATGCAGAGTACCTGATCCTTCCACAGCAAATCCCATCAGCACTGAATACAACCAGAAATCACGGAACAGCTTCTGCAGCCTGGGCTTGGCCTCCTTGATGGGTGGCAAGCGTCTAGTGAGCTACCAAAGAAATAAAAATTAACATCAGAAAATGGTGGGAGTCAGAATAAATTAATTCCACACTAAGGAATCAATCCATGTACCTTCTTTACTGTGATTTACAAAGGTAATATTCTTTGTCACCTATGAAAACTAGCATTATATTGCTATTGTTATATAGTCGGAATTAAGTCCTTTTTGGAGAGCTGAGAGGCTAACTTTGAAATGCCTGAAGTAAGAATTTCCTTTGTTTTACACAGGAATAACACCATGCTGGTACAGTAACCTCTGAGGAGAATACATAATATTAGTATACTATCCACTGCAGGGAGGAAGAGACCACATGGTCCTTTAAACTGTCCCGAAGACAATGCCATGCAGCTTTGCTTGAGTGTAAAGGAACTCCAAACTAAATAAATATTAGCCAAAAGCACTTCTGGTGCTATTGTTTATCAGCTTTGTGGAAATACATTGAGGCACCAATTGGGGATCTTTCATTGTCTGCACCCACGCACAGAATGACATCAGTTCTGAAGAATTTACTATCTAAACAAGCAAGTAAAAGAGCATTATTTTCAACACACTTATTAAAATTCTCCTATACTTTTTGCACAAACAGCTGCTACCATTGGAGGAGCAGTACATCCTCTCAGCCAACATGATACACAACTTTAGAAAAATTTATATAACAAAGATCATAATGTGTTATCCTAAGAAGAGTTAAAAGCACAGGCAGTGCATAAAAAGTAAAAGAAATTGTCCATTAAACCGCAAGCTTTATTCAGTATGACTGTATATTACTACTGTAAACTTTACTAACAAAATGTTACATTCTAATCTAGCTTGAAGAAGTTCTCTCTAACCACAATAACTCTCTCAAGATATGAGAGCCAGCAGTACTTCAGTGAAACCTTACACAAAGCCAGCTTTGGATGCATTTGTAAATCATGAGGGAGATTAGTCATTTAAAAAGGAAAAGCATGAAAAAGTCTCTCTATTATAATAAAATCAGTCTGCGTTTAAGCTGGTGAACAGCACTCTGGTAAAAAGCTGTTTGTGCAATGGAAATCTTCGCACCAATACAACACCAGCTGAAGAAACCCCACCACAACCACAGAGGCCCCAAACACATTTGCACTAAGATGCTCCCCCTGTCCCCCATTTCAGCACAAACAGCAGCTACAGGGCTTTTCCTGCCATTAACAGTCAAGTTTATGTGCGTGCTTGACTTTGAAACTTCACATACACACACTGATTTTTGCTCAAAGACCTTCCTCAAAAGTGAACAAGTACCTGCAAAGCTATAAAAGTAGTTCAACAAACAACAGAGAATTCAGCAGAGATCACTAGGCAAGGGAGGGATTTTGGCTGACGAAGTAAGTTTAGCAGTGTTTGGTTTAGGGAATGTTTACTTTGGGAGACACACAAAAAAACAGCGTCAAAGTTCAGATTTAAACCCTGCTGTTCCCTTTACTTGAGCTTTTCAACACATCCTTCCCGTACAGTGGCTTAAAGGTAAGCTTCATTTACCTCTTCTGTGACTTTGGGTAGATCTCACCAAAGACATATATACTGCAGAGAAGGGGGATGTTTTGCCTGTGTAAGTGCAGCTGAGCAATAACTTTACTTTGGTGAAGATGAGAACATAAAGCTGGGAATACAGACAGCAAATTCTGCTGTGCCAAGAGCAGAAAATGTTTATCAATGGTTACTGGACAGAGTATCTCAGCCCTAAGGGCCTGACTTCTGGGGGCGGGGAAAAAACAAATGAATTTATGGAGAAACAATAAGAAAAAGACTGACCTGAGATGCTCAATCACAGTGTAAAACAAATTCATAAGTGTCTTATTTGGATACTTATTTGGATATTTTCTGCAAAACAATGTATTCTTTTATATGGGAGGATCACCTTAAATGGTTTCAGGATTTAAAGCAAATTAGTCTGGGGGAGAGTTTCAAAAACTAATCTGTCAGCTCAGTTATTTCCATCCTGTTACAACATGTTGGAAAATATTTTCCTTCAAGGTTTTATTCACTGATACACAGGTCAGTGAACAGGTACAGCTACGTGAACCTTTATACTTTACACAACAACTCTCTTTCCTAATTTAAAAAGCATTTTAATCGACATCTTAGTAAGATTTTTGTTTTAATTGTATTCAGTATTTAGTGCTATATTATATTGTTAATAACTGTCATTTACTCAAGAAAGTGTATAAATCCAGATTAACTTTATAAATTCGCAAAATAACTTTATCTTTAAGTCTGAGGGCTGGCATTCAGACACCCATGCAGTTTCAGCTGACAGATCTATTGAACACCTACATTTTGATCTCTGACTGTCGCAGAAGGCAATTACACTTTTTCATATATTTTGAAGATCACTTTAATTACTGCACCCAATGTTATGGTGAAAAGTCTCTTAGACCTACTTGTTGGTGGAGGGTTTTACAGCTGAGTAAGTGTGATGGATTCTCTTCAAATATATACTGAAGAAAATTCTTGATTTAAAAAATAATTTTAAAATGCAATAGTCCAATACTCAGTAGATTAAAATATTAAGTTTCCCTTAGAAAAATGCAGGTTCTACTTAAATGTATTCTCAAATAAAAGAGGTGAGGTTACAAATTTAGAACTGGTATCACAGTAACCCTAGAGAAACACAGCTCTGAAGGGAGCCCACAGAGACTTCAAATCACGAAGAAAACAGAGCGCACTACGAGTTCTGCAGTGCTACACAAAAGTGAAACAAAACATAACTAAGCCAAAAGCAGAATCAAGCCAATCCATTGCAAAAGTGGCAGATGAGGGCAGAGCTGCAGAAAGGGTGCACAGACACTGAGTAACACGCCCCAGTAAGGCCATGAGTGAGCCATGAGTGGGCCAGGACATGCCCAGTGCAGTCCCACTAATGGCACTCAGTGCAAATACACGTCTTCCTACGTGCCTAGATCGCCCTTATTCACCAGACTGCTGCCTTGCTTGTCCAAAATACTCCCGCAAAACTTCCACTTTTGTTGTAGCTACAGGATGTTTGTTTTTCAAATTTTTCAGTACATGTCAGCCTTCTGGTATGTTTCTGCAGGGGATTGGATCAGGAGTCCCTGTTCTTCCTACCAAGCTCATATCTTCAAACTTAATTTCATGTTGTATTTTCAGCATACACTACTCACACAGTCAGTGCACAGTTTAAGTGTAACAGTTTAAAATAAAGGGTCCCACATATTCTGGGTAATGAGTTTGTAACTGTTGAAATATGCCAGTAATGACTATTTGTATGGGAGGAAGTCAACCAATTCTTTGGCAGGCTGGAGGCATTGTGTAAGCAAAACCAATTACCAGTAAAACAGACTTACCCATCTATTTGACATCTGTTCCACTAAAATACTGTACTGTCAAACAGGGTAACTATAGATCTTCTGCTGCCACAGAAATCACCATGAACTTAAAATTAGGGAATAGATAACTAAAATTCAATTACCCTTGACTCTCTCAACTGTGTTATGTTGTTTTCCAGGATTTCACCAGTCAGAATGAAGCTCCTATTTCAATTGCTTGCCCTTGCTCTCATCATAACCTCCACATTTTGCGGAGTCAAGGACGTCACTGAGCATTTTGAAAGCCTTAAAGGTGCACAGCCACACGAAAACGGGACTTACATGCCAAACCTACCCCTCGAGTTCCACAGAGAAAACACCATCACTAATGACTTGATTCCTGAAGAGGAGGAGGAAGAGGACTACCTAGACCTTGACAAGATACTAAGTGAAGATGACTACAGTGATGTTATTGATGCTGCCCCACACATAGTTTCTGAAGTTCAACAAGGAAATATTCTTGAACTATTCCAAGGCAAAACCAGAATCCAGCGCCTCAATATCCTCAATGCAAACTTTGGCTTCAACCTGTACCGCAGCGTGGCAGACCAGGCCAGCTCCTCAGACAATATTATCATGGCTCCTGTTGGTATTTCCACTGCAATGGCTATGATTTCCCTGGGTCTGAAGGATCAAACCCAGCAGGAAGTCTTATCAGTTCTTGGCTTTCAAGACTTCATTAATGCCAGCAGCAAATACGAGCTCATGACCGTTCACAACCTCTTCCGCAAACTCACCCATCGGCTCTTCAGGCGCAACTTTGGCTACACGCTGAGGTCTGTCAATGACCTTTACATCCATAAAGACTTTTCTGTTCTCAATGATTTCAAAACCAATATGAAAACATACTACTTTGCTGACCCCCAACCAGCTGATTTCTCAGATCCCAGCTTCATAGCCAAAACCAATGAACGCATCTTGAAGCTGACCAAGGGATTAATAAAGGAAGCTCTTGTGAATATAAACCCTACAACACTGATGATGATTCTTAATTGTCTTTACTTTAAAGGTAAGACTCTATTAATTCAATCTTAGTGATGGATTTTCTCAGTTTGCAATGCACTGCCATATGTCGTTAGAAATCCCAGACAAAACTTAAGTCTAATGTACACGACAAAAAATCTACTGACTCCCTCATTAGGAATCTGTATTATTCGCCCATTTTTGCCTGTTTCTGTAGCACAACAATGCTCTGAAGTTAGTGGGTATTGCATACTTAGAGCAAATGCTTACTACTTCCAAAACCTTAATGAATCACAGTGAGACAGAAAAACAACATATGAATACAGAGCAGCCCCAGAGAGCACAAGCTTTTCAGAAGTATCAGATGGGGAGGTACAGACACATATGCAAGTCATTAGTCACATTCAGTCTTAGTGTCACTGAAATGCTACAGGTTGATTTCAGTTAAAGCACTTAATATCTCTGAAGTATTCAAGATTCATACAAACAGCTACAAAGAATTTCAGTTTAAAGGAAGCAATTTTTTAATATGATCAGAGTGTGATCCTTGTCAACAAGTCCATATAGGGGACCTAAGAGAATGACCAAAACACTGCTCTTCTACAACTAAAACCAAACACATTCACTACATGGAATATCTCAGTTAATTCAGCATGAATGATCTGCTGATATGGGATCCTTCATGTATTAGTAAAGGCAGAACAGTAAAAGAGGCTTGAAATAAAGACTCTACAATATATTCTTAATATAAACCCTTATTTTCAATGTCTTGACATTTAAAATAAGAGACTATGGGGAGATTTTCAAGATAAATTATCTGCCTCAGGTTGAAAGTTTGTTAGTTTTTCAACAAACTTCTAAAATTATATTAAATGAGCAAGAGGTGTGAGATGCCAATGAAAGAAGAACTGAGGATAAAAGGAAATCTGCTACTGACTTACATGGGTAAGGAAAGACAAATTAGTTCAAAAGGGTAACAGTGTTTGCAAGCACAACACACTCCTTTCCATAATCCATAAAGGAGCTTATTTTTCCCCAGTTATGTCCCTGCTTCCAGGAAACAAAGGCCTCTCTTACACCTGCCATCTCAGTAGGTTATAGAAGCAACAGTCCTATAAATGTACTTTTTCCCACTCACTTGCAAGGAATTACTTCCTTGAATAATGCCACTTACTCCTAAAAGAATCTGAAGCAATCATTAGCATAAAATTCAGTAATCTCCTATTCTCAGGTACCATCCAAGAGGCACTCACTTGTATTCTTGACTACACCCCTGATGATCATATCATACTAAATACAGGGCTTTACTGCCTGTTAAACCATCCTAAGAAAAGGACTAGACAAAGTGAAACAGATACTTTTTTATTTTTTTCATTATTTGGTGAAATTTGAAATACCTTTTTGTTTCACTCTGAAATTATTAAATACTTGTGCCATCTCAAAATAACAAAAACACCACAAAAATAGACAGCTATGGTATTGGTACTCTTGAGTCATCAAGATCAAAAAGACTTCAGGGTTTTTCTTCTTCCCATTAAGTCCTCTTAGTCCAAATTACCTTGGTGCCATCTGCTCAAGGTTGTAATTTCTAACCCTCAAAACAAAGATCAATTCTATACTGCTCTCATTCTTTTCTTACAGTGACAGTCTCCTGGGAATACTACTTTGAGTGGAACTGAACTTTTTAAAAGCAAGTTCTGCTCCTAGGTTTCTTAGTTTCCCCACTACTCCTTCTAACATGCTGAATTTTGTCCATATCTTTCCTTTTGTGCTGTTTGTACCACTGCAGAAAAGCTCTGTTAAGCCCCCAGAACTAAGAAACCTGTAAGCATTTCCAGATATACAGAGATGCTCAGTACCAGTAAGAGTGAATAGTGGGATACTTGACAAACACTGTGAGGTTTCATCCTCCTTTTCTATAGAAGACCATGAAGAAACTATTGGAAACTGTTTATGTTGGTAAGAAGCCATTTTATCCTGTACACATGTCCAGCCTACCCCCCTTTCAGCACAGCTCTGAGCAATCATTTATGAGCTTCCTACCAAGTAGGACCTGGCTATTTTAGCCATGGCAGTTTTGGTAACTGACAAATGTTGACAGGTCCAAAATGTCCTGATTTCTTCTGAGATGCCAGTCACAAGTGCAAAAGAGGAGTCACTCAATGGACTCAACATCTGCCACCACAGATGGGTCCAAAAGACATCTTGGGGGAAGATTCAAAACAGAAAGACACAGGAGTCATAAAGTGCCAGCTGGCTTCAGCTGGACACACAGCTCCTGCTGGGGATCAGTATTCTACCCCAAGACAAACACATTTGCAAAACTGAATCCAAGAAAAATGTTCCCCAGCTCCTCTCTTTCACTAGGAAGAGCTGATCCTGTCTCCCACCCCTCAGTGGATGGCAGAGCTGCTGAAGCTCCCCTGGCCCACAGCAGCCCCATGTCAATGGCCAGCTGGAGTCCTTCATCTGTGAATTCTGCTCCCTGAAAAACAGCTAGATACTGGGTTTTCCTTGGAAATGAGACTATTTGTTTGGGAATACCATAACACATTTTATGCCCCATACCTTTCAGACTACTAACCAAAGTCTGATCACTTCTCAAACAGGTCCCCATCAGCCTGACATGTGCAGGAACTATGAGAATGAAAGACAGACTTAAGGCTTTTCTTTTCTTATTCACAGTAAATCTGACAAAGTCAGGCTAAAGAACCAATTAAGGTTATACTGTAGGTTCTGCACATAGTCACAGTCACATTGCTCACATACTTGTTTGCCAATGATGATCTAAATTCCTGAGTTTTTACAGGAAATACTAGTAACCCTACTTCCACTATAATCTTCCAGTTTTGTCTGCCCCTTAAGAAATGATGTTTATTCCAGAGCCACAGTTCTATAAAAAGACCAATAGAACACTGCATTTAAAAAACCTTTTTCAAACAGTTAATAAATATTTCTGCTATCCAGAGTATCTCCACATAAAAAGCTTCAAACCCTGATGGCAAAGCTTTCTGGGCTGCAAAATGTGTTGGACTGCATTATTTGGGCATAAACTTGTCAGATTTCAGCACATCTACAGGAGCCTGTTATCCTATCAAACTGGACCACAGAATTAAGCAGTCAACACCCCAATTCATCAGGTTAAGAGAGAAAATGAACCATTCTAAATGGACTAAGGTAACACAACACTTTCAGCATAGCATCTTTTATGACCTTATGCAAAATGAATCCAGCCCTTGCTTAGCTTGATACATCACTAGTGTTCTCCAAGAAGGTGCCTTCAGAACTGAATTCAAGCATCACATCTCTCAGAAAACTCAGCTGGGTCAGGTGTTCTGCTAGAGGCAAACCCTAGAAAATTCTTTGCATCTGTTTAAATTTGAGGTTCTTTACAGGGAACAATAATACACACCAACCAAATTCTTATTTCTGGTTTGTGGTCACCTGCTTTTGTAATTCAAGACAAATGTTAAGTCAGAAAGCCAGGAATTTTGAAGTGACTTTAAAATTTGTCTTCTAATTCAAGCTGCACTGAAATCAACGATCTCCTACAGTAAATCCCAATCCACCTGACTTAAAGCTTGGTGTAAATCTATTCTGGGAACAATTCATTAAACAGCCACCTAGGGGTTTATCTGTCTTGTGCCTTGTGTGAACAGGAACTTGGGAGAACAAGTTTCCAGCGGAAATGACCACGAAGCGAAGTTTCCGGCTGAACGAGAAGCAGACGGTGAAGGTGCCCATGATGCAGACCAAGGGCACCTTCCTGGCTGCTGCTGACCCTGAGCTGGACTGCAGCATCATCCAGCTGCCCTTCGTGGGCAACATCAGCATGCTCGTGGTGCTCCCACACAAACTGGCTGGCATGAAAGCCCTCGAAAAGCAGATCACACCTCAAGTGGTAGAAAAGTGGCAGAAGAGCATGACAAACAGGTACCTGCTGAAAAGCACATCTTGGTAAAGTTTTAATGTGTTTTCTTGATGAGACTGATGAGGGTAAGTAAAGCATGCAGAGGGTAATATATTTTGATAAAAAAATATGAAACAAAACCTCCAAAAAATGGATTTACTGAATTAAAAATCAGGACCGGTGATCTCTCAAAATTTACATACCATCAAGAAATCAAGGATGATTGAAGTAGAAAATTGTAATGAAGTTTCAAAATTCTTTCTACTGAGTATATAATGATGTAGATTTAAAGAAAACATTTTTACTGATAAAGTTTACAATGAGAAGGAAAAACAGGATTGTGAAATAACATTATTCTGAACCAATAACCAACAGAACATCAGCCTATGTTCTGTTCAGCACCGAGCATTTCAACAGAGCTGTGTGTCAGGGAACACATTCCATAATCAAAGGACATCACAATTATGGGAGAGGAAAAATAATAAAGCCTCCCTTGAGAAAGATGACAGGGTATCTGCAGACTGGATCAAAGGAGATGATTTAATGTGCTATCCAGGAATTCAGCCTATTTCTGTTCTACACAATAAGTGACAATTCTCCAGTTTAGTGCTTCAGAAAATCTGACAGCTCGACATTTGTTACAAGCATGCAGTGAACTGCTCAAAGTCACATACCTTATACACATAAATAATGCAAATCATTATAAATGAAGTATCAAATTGGCAAACAAACAGTTTTCACAGGGGAATTAATTTGTTAAAGCACAGTTGTAAAAGTCGTGATGCTCAAGTTTTGAAAGCAAAAATACAGTCCTGTATATCTGTGTTCTGCTTGCTGAAGACAGCAAAAAAATTCCAAACCACCACAGGTCTGTAGAGCAAAGGAGTCATGCACATAAATACCTGCTCAATGATTTTTCCTTTTTGTGTTTATTTTTACTAGAACAAGAGAAGTGGTTCTGCCTAAATTTAAGCTGGAGAAGACTTATAATTTGATTGATTATCTGAGATCCATGGGAATAGAAGAACTGTTCAATGGAAAAGGAGACTACTCTGGTATATCAAATGAGAAGATCACCATTGACAGGGTATTTACTCCTCACTTCACCTTCTCTCTGATTAAACTTTATCACCCAATAACATGGCAGCTCAGTAATAATATTACACAGTATGCTAAAACAATATTTTTTCCTCATCTCTTCTGGAGGACAGAGGAGGGAGGGTTATGAGCTTGTCCTTGTCTATTCCCATAATGAAGCACGTGTTTAATCAGATGCAAAGGCACTAAGAGTGTTGTGGTCAGTCAGGAACAGGCTTCTCCACAGAACAGACCCCAAAGGTTTTTGGTGCTGTGCAGGGTGACCCGCAAGGGTGTGGGACATGGAGCAGGGAAGGCTGTGAGCACATCATTCGTGTACTTAGGAGAGCCTCAATTTCTCTTGTTTGTTTTCCTGTTTTGTTTGCCTGAACAGTTCAATCACCAAGGCACAATCACAGTGAATGAGGAGGGCACAGAGGCTGCAACAATAACCACGGTGGGCTTCATGCCTCTCTCCACTCAGATCCGCTTTGTGGTGGACCGCCCGTTTCTGTTCCTGATCTACGAGCACCGCACCAGCTGCCTTCTGTTCATGGGCAGAGTTGCCAACCCTGCCACATCTTAAAAGCAGAGAAGAGCCTCCAACACTCTGTTACACATGGGCTGTATAATGTATGTTAAAATACCAGTATCATAAAGGAAAATTTACTGTCGTATTAACCAATACAAAAGTCACTGGTATAAAAAGAAAACGTATTATCTACAGGTAGTTTTTCAGGAATGGACTCACAGCAGCAGATAATTTGTCTGCAATTAGTGCCATGTACTGATACAAGTGTATTACTAGTGAAAAAAAAATCATAAAGTGCCTTACACTTTGTGTTTTGCAACAGTGTATAAAATGTAATCAATAAAGTATTTAGACTATCTGGGGTCTTGAAATCTAGCTCTAAATTTGTGCTAGGATGTCTGTTTATGATAAATAGAACTAAGGAAATCCTGAATACCTGACCAGCCATAGACACCTAAGTCTCTCCTGGGCACTTTCCACAATCTAACTTGAAACAGATCAAATGCTTCCATTCTTTCTTTGGCTTGCATCATTTAGTGTTCAGTGAATACACACAATGTGTATTAACATTCACACTGAGGCACACAAATGCTGCAGAATATCACTGTCTCCTTGGTACAAGGAACAGAGCTGCACCATACATTCAAATTATTCAAGACAATGAACATACCTCTGCATATCTTACTTTACACCATAGCTTTTAAAAAATCTGCCACATAATCTAGTGAGAGTATTTTTATTACTTTCTGCAGTATCAAATACTGTATCAATATATCTATACACATCATAAGTTTGTCTTATGTTAGCAAAAACACACAAGTAATCTTTAAACCAACCATTCTTTTAAGAATTAGGAATTTTCTTAAAAAGGTGTTTTTCCAGTATTAAGTTTAATTTGTTGATTTAATTTTGCTTTTATATACAACTGTTTGTAATTTTGCATCTACTCCAGTGATATGCTCCATACAAAAAGCTTTTCAACCTGCCAGCCAGTGAAATACTGCTGTTATATGATGATGAATGATGAAGAGCTGACACTGAATAGGAAACTCAGATGTTTTCTCCTATTCCTGTCTTTTAAGTTCATCAGGTGATAGACAATTTTCAGTACTGGAAGTGCACAACAGAAATTAACATTCATATACACATTTTATTGTTTTATCTGTATGCAAAAAGGAGAGCATATACAAAAAAGAAAAGCATATGCAAAAGCTTAAATATTCATGCCCTAGGTTTAATTAGTCTATCAATGATTGAATGAGCTGGAGCATCTGCAATACTGGTTTTTGGGGACTTAAGTAAAGACAATTATTCAAGGCAAAGAGGTCAAGCAGAAAGCAAATCAGCTACTGCTCAAAACTCATGATCTTCATACATTGTGCAAGAAAGTCAAATATTTGCTTCAACAACTATAATGTAACCATTAACTCTTGCTTCAGATTCTGGCACTATCTGATTGCATTTAAAGGTCACATTGGTTAAGAAAAATGCAGTTATCCCCAGTTATTCAGAACAAATATACCATCAATAAAAATTTGAAATAGAAAAGTAATTCCTTAACTTATACATTAAGTCTCTAATAAGCACTAATCTTCTCTCAATATGCAAGGAATGGTCCTGCTTTCACTCCAGTCAGCATCACTGACAGCTGAAAAATGCCCCCCACTAGAACATCTCAATGCAGGACTAGCTGGCTCGTGCAAAACCTGAGTAACTATTGAATAACAGTGATCCAAGACATTTATAAACACATTTCTTTAGATGGAACTGGTCCTTGTGATCACTGCTGAACTTGGGGAGGGCTGATGTACGAAACCAGTGGAAGGAAGAGGTATGGGAAGGAGAGGAAGTGTCCTCTGACTTTTAACTAGTGCTAACTTTAGACTCTTCTCTTTGACAAGCTTCAGTGAAGAGGTTTGAAGGGGCAGAGTATGAAATTAATGCTTTTTTCCTGCCTGTTAATGGATGTGCAGTATGAACAAATTACAAGCAGATATCCCTACTGCAAGCATGGGATACATTTTTCCCTTTTGTCCCAGCAGCTGTGCAGGAAAAGTTCCACAGCATAATTCAGCTTCAGGAGGGAAACAAGCAGCATGATGCCTTTTGTCCTTCAGGAAGTTTGTCTATGGATCTTTCAGATGTGACCTTTTTTTTGTAAAAGCTACAGCAGTTAGGCAAATAGTCCTACTGACCTGGTAACAGGCCTTGGACATACCAAATTTTCCATTAGAGATCTAGATCTACAATTTTTTCCTGAATTAGCACTTGTACTTTGTTAAAAGAAATGGTTTTTTCCCAGAAAAAAATGACATCCAAGAGTGAACACAGATATGCTTTGGGATAAACTGGTCTGGCATGGACATCAGTGTCCTTGCACATTTCCTAAAATGCTTTCAGCCTGACAGTTCATTCTCATTTCAGAAGACATGGGACACTTACCCTCTTCTTTATCAACGATTTTTTTTCCTTTTAAGAAGCAGAATTCACTTTGCTGCCAAACTAATTTTTTTTTTTTTACTTTGTTTCTATTAACTTTTGTTTTTCACTTCTCCTTAGGCCACAGATATGTGCTGTTTATTACACTGCATGCCAAATACTAATCAAAGTAATATTCCCTGCAGTGTTATTTAGCTCAAGAATCTCCTGAATTCATGGCTTGAAACAATCTAACCTCGAATCACAAAAGATTCTTTATTTTCAAGAGATTTGTCATTATCAAAAGAATATTTCCCCCCCTTAGAGCTAGGTGCATTATTTTACAGTAGTACTACATTTCTCTTGGATGGCCACCTCTGCAGTACCAGTCAATCAAACCATTTTGCTTGAAATAGCACCAGTATTTGATAAATGAGAGAAAAATTGTTTGCAGTAATTGTTTCATTGGATACTCACCACAGCAATGACAGGGATAAGCACACCCAGGTTCCCTGCACTACTGGAGGCCTGAGAAGAAAAAGGAAATGCTCAAAACATCTACAAAAGCATTTCTAAAGAATTTGCTAAAAAAAATATTTCAAGGATCAAACATTGCAATTACAACTGTGTATCTTGCAAAGAGATGTGCACAAGGTGGTCAAGAGAGCACCCATGAAATCCACAGGACTGAACACACCCTGGAATCTTTAAACAAAGCTTTTCAGGTTTTCCTCGTGGACTACTGAAGGGATTTTTTCCCCTGTCAGCACACAGTCTGTAGAGATTCAATAACTGCTAGGAAAATGATCACATTAAATGGGTGGCCACAAACAAGTATCAAATGTTTACCACAAGTTTCATTTTACTATCAAAATGAAGCCAAAAATAACAAGCCTGTAAAAAGACAGGATTTTCAAGAATTTATTTAAGCAGGAGGAGCAGCCTTTCCCATTGAAACATAAGAAGCATAAGGAAAACACTATTTCCTTTGACTTTTTAGGACTTTTTAAACTGCAGCTATACAAGTGTCTTTGCTCTACGCCAAGCAGGGTATTAAAGAATTAAAAACATTTACTGAGCACAGCACATCATTTCTCACCTTTTCTGATCAAGCAAACAGTGATGGCACAGACACCACACTGAGACATCTCTCTGCAGTCATTCCCAACCTCCCATATCCCTCCACACTAGATCTGGGAAACAGGGAATGCTCCAGCTCCCTCCTTACAAGAGAGAGACTGCTGGCCCCACACAGATGAGGCAGGGAAGATATGCTAACAGGGTACAGCTTTGCATGAAGTGGAACAAACCAAAAAGAAAAACAAAGCAGGAAAGAAGAGAGCAATAGAGGAACAAAGCCAAATAGTCTTCAGATGAAACAATAATGGTACAACCCAACTAAAACATATTTCAGTTATCTTTCCTGGAGAGTCAAGATAAAGCAAACAAAAGATGGGTCTTAAAATATTTTTGGAGGGAATAAAATAATAGCACAGAAGACACTCTAAGGGGGAGGGACAATTGGAAAAAGTCACCATGGGTTTTTTTTGTTAACTTCAGTACAATCCACTGCATGTGACTCACTCACAGAATACCTTTCATAACTTGTACTCTGCATTGAGTAGAATGTTCTAGTGAGAACTGCTCTTAGGATCTTCACAGTAAAGAAACACTGCCTCCTAGCTCAATCCATCTGAATTCTGTCATTTCTCCATTTGCAGAGTTGCACAGCCTTCAGTCAGTGCAGCACTTTGTCTCCCATACTGATTCCAGTGCATCCCATGTTTCCCTGCCTCTGACACTCCAGGCAGTCTAGCTGAACTGCAGCTACTCCCTGTTTTACCTGGGACACTCCACACAATCAGTCAGGCATCCCAGACCTGCACTCCCACTCCAGCCCCAGAACACACTCTCAGGCTTAGCACAGCAAGGGTTTTCCCTGTGTGTTCAGCAGAGCCCCCCACATAAAGCACAGCTGCACACAGTTAAAAACCAGTGCATGTCTGACCTTCAGTGCTGGTCCTTTTTCACTTGCTCTCTCACTAGCCCTCTTTCCTTCGAGCCCAAGCTGAACAAACAGCTCCAGCAGGTTCATCAGCAGCTCATCCACAAGGTGCTCTACCTGGATGTTGGCAGCGATGTTGGCCAGGGCGTTAATGACTGCCAAGGAGCAGTGCCTGAGGAGAAAGAACAGTTATGAACAAGCAATTCCTCAGGTTTTATATTGTCAGTGTTTTCTTCATAATACTGACAGTAGCTCTTGTAATAAGGCTACTGACATATTTCCACCCAGTTTTTTCTCTTGCTGTTTTTATGAGCAGCACTTACTGACAATTGGAATGCAATTGGTATTTATGTGAAAAACTATTTTTAAGTTGTGCCTTTGGAGGATGTTCCATTTATGATGCTGTCATGGCCACAAGGAAAGTACTTTAAGTACTTTCCTGTAGCAGACAAAAAGCAGCCAAGGGCATGTTTCTGTTTTGGGAAAGCTCTTGAGCAGAAGAATCACAACTCGTATCAGTTGCTGAAGTTGAGACAGCATTGTTAAAATACACTGACAGGAACAGTCCTCTCAGCTACTCCCATTCTGCATTGAAGGTCTACCCCAGCTACCAACAGAGTCAGTGATAATATTTATTTCTAGTGGGGACAACAATGTATAACTTACATACAAAGAATTAAATTGTTAATGGTTTGCATTTACTCCCTAACAAGTACCAGGATCACATTAAAAAAAAACAAATCACACTCTCAGCTTTTCTGGGCTAAGAGATTTAGTAATTAATTACCATAATTTAGTAATTAATTACTGTAATTACAGATAACATAAGTCATCAATGCCAATTATCTTTCATAAATACTGACTCCTTACAGAGGTAAAAGTTTTCAATGCTAGCTGTAGTGAAAAGCATTTTCAGGAATCTCTGCATTTTGAAGCGCTATTATTTCTAAATTAACTCATTTCTTTTTAACATCAAAGAACAGTACAAGTTACAACCTTGTAATAAAACTTGATAGTGGGAAAAGGTGAAAAACCCCTAAGCAGCATAAAGGGTGTTTGATATAGTTTTATTTGATATGATTTAAGGGACACAGCTAAGTGTTACCTGTATCCGTGGTCCTTATAGTCTTTTGTGGCAGAGTAAACAACTGAGCTTGCTTTAACACTGATTTGCTGAAACAGATTCCACACCTCACCATAAATGTATTGCTGCAAAAAAACAAAACCAAATCCCTAAGTAAAGCTTACTGAATACCATCTCTCTAAAGATCAACCCTGTAAAATACTCCAAGTATTATCAAGTTCTTCAGAGAGGTGTTCAGCCACAGCCTGAGCAATGGTTTCAGCTCCCATGAAGCAAACAGTACAAGTGCTTTTGTGAATGTTTTTAATGGATCAAATTTTAACAAATTTATTATGGTCTTTAATTCTGCCTTCCTGATGGAAGCAATTTTTTCAGGCTTCTGAGTTCGGGCAATTAATTGTTTTTTCAGATGCACAAATAACATTTGGAAAAAGTCAATTAATCTTTATAAGACTAAAGAAGACAATCTTCCATACTTTTAAATGTATGAGCCTACAAGACTTTGAAAGTTAATTACTGATACAAAAAGAAAATACTCTCCACTTCTTTGTGATAGGCCAAGTTTAAAAACATAGTAACTTTTGAAAACATTGAGTTTGGTGGGCTTTATAGTCTTTTTTTAAAAAGACTCTTATTTTCTATGGTGATTCATCTTCTTTACAGAGACAGCACTTTACACATTATCACAGTTTTTGTTGTCTGATATCACAAAGACTGTACAAGTGTCTACCTGTAGTAGAAAAGAGAAGCCTTAAAAGCCTTCTGCAAATGCACTTTCTAAAATATATTTCCATTTAACTAAAGGAAAGGAATCATGAACTGGCATTCTCTTGGCCAATTCTTTCCTTACATTTCCAGTGATGACCAAACAGCCAAGCTGATCAATGATGAGTACATCAAGATGAGAAGGTGGCTGGCAAAACTTCTGCTGTAAGATCTGCAGGATGGGTTCCATCATTTTTGGGGTGTCCCTCAGTGCCACTGCAATGTGCCCTAGAGCACGAATTGTGTGGTCAGGAATCAAATGAGCTTCCCTGTTAAGGAAAACAAACAAAAAATCTCAATGGGTTAAATGTAATTGTTAAACAAGTTATCAAGACCTCAGTTACATTTCAGATAAGTAACAACTTCTATACTAAATTTAAACATCACCAGCAGCTTCAATACTGCCCCAACTCTATACATCCCCAGCATTAGAGGATAGACTTGCACAGACTGATTTTCAAAATAAAAAATAACCTCTCCCAAACTCATTATTGAGGAGGTCCACACTAATCGATGAACAAACTGTTCCAAAAACAACATTAACAAAGGCAAAAATGATGGGCAAAATACTAAGACAGTCAGACCAGCTACTACAGAACCTCCCCCATGAGACTTCTTGGTTAGCAAGGCTCTTAAACGCTGAGCAAAATGCCACAAGTGACAATATGTGTCTAGCCAAAAAGGACAGCTGAAGCTTGAAGAGAAAGCATCACTCAGCTGAGGACTCAAAATTGGCTAATATTCACTAAAGATTTGCTGATTCAATCAGTTAAACTGAATCCATACCTCCCAGTATGAAAACGGGCTCAGCTCTGCAAAGACTTGGCACAGGAAGATCTTGACCCCATGCACAAGCCCATTAATCTCAGTAACATTTTATTCTAAAATAATGCTGCCAGTACTTGTATCTTAGAATAAGTCTAAGATTCATTGAGTGAAGGAAAAATTGGTTTTATGACTGACTGACAACTTACTTATCATTCTCCTGAGAGATGTACAGACGGTTGGATAAACTGGCAAGAAAGGCCTCAACAATCACCGAATCTATAGTCAAGCCAGCTTTCAAGCACCTGCAGTAACAATGGACAGAAAAAACATGATGCATCAATAAAACATATCACTTTTAACTACTGTAAATTCATGCCATCTATATACAAGGGAAGCAGGTTTACACTGAAGAGTAAGAACTGATTGCCAAGGAACACTGCAGATACACTTTAAAAAATGAGCCGAGTTTCTACTTCTGCTTTCTCCAGAAACAATACTGACCAGAATATACAATAAGGTAAATTCAGAACCCACTGCTTTGAAACTAATTCCTTGCCTCTAGTCACCAACTATGTCTTCCCTCTAGCTCTCTGCAGCTGTCTAAAAGGGAAGAATAATCACTGCCCACACAAGTGTGTGACAACCTTTCTGTTACACGAGGCTCAGTCAATGTGACAATCTAAACTAAAAACAAAAAAAACCTTACTGAATAGCTTCAAAAACACCTACCTACTGAAAACGGTGACTAGCAGACATGGGAAGCAAAACAGTAAGACTGAATTATTGTTTTACAGTTAGGACATAAACAGAACCAAGAGATGCCTGAAGGAAAACAAAGTCATGACCAAACAAGGCACAAAGACTTCATGGCAGCACAGAGCAGAACCTTCTAAATGGGCACTGTGCTTTTCTGCCAGGGAAATAGCACATGTCCAGCATGGTGCCAGGGAAATAGCACATGCCCAGCATGGTGCCAGCCCCCTCTTACCTGCAGATGTTGTCTATGGCAATGTCACGCAGCTGCTCATACATGGATGGCTGACCTTTCTTGCCAGACATTACACTTAGAGTGGACTCTGAATGCTCATTGGTGACACTAATCTTAATGTCATTTCCACCTACTAAGAACGCAGGAATACAGAAATCAACAGCACTTGATCAGCTATACAAGCCATTATTGCATTTGTCTATTCCTAAATCATTATTCCTAAATTTAGCCACTTACTACTTTACTGTTTTGCTCTAGCATTACAATACTGCTTTTGCATCAGCAAGTGATTTGAATTGAACATTTTTCTTCTGGAAATCATCATTCAATATTAAAATCTAAAAACAACAACAAAAACCTGCCAAATGCCAAGACAGTCACATGGCAGGAGCAGAGGATGGGTATGGGGAGTGTGAGGAACGTGACCTCGTTCATTCTGGAGAAGAAGCAGCTTTGGACAGAGCCAGTGGCTGCCTCCCAAGCTGCAAAGTAGGCTACAGGGCAGACAAGCAGCCTTTGTAGGAGAATTAGACACAACAGCCCCAAGTCGAAACAAGGGAGGTTCCAACTGGGTATGTGATTCTTTTCCCTCACTATGAGGATAATTATGCACTGGCTCTGGCTGCAGTCTCACTCAAGACAGAAGTGCTCAGTGTCAGCAGAAGAGACACAGCAGTTCTGCTGCTTACCCTTAGATACACTTCTACCAGAGTTTCACTTGTTTCCCTCCTCCCTGTCGCCAAAAAAACAATTACACAATTCCATCTCCATTTCCACCTACAGCTGCATCACCACAAAATACCAAAACGTATGGAAAACAATCATTCTGGAGCACAGGCTTTTTTCCTTTACCTGTGTGATACTGGCTGTGGTATTTGTAAAGTTTTACAAGCACTGGGGAAGGTATCACAAGAAAGTCTCTCAGTGATGGATTGACAGAATGAACCACAACAGGGAACCTCTCACATAAACGACCCAGACCCTAAAAAGGGAAAGAAAAAAACAAAAACCAAGACGAAACCAATAAAAAAATTGCTTTAGAATAAAACAGTACTATTTTTATTTCAGCTGCAAGCTTGCAACTCCAGCTCAATACAAACAAACAGAAAACAAAAAAAATCCTACGCAGTTTTGAGAGGTTCATTTTTTAGCAGAAGATTTAGATATTTTAAGCCTCTAACTGTTTCAGGTTATTCTAGAGTGTGTCATATACCACTCAAGCCTTGCTGTTCTCTTCCTGGGTTTTTTCACAGGAGTTCCATGAAATGAACTGCACTCTCCAAATGTAAAGGTACTGTACAAGTGCCAACATTTAGAGGAACCTGATAACTTACAACTTACGTGGTGAAAAACACCACATTTGTTCAGACTGGATAAGTGCCCAATAAGAAGACAAAAATTAGAATAACCAAGGCTTAATCCAAAACCTCAGTGACCTGCCAGTCCCAATATTTTAATTATTTGTGTAAGGCACTAAGAAGCTGAATAGTCCAAAAATTAAATCCTGATTAAAAACCCCTCATGAATATTATTCTTCAAGAAATAGCTAAGCTAAGAAAATTCTAAAAGCAGTTCCTAGTTTTTACACCAGATCTCTAAAATCCAAATACAGAACACAGTGATGTGAAGTAATAAGAAGAGCAGATAAAGTGTTCTAGCAACCTGTAAAACTCCCCAAATTCTCATTCACTGGTACAGTGAGTAATTGCAGTAATTACAAATACTGTAAAGACAGACCTGCAAACAGCAAATCAGCAGAGGCAAGTGAGCAATTATGACTTTGCTTGAGGTTTTTGACTGCAGCTTCTCTGATAACTTGATGCACAGGTTTTCTGCACCTTAAATAAAAAATCCAACAGAAAAAAAATATTTTTCATTTGTTATTAGGCCACCCACAACCCAATCCTTACTGGAATTTCTAAAATAATGGAGACAATTTCTAAGCTTCCATCTTGTTGTATAAGATTTAGTGTTGCTTCTGCAAAAACAGTTTTAGAAACTTAGCACCTGCCCCAAACAGCTCTATCAAACACTGTGACTGAAAGAATGACACTACTTAAAGCTGATTTTGAACATACTTCATACTGAACAGAAATTAAGTATTGCAATGTCCAAAGGGAAAAAATCCTCCACATATTCAGCAGATGTAAGACTTATACAACGAGAAAGAAAATACAGGAAAAGTAACAAAGAGCTTCCCAGTCCTGCTAGCTAGCAATGAAGAAAAAACGTTTTCTTTAAAAGAACCACTGAGAAATATTTATGACATGAAGAGCAATAAATAAAACAGAAACTAGAAAACAAATAGCTGCATGCAATTAAGCATTTATAGCTTCCCCTGCAGATAAGTAATAGGAAGTTTCTGTTTCCATTTCTATAAAGAGATGTCCTTCTACCCAGCCAACTAATCTGACAACCTTTTGATGGAAGTTTTACCCTTGTATTCTAAAAGCACAAAGTATTCCACTGAAATTTAGTATTTCTCTGTTACCCAGCTACTCTGTAAGTATTTCTACAACTTAGAACACAATGAACAGACACTGCAGAGACCAAAGAGCATTTTTTTTACTTTGCTCATCTTTCACAGCCCACACCATGAGATCCACGCAGGCAGCATTGGCCTGACAGCGCAGTTTTAAAGGGCTCAGTTCGTTGTGCAGTCGATCCATATCGTGGAGGATTTTCTGAAGTTCTGACTGGCTGCTGTTGAATTGCTCCAGCACAAAATCGTGGATTTCCTTCACAAATGAGTTGGGAAGGTCTAAAGAAAGAAAAGGAAACAACGTTATACTGGAAGGATGCAAGTCAGTCTATCAGAATAACAGCATATATAAAAGCCATTGCTACATTACAAATTATATTATTTAATCAAGTTTATGTCCTGTCTAAAAGACAAATATCATAGCAAAGTCCACCAGGCAACAGATAATACAAATGCCACCTATTAATCCTTTTAATGGGGTGGGTGGCCAAAATATTTTTTTCTACTTTCATAGCACCTTTTTAATATGGAAACATTTCAAAATACAAACTTAATACAAGAGGTAGAGCTCCCAGGAAATGCAAACCCAATGTTCAAGCACTCAATACAAAGCAGATGATGCTTGTGATCTTAATTATAATGAAGGGTAAATAAAAATAAATAAATACTATACCTTTCATATAGTATAGTGTGTCTCTCAGCATTTTAAACTGAGCAAGGTAAAGAGGGTCACTGAAGGTTTTGTAATGGAGATCTGGACTACAACTCATCTGAAAAATGAAAGAAGCAATCTGCTAGATTCAAAAGGAAGTGTTTTCCATTATACAAATAAGTAAATCTCACTCCCCCTCCACAAAGTAAACAAGCATAAAAAACAGGTACAAGAAGTAACCTCACAGCTTTCCCCCCTCTACTTTTAATAAAAGTACAGCCATTCAATGCACTAAACAAAATTCACTGATTTGAAGAGCACGTCTGTTTCTCTAACAATGGGGCTAAAAAGAAAAAAAAAAGGGGGGGACTCAAAGCTCTCACTTTACTGAGATGGCAAAAAGAGAGGCTGAAGTTGTCTCCACTCAGGCCTATATTTTGAACAAGGCAGTGCTGAGAGGCTGAGAGCAAAGCAGAGTCATTTCTGTACACATTTCAGCACACACCCCTTTCACCACAGCTTTATGCCCTGAGGAAATGAGGCAAACTCCATAAAATGTGGTGGAAGCTGGGACAGAACTGCACCCAGGGGAAGGGAGAAGAAGAAACAAATCCTTGTTCTGAAATGAGGGCTCACAGACCTAAAGAACCAAATCTGCCACCTCTGAGAGTCCATGAGCTGCAACACTGACAAACTCATAGAAATGGCACCTAGAAGAGCAGCAGTGATTTCCAAGCCACAAGCTGAAAACAACCAATGCATTTCATATATGTGAAAAAAGACCATGTCACTGCAATATGCAAGAAAGACCTTTGTCAACAGTAAACCAGTTTTGGGCAACCAATGATGTAATTTATTAGGACAGAGATAATGTAGGAAAATAACTATTTTCTCCTATGTTAGTGAACAATATCACCCTCCTTGACCATTTTTACACAGTCCAAGGCTAGATTTAAACCACTGAAAGAACTGCTCAGAAAGGAAATTAGTATCATTTTGCAAAGAGAAGGTATACCTTACATAGGTAAAATGCTAATTTTGCAAGTAATAAGGCAAAAAATGAAGTATTAAAGTCATGAAAGGAAGAAGGTAAAACCACACCTCTGCAACTTCAGCTAAAACTGCATCTAAGGTCTTCAGAAGAGAATCCTCAACGATCTGCTTTACCTGTGGAGGAAAAAAAAAACCAAACTATAACCGGATGTTTCCTGTTAGTGACTCTAGATAGGAGCAGAATATAATTTAATAAAATTTTGCTTATGCACAGAAAACACAAATCACTACACTACGAAGCCTCAGATGAAATTAAGGCTGCAACAAGAACACTTGAGCCTCTCTGCTGTTCCAGAATAGCTGATGCCAGAAGCAGACAGGGCCTGCAGCTTCTGCCACTTGTGTGAATTCCCAGCAAAACCTTCAGGAAGTCTCACTCTCACAGCAAAACCCAATCTTCTATTTCAGCAACTAGCAGTATGCAGGTTACACCAGAACAAGTGGTCTGCAAGACTCAAGCAGGCAGCAGCTGACAAACTTAAGTTAATTTTCCCAATTCTGCATGGTTATTATGAGAGCTTTCCAGAATGCTATTGAAGCATGACATTAAATGCCATAAAAATAAAATTACACAAAGCTTGAGAGATAAAGGCTGTCATTTTACTTGCAGTTCTAAAAGCTTAAACTGCATCTATTTCTAGCAAATCTCTAGAATACAGTGTCACTGCAATGTTCACAAGGAGCCATCACGTACCATGTTCAACAGCCGCCGGAGCGTTTCCAGTGGGATGTTAAACTCTTTATTGTTAATACCATTGAAGAGAGGAGAAACTGAAAAGCTGGAGCTGATTGTGGAGAAGTAATAATCAGGATCCAGTGCACTCCCATCAGGAAGATATGAACCTGATCAGAAAAAAATAACGGAAATACAAGTTTGAGGAGAGAAAGGATATTAACTGTCTTTAATGGAAGCATTTAGCCACTACAAAAGAGTTTTTTCTAACAGTCTTTATCTTGCCAGAGGTGCATTTCAGCTCATCCACTGGTAAATAAAGACAGAAAACTATGATACAATTGTCATTAGAAGCTTACTATCATAACAGAGAATTCATTACAATAACTTGTGTCCATGTCAGAGATACTTCTGACAAACCTTTCCACACTATTGATGTGCATCTACCTGAAAACATTTGTAAATGCCCCTTAGATCAGAAGCACAGAGATGTAAAGAACAGGTTAAGTCAAAACTATCCTGCAAGGTTTTTCCCTGTATTAGATTAAATGAACACATGGCACAGTGCTCATCTTAGAATAGGCACCAATTCACCACAGCAATTTGAAAGCAAAGAGAATAAAATTATTTTTCAGATTCAAGTACTCTATTAAGCAAACAACTTGCTCAGCAAACTGCTCTTGGCTCTGTTTCCTCTTGAGAAATTACATCTCATGCTTTCTGAAGTGCTCAGCTGGCTGTGCTAGAGTAATGTTCTTGTGATTAAAAGGCTTTTAAGTAAGACTATTTATTGACAACAAAAAAAAAAAGTCCTCAGTTCTTTTTTTTTAGCTGTTAGCCTTGGCCAGAATAAAACCAAGGTCACTACTCATCTTCTTCAGAAGGCAAGACTATCACAAACTATATCAACAGAAGTAATCCAAGAACTGACTGTAGCTGAAATATTTGGTAGAAGTAGTATTGAAAATAAAATCCTGACTGGAATAATCATAACTCTACCAGAGAGACAACTAAAATAATCCAAAGGATTTTACAAAGCTGTCCACCTAAAGATTTAAGATTATTTCTGTTCTACTACAATAGTAACTCTCTAACCCTCAACCTTTGGGGTTTGTTTATTTTTTTTAATTCAAACCATGAAGACCACAACATTGAAGAATACACTGGTTCAACACAGTAGACAGAAGATAAACAGTCTGTTCCTACTTTGCAATTTAATAATTACTCCGTAATCCCATTATATGACTGAGGAAGAGATGCCTCTAGAAATAACAATGTGAAGAAAAAAGGAAAGCAATGTGGAAGAAATTAATTTAAGCCAGGGCTTTAGAGAGGAGAATGGCCCTAGAAGAGAGAAAGCCCAAACTTAAAAACCTGAAAGGGCCAGACAAAACCAGAGACACCAAAACAGCTCAGATGCAGAGCTGGTCCCCCCACTTGACTCACAAAGCAGAGTTTATTTTTAAGCCCTCCTTTGACTTAGAACTCACAGATGGAGCTCTACCACAGCTCAGGAGTTAAGAGTTTGCATGTTAATTCATGAAACTTTCTCAGGTTTTGGCCTTTTATGATACAGTAACCAATGCACACTAGTGAACACTTCAGTGTCTTCTTTAGTATTTCTTGCTCCAGAAAATTAGTGGGTCTTCCACAATGGCCCACATCACACTCACTCCAAATGGAGCAGTTGTTTTGAATTTATGCAGTGTGCCACAAGCCTCAAAATTCCAGACCCTAGATCAACAATGTAGCTGTCTACTGAAGCACAATATTAACTCTTGTTCCTCAAAGTTACTCAGCCTAATCTCCTGAAATCTTTCTGGCCTAGTTGAATTAAGCTCTTCAGTACTAGGCACTGCCTAGCAGGAAGGGAATCAAGAAACAAGTAAAAAACAACTGAGCCTGGAAATTATTGCTGTTAATAATTACTTCCTACTGTTTTTTAAAAAAATCCTAGCCAGCATGTGCCACTGAATTCATATAAGGATTCTAAAAGGCAGAGGAAGGGGTCAAAAGGTTTTTTGTTTTAAATTTTCTGTAAATAGCAACAAAACCCCAATCACACCCAAAATCACAGACTGTTCCTTAAGGTAATCTACCTTCAAAGTAATGAATTGCAGCAGGTCCTCCAGGAGAGCTGGGAGCAGGAAACCCACGTTCAGGACTAACCTGAAACATTGTACAAAAGCTGTATTTTAGAAAATATTGATAAAACATTTAAAAACCTGTCAGGGAATAGATTGGACACTTTAAAATGAAACACAGCTTCAAGCAAAACTAACAGGAACTACATATTGCTGGGTCTAACAGCTCAACTGCAGCCAAAAATGGGAAGTTAAAAAATGCCAGTTCAGTGCTTTTGACTAAAGGGAAGAGATCAGAGAGATGACTCCTCTACTGTATGAAACTATGCCTGTAAATATCTTAGTTTCAAACCACCATCTGAATCCAGTCTTCCCCCAAGACAATGAACATCCACAGCTCCTGGTGAAACCAGGAAGAGCTCCTGTATCCTCTCGTGAAAGCTTCAGCCATTAAGTGCAGCTTCCCAGTTTTACTGATATACATTACAATGCCTTTTAATGATAATAACACAAGGAATGGGATTTGCCAAATGCTCCATGTAAAGACTTACTAGTACAGCTGCTACTATAATTGTCACTGCTTGTTCTGTAATTCAGAAAGTACAAAACTATTTTGAAACTCAGTTGTGGAACCACAATAAAGACGTTTTTATCTGCTCAAACAATGTGTTAAGAGACTCTCAGCATATCCAGGCTTAAGTCTTAACTCCACTGAGACCAAGAAATCATCTCAGTGCTGACTCCAGCACAGAGCAAGTCATACAAACCTGTGTGATGCTGCATACACTGCTAGCCTTTCTCTTCAGTGATCCTTCCTGGCAAACAGTGAGCAGAGAACTGGGAAGAATTGATCTGAAATCATTAAAGGACCGACGGCGAATTCCTTCGAGCTCTTCTGGAACTCTCAGGGAATGTGGGGGAATTTTAGGAAAAAGCTTTGAAAGGAGAGCCTCCTCTGAATTGCTGTATCGACCAAAGGCTCGAGAAATTCCTATCAGGCAGGGCACTGCATACTTGCATAAATACTCTGGAAAAGAAAAACACATGTAATGGCAAATAACAGTAACTTAAAACTTCCTCTTCATGGTTTTGCTGCCACTTTACTAAACTGTTTCAGCCTAAAGTGCTTTACAGCAACTGATTTGTACAAGCAGAGGAAAAACCATGAAAGCATCACAAATTACTACAATTCTGCTTCTGTACTTTCCAGTCAGCAACAAACAGAACAGAGAAGTGCTAAGGGAAGCTGAAAGACAAAACTCACTTTTCAGGATTGATCCTGATAACCAGCAAACACACACAAGAGAAGTTCAGAGGACAGGAGTTACAAATACAGTAACAATTTTATCACTACCTTTATCGTGCATTTGGGTTGTCTGGCACATTCCCAACAGGAACTGCATTACTTGTAGGACTGTATCCAAGATCTAAAGCCATCAAGACAGACATACAAAAATATCTTTTGGTAAAAAGATATCGTTATCTTACACCAGATCATTAAAACAAATGAAATTTGTAAACATTAGCGTAAGCACCTCTGTGAACATTTCTTAATGTTGTGTGACTAAAAGATTACATTGCCCTCACTCAGGTTACAGAGCCTCTCCTGTAAAGTCTGCAGTGAGCTGCAAGTAGCACACAATGAAACTGCAGCACTCCCAACCTCAGTACCAAAACTGGAATTTTAAAACGCTGGCCTCAGCAACTGACACCCAAAAGTAACTGCAGACCTACGAATATCCTGTAGGTACTTGACTATTAACACAGCAAATTAAAGCATCAGTGCACATGCTAAAGCAATCAGCCCCTTGCAGACAGGGAGCAGCTGTGCTCTTCTCCAGCCATTTGTGAGGATCGCAGCACCGGAGATCGGGGCAATACAACAGCACAGGCTTGAACTCCACCTGCTCTCGGAAAGATGCATCCCTGTAAGCCACGTCAGACAACAAGGTCACCAAGCAGAAGCTGAAGTTTTCTGCCACTGGAAGCACACCTGCAAAGTAATGGAGAGAAAATCAGCCACTTAAGCCTTGTTAGAGAGAACCAACATAGAAAGAGCAAACTATAATAAAGCAAGAAGACACAAGTGACTCCCATGTCACAAAGTCCTGAGGCAGACTGTAGATGAAATTATGATGGTTAGAAGGCTTGTACAAAATTTAGAAACCCTCTAACCATCATAATTTCAACATAAATGTTAAAAGAAAGAAAAATCAGAATTAAAAACCTTCCCAGGCTTTCAACTTATCAGAAATAAATCTTAATTATATAATACTGTATGGAAGTATTCTTACATTAAGGGAACAAAAAAATGAAGTGGTTTAAACAGCAACTAAGCATCAAAGCTAAAAGTACAGCAACAGATCTCATGTTCCACTCTCCTACTCTAGCTACTACACAATCTTCACCAATTTAGTAACAAAATATATTGAACACAGAACTATTTGGAAAGTGCAATTCATCAAAAGCAGCAAAGCAGGAAAACAGGGATCTATTCAACTTCCTTTGGCTTCTGAAGAAAATCAATATTAAAAGCTGTCAAGCCAGGAGCTAAGTAAGAACATAGCAGGACTTCTCCCCTCCCCTTGAACCGTGTCCTGAACAACCTTTGCTATGTCTGTCTCCTGGCTGGCATTCCATGACAAAGATCAAAAACCCCAAACATCACCTCTGCCTTTCCGTGCATTGCTTTCTTCTATCCACTGGACTTTGGGAAGGCCCTTCAGGAGTCGCAGAAGGTAAGGAACCACGTGATCCTTGTGCTAAAGAAGAAAGTATTCTATTTAAAATGGAGAAAAACAGCTGAACCATATAATCTTAAGATACTTTAGAGATACAGTAAAATTACATTAGCATACACAGAACTTGCTTCTAATGATTACTCCACAGGCTTCTTGACTATTGCAAAATTGATTTCCAAACAAGCAAATGAAAGTAACCCCATTCAGCGCCTTAAATCCAAATCTTTAACTCCAGGCAACAGCTCATTCTCTGTAAAAGCTGGAGAAGAAAGTTCCAGAACAGTACCTAACCCCAAACACTTTATTAATTGACAGCAAGCTCCCAAAATAAATTTAAGACAGCTAGAAATTCAGAGTGCCAGTGCCAATTCAGTACATGTGACACATCCCAGGGCCTTAGACAAGCCACTTAACACATCCATGTAACACTTCAGCTCCCTCACCTGCAACTCAAAGCACAGCACAGCTGCCTTATAAAAAAACCCCAACCAAACACAAAAAGAACAAAGAACAAGGTCAATAGTATCCATGCAAGCTGTACCATAGCACATGGGTACTAAATAGGAGGCAATTCAGGTCTGATGCAAACCTTAGCAATATGAAAGAATTTAAAGTCAGGTCTAATAGCATTGGAGCTGGGACTCTGTCCACTCTTCCCCTCCTCTACACAGAACAATACCAGCCCCAGCAGTCACAGGGAGGAGAACCAGCTTGTGCTGGCCCTGCTGGCAGACACAGAAGGGATGCTTGTGTACAATGCAGCCTGTGTGCCCTGAATGTCTGTTTATCCTGGCATGGAAGGGCCTATTGCAAACCTGGCCTTCAGGAGTGCATCGGAGCATCCCTGTCAGTCAGGAGCATGTGGGGAACAACACACAGTGACACATCTGGTTTGAGTAAATCCTCCTGAATACTCTTTCCTTTCTCTGCTTCAGCCATGATGACCAGAAAACACAGCAGCAGTTTGGCTGTGGCAGTGCCATGGCTACTGCCTATCACACTTATCAGTATTTCCTTGCTCTCCTGACAGCATCCATTCCTTATCTCTGATCTTTTTATCTACTTTTATGAAGAGCAAATACCAACTCTTCATTCACTGAACAACTAAACTTGAATTAATCCAAGATCTTTGAAGTTAAATAGGTAGCCTAAGTGGAAAAAATACCTGAAGGTCAGATTCAATTAGGAAGATTCCTAAAGCAATAACAGCATCCCTGCGACGTTCATCCAACTGGAAAATCCCATGGAAATCCACTGGACACATACAGAGCAGCTTTTGTACCTGAAAAACAGCAGAGGGAAAAAACAGTGGAACAAGACTGGAAACCAAACTGAAGCTTGTTTGAAGGGCACAGTGGTCTTTCCACCTTCTGGAATACATCTGGCAACATTACCTTCCTTCAGTCATCAATCCCAGTGAGAATATCCAAGGGCCAGGAAAAAGTGAGGAATGACAGAAACCAGAAAAAGGCAGAAAAATCTCAAGTAGATGTCAAACATTTTTACTACAACGTGGGTCAATTTAAAGGTTTTTCTTCAACACTTGATCAAAGTGCTGAAGTAGGATAAAGCCTTTGTTTCACTACCTCACTTTTAGATGTGCAGGAAATGAGCAGAAGGCACTTTCATTATATTTACTCAATTCCTGTAAACAAAAAATAGGTGGATGGAGCTTTAATTACAGCTGCACCAATACCTCCTACATATATGGCACTGAACAATTAACTGTTACCAACCTGTGTATGACTCCTGCTCAAATCCTTTCAACATAACAGATTAAGTATTCAGAATTCATATTTTTGCACTATTCACCTATTACTTTACTCCATATTTAGCAAACACACATTTAAAGAATACATCAAACATTACAAATACTTTGCTCTTCTGCAGAATCGTTAACAAATGGGAATGCAACAAGCATGTCGTCTTTTTTACAAATTTCCTTGATGCTAATAATCCTTAATGTTAATTGTTTCCTTAATGTCAATAAATACTATCTAGAAAGGCCATCCATAATAAATAACTATGTTTGACTCACCTATGTTTGAATGCCAAGTCACTTCCTATTTAGATAACTCTCTGAACATCCCACCTCGAAACTTCTAAAACAAGAAACAACATCCCTAGAGGATTAGAAAAACTGACTGGATGCTCAGTGGAATAGAAAGTTCTGGCCCTTCAACTGCCAGACCTCCTAATTTCAAGACCTGCAGATAATCCTCTTGCTCACTATAAAATACAGCAGAGGAAATATGAACTTTGGAAGACGACTGCTGATACATGTGTTCCACGTCAGATTACATGTGCAATAACAGGAGTGAGCAACACCAGCTAGATATGAGCTGTTACTATAACTGAACTGCTGTATTCTGCCAAATTGGAAAAAAAAAAATAAAATCCCTGGATATTTGTGAACCAACAGCAGGGCACAGAAAAATTATTCACCGTTGGCTGCCACACAAGCGGAACATTTCCAGAACAAGAAATAAGAAAAGAAAGCTGCGACAGCGGGCCCAGAACAAGCACTATAGTTTTCAACAGCACAGAGCGGTGCTTTTTTCAGCTATTTAGTCACGATTACTGCCCGATACAATTCGGACACGCTGTCACTTGGTGCCCAGTCCCAGCACAGCCGGCTGTCACCCCTGCGGCGGGCAGCAGCACTGCCCGGGGAGCGGGGCAGCCCCCGGGCACTGCCCACACTCGGATCGCCGCGCTTCTCCCTTCAGCTCACCCACGGCTTTATTTCACCCGGCACTGACTGCCTCGCCTGGATTTAACCAGATACGTGGAGGAAAGCCAGCCCTAATTAGGTTGCGACTAATTATTCCCACAAGACTTTATTCCACAGACTTGGGGGACACGCAGCAAGACCCGGTTCCTTGCCCCGAGGGTGCGCTGCTGACAGGGATTTGTGGGTCAAGCTGGCCCACACGAGCATCCCTGAGGCCCAGCTGCCCCGAAGGCAGAGCCGGACGAAGCCGGGCTGACAGAACCCCCTCAGAGAGCACAGACAGCCCCGCCCAGGCACAGCCGCACCCCCGGGGCATCTCCCGGCCCGCGGGCACGCTCGCTGCCCGCACCGCGCTTCCCACGCGTGGCAGTGCCAAGGGGCGGCCGGACACCCGCACACGGCACGGACAGCGCGCAGGAGGGGCACAAACGGCGCCCAGCGGGCTGCTCGCGAGCCCTCGCACACGGCGGCCACTCCTCCCGGGCACGGCCCCCCCGCCACACGCGGATCCACGCGTGACAGCCCCGCAGCCTGCACGCACGCAGCGCCCCACGCGTGACGGCCGCTCCCCACAAACGCCCCTCACCTTCTCCAGAGGCGCCGGGTTCTGCACCGCCAGCGACCGTGCCAGTGACAGTACCGTGTTGAAGTAGAAGCCGCGCGCGGTGGCCGCGGTGGCCGCGCTGCTCCCGCGCCCCGCGGGGCCCGCGGAG
>NW_024500572.1:8465966-8578426 GCF_017590055.1 Onychostruthus taczanowskii
CGCTGCCGCCGCCACCGCCGCGGCCGCCATGTTGTGCGGGAACGGCGCCGGCCAGCTCGACCCGCCCCCGCCCGCGAGATCAGCGCCTCCCGCGGGAGTACGGCGCACCAATCACGCCACAAAGATGGCAGCGCCCGGCGCGGCTTCACTTCCGCCCGGTAGCCCGCCCTCCTTGCCCGTGCCCCTCTCTGCGCAGCCATCCCTCCACATATTTCCCCCCCCGTCTCAGTGGTTCCGCCCAGCAGCCGCCTGTCTACCAGAGGCGCTGCGGCGCGCTCACTCCACCCCGCGGGGGGGGGAAGGCGGTCGGTGGCTGCGCCCAGCGCTTCCGCTCGGTGCCGTGGGCGGAAGCAGCGGAGCGGCCGCGGCCCGAGGCGGGGGTGAGGGGCGTTCCGTGAGGGGCGAGGAGTCCCCGCGGACATTGTCGCGTCGGCGGGGCCATGTCGGCGCTGCCGAGGAGCTACAACCCGTTCGCGGAGGACGAGGAGGAGGATGTGGCGCCGGCGGGTCCCGGCGGGGCGGGCGGCGCGGACCGGCAGCGGTACCTGCAGCAGGAGGTGCTGCGCCGCACCGCCGCCACCGCCGACAGCACCACCCGCTCCCTGTCGCTGCTCTACGAGTCCGAGCGCATCGGCGTGGCCGCCTCCGAGGTGGGTCGGGCCGGAGCGGAGCGTTCGGGGGCCGCGGGCCCGAGCGCTGCCCCTGCGCTCACCCCCCGGGAGGGGAGCTCCTCTCCCTGCCCCCGGACAGTGTCCTGAAAAGTCCCTCTTTCCTCGGGGTTTTCCAGCCAACCTGTCCCTGTGTTTTGAGGGAAAAATCCCAGTTACAGCCTGTGTGCCTGAATAGTACTGAGGCTGGGACTCGGCCGTGTTTCAGCTGCTTCCAGCAGTTCTTACTGATTTTTAGCTGACTAAAACGTTTTCAGTAGTTCCCTCGGTTAGATGAAGGGCTTCTCTGTTAGTTGTTTGTGATGTGCTTCGGTTCACCCTGATTAATCATTTCCTTCATTCCTCGGGCTCTGTTTCAGCACTTTGTGTTCGGGCTCGGTCTTGTCCATTGTGTCACCTGCAGTAATGGGATGTTCCTTGGGTGATGTGGTTGCCTAAATTGACCCCAGAGCATCCCCAAGCTGCAGCCAGTCCTTATGCTCAGAGGGTTCTCGGTGGGACTTCTGTGAACTTTCAGACTCGTGATTTGTTTGTCCTGGAAATCACAAGTGAGGAATCGAGAATTCAGGCTTGACACAGAGCCTGTGGTAAAACTTGAAGTCTGTGTGTTTGTGCTTTATTGAGAGGGGGGGAAAAAAGAATATTCAATTAAAATTTTCCAGACTTTAGCAAGAATATGAACAAAAGTTCTTTGTTTTGCACTGTTGGTATCTGCAGGCAACTTTCCTGCCAGCATTAATCTTTGGATTACTTAGGAATAGTGCTTGTGCTGCTGAATTAGAAAATATGTAGAAAAATTCCTAAATCCTGCAGTGCTAAAATATTTCTGAAGACTGAAGAAATTCTGTTTGTGTTTATTTCCTTTGGTTATTTCTCATATATCAGAAGCATCGCACTAAGGTGAAGATAGAATCCCTTCCCACCAAAGGTGCCATTCCTAACTAGGAGTTGTCCTGCTTGCTCATTCCCCTGCCATAAACCTGTGCATTTCCACCCCATCACCCATCTGGTGGTCAGCCATAGATGAAAATATCAGCTTGACAAAAGTACAGAAAACCAGAGAACTCCTGGATTGTTTGTGGTAGGTGCCAGGAACCCAGCATGTCACAGGGATGAGGATTTTAGAGCTGCTTCGTGCAGTGGCTGGGGAGCAGCTGGTGATGGAATGCCCTGGAGGAAGGGGAGCAAGGGAAAAAGCTGTTTGCCCTCAGAAATAATCTGCACAGATGAAGGAATGCCGTTATTTCCTCAGTGTCCCCTTCAGTGCCGTTGTGTGGTGTCTGTTCATCCTGGTGTGTGACCTGTTTTCTGTCCCTGCCCCTCAGGAGCTCGTCCGTCAGGGAGAGGCTCTGAAGCGCACGGAGCAGATGGTGGATAAGATGGACCAGGACTTGAAAACCAGTCAAAGGCACATCAACAGCATCAAGAGTGTTTGGGGGGGCTTGGTAAACTACTTCAAAGCCAAACCACCAGAGAGCAAGCCAGAGCAGAATGGAGCCCCTGAATATTATGCTAACAGCAGGTAAATAATGTAAACTTTTTATTTGGGACTTGTCTCCCACAGCATCTCTGAAATGTCATCAGAAAATCAGAAAACAAAACATCTGTTGGTTCTTTCAAACTCCTGTAAACTCCTGAGGTGGTCTAGCTACCCTTTTTCTTTAATGCTGAGGTCAACAGCAATACTTTCTTTTTTTTAATTTTTTTTTTTAACTAGGTTAAAAGAAGCAATGATGTCTAGTAAAGAACAAGAGTCAAAATACCAGGAAAGCCATCCAAATTTAAGGAAGCTAGATGATTCAGGTTTGTTAACTTTATTTTACACTGAATGCCTGTCATCTATGTGGGGCAAACTTGCAGAGTGGTGAAGGCAGAGCCCCTTCAGCCTGCCCAGCTGCTGACTTACCTTGCTGCCTAACATCTGGAATTTTGTATTCCAGCTTTCATGCTTTGAATTCTAAGGAATTGTTTCAATTAAACTCTTTATCTCCATAGTGAAGATGTTATACCTGCTAGAGACTAAAAGCACCCAGTGCTTATATTTGCAGAGAATGCACACAGTGTGCAGACAGGGTTTCGCTAAGTTTGCCAAAATGTTGCATGCTCAGAGGGTCTCCTTTTAACCACTGTTTGTCATAGTTTTCAGATACACTGTCCTTGTTATTTCAGACATGGATTCTAACCCTTCATACTGAAGCTATTTATTGATTCTCAGGAGGTGGTGCATGCAGTTTGGCCTCATCCCTCCTCCTCTCAATCTGTTAACTTCTGTGAGGGCTTTTCCGTACTAAATAACTGTTTCGTTATCAAGCGAGCCTGGGCTATCTCACATAGTCGGAGCGGGAAGCCAGCGGGATGTGGATGATGATGATGATGATGATGTGCGAGTAGGGGAGCGAAGGCTCTGGGGCTCGGTCGCAGCCCCTGCGTGTGGTGCCGGGCTCTGTCCAGCAGAGGGCGGAGCGGCTCCCGCCCAGCCCTGGTCCCGCTCGCTTCGCTTTTCTCTCCCCGCTCCTGCAAGTGGCAGCCCAAAGAGCACAACTGTAGCTTAAGTGTTCATCTTGGGAGCTGGCCTATGGACAGGGGTCTCGGACTACTCCCATTACTCTGGTTATGTGAGTACCTGGCAGCTGTGTGCAAACTAATTTTTAACAGCCTTACTAAAACCTCAAAACCTCTTCTCACATGCTTTTTCGTTATATAATATTCTGTACTCTGTACTCTTGACAGACAATGACTTCAACAAAGCAGATTTAGTTTCTTCAGTGCAAAGGGATGCCTACCCAAAGAACCAACAGCTGCGAGCTTACCACCAGAAAATTGATACCAACTTAGGTGAGTGAGGAAACTGAAGCTGTTTGATATTATACAATTGGGAATTTTTGATTCCTAAGCAGATAGAATTATTAAGTGATACACTGCCAACACTTTTTTGTTTAGTTCATGTGTAAAATTTGATGATAATTTAAAAAGTCATTTGCTTCTATTTGCATTTCAAAACTATCTACGTGGTGCATCGGTTTAGACCTAAGTAATTTAAAACAATGCACAGCTTTTGAAACACATGTTTTGCTAAAAATTGCTAAGAATTGAAAGGCACTAAATATTTAATTTGTAGATTTGCTGCATTTCTTTTATTGCTCCTCAAAATCATTCAGCTGAGTTTGCCTTCCTTTGTTCTGTAGCATATAGACAAAGTGCCTGTTTGCTTACATGTGTCACTGTGTAGCTGACCTAGAAAGAAGAGGTTGGGAAAAAATCAGAAAGGAATAAATCAAAGAGAAATAGTTGGTCATAAGAGCTAGTGGAAGCCCATTTTTTCTGTTCACAAGCTATGGAAAACTTACTGACTTCAAGAAGCATTTATACCAATCAATCATGCAATGAGATTGTCACCTTTTGGTCAGTTATAAAATCTAGAAATGGGAGTTTTTCATATATGATAAATAACTGCTTTAATCTTCAGTGCACTGGTATAATCTCTGCATGAAGTTTAAAGAAAAGCAATTGAGGTAGTGAGCATACTGTGTATGCTGAGCACAGATAATATGTACCAAATTTTCTATGTGTTACATTTTTTAAAAATGTAAAAAGGTAAAAACCAAATTAGAGGGTATGTCATTTGATAAAGACCCAATTTGGTGTTAAGCAAATGTTTAACACCAAATGTAAAATGTAAAAAAGGAGGAAGTGACTTTTTCTGGTAGTAACAGTACAACTATGAACGTACCAGTGCTTCCTCTATTTCAGAGGAATGCTCACACTTGAGGAATTGTATCTAATTTTCTAGCCCAGGCTTTTGGAGAAGAAGGAATCCTGGTAGTGTCCATTTAGATAATCTGTGGTAGAGCACTGTGATTCCTCATGGTCCCTCTCTGCCCTGACAGATGAGATGTCTTCTGGGCTGAGTCGCCTGAAGAGCCTTGCTCTTGGCCTGCAGACGGAAATAGAAGAGCAGGATGATATGTTGGATCGGCTCACAAAGAAAGTAGAGACACTGGATGTCAACATTAAAAACACTGACAGGAAAGTCCGACAGCTTTGAAGGATTTTTAGAATTTCTTTTGTTCAGTTCTGGTTCATCCTGAATGCCTCATCTCAACCGATCTCTTCAAAAAAATCTTGGGCGGTATCTGTTTCTCCTTTTTTTTTCTGCTCTGTTACTGGTTTTGTTTTCATTAAAATTACACAGCCTTAAGTCAGCACAATACACTTCCTCTTAGTGTACATGGGAAAAGTGCATGTGGAGTGGAATCCCTCAGGATGCCCTGCTCAGTTTGTAACTGCACCTGTGCGTGGAGGAATTCTCACCCCACAGAGCTGCAGTGCCCTTGGCCTGGGAGCTGTGATGAGAAAAGGAGCTGCATCTTTGCCTCTGTTTGGGGAGGGGGCAGGGGGAACAGAATGTGCTGCTTTGTTCAGAAGAAATGTTGCTAATTCTGTTTACCTACAGATATGTTAAATTCAGAAAAAAATGCTGATTTCCAGCTGTAAAAATATTTTTAAGTGACTGTTCTGCAGCATTTCTGGGGCTTAAGGAATGAACTGTTCCGTGGAAGTTGTAAAATATCAAGGGTGTCATGCAGTAATGGTAATATCCTGTGTGTGTTCTGTTTCCTAAGATGACTTTGCCCAAATGGTGCATCCACAAATTGTGGTTTTTATGTTTGGGTAACTAAATACTTTTGCCTTTACAGTCTTGTCAGTAAAGATCTCTAAGGGTATCTTATGGTCTGTAAGAAATGTTCATTGACAGTGACCCAAAATGTTTGGGTAACAAAATCAGGATTTAAATGTGTGTGCTCCTAAAGATTCTTTTGCAGAAATGGTCACCATCTGTTTTTAATTTTCTGCTCTTTCTCAGCTTATTCATTTAGGTGGTTATTTGAAAAAACAGCTTCCATTTTAGAAATGGAGAGTTGATCTGATAGTGCACAAACAGATTGTAGAAGACTGTTCTTTAGCATTTTATTTCAGTTTACAAATGGAGCAGATGCTGGGCTTTGCTAGGTAATGTGACTGTTAAGAAACTCCACTATGGTTCACATGCATCTGCATTGGCTTAGCAGGTATGAATAATTCCAAATGAAGAAAAGCCCAAAACCATTTTTGAGTCTTCCAGATAGAAAGTGGGCTTTCACTTTGTTTTGTTCTTTTGAGAGGGTCACTGTAGAACAAAATCACAGTTCTTCTCCAGCCTGAAGACATGACAGTGAGAGCTTGCTGTCTGTCATGAAAGCAAGGAAGGTGCTCCTGTTTGGAGAGGCCAAGGGACCTGTGTCACTATTGGGACATCACAGGTGACAGCGTGTGGCCAGGAAGAGATTTACTTCTTTTGGACTAGTGCCACGTTGCCTTATGAATTAAAGAAAGACTTTGGTGTTCAGGGCTGTCAGGCTTGTCCCCTTCACAGATGTCACATTCACACCCCGCTCATTCCTGTTTCAAGGGATGTGTTACCTTGAGCTCACTTGCCACAAGGTGCATCCAGTTGTTAAGGATAGAAGAGAAACTGAGCCTTTCTTGTTTTACTGTCTCCAGAAGGTTCACTTGTAGAAAAATGAATCACTAAAAAAGCTACACTTATTGGACATAGTATTATGGAAAAAATACTGTTTCTGGCATACTGGCAGGGTTGAGTTGTGAGTTAGATTTAAGGTGAGCCTCTGTTCCCTTTGTTACTGATGGCATTGATTTTAGTCCCCGTCCCCCCCAAAAAATCTCTTTTGGAGGGACATAAAAAGACAAAAATTAAAGAGCAATTAACTGCCTTTAATTGCTTTTTAATTTTTCAGTTTGTATCACTTATGCACATAAAGAATTATAAATATCCTATTAATATTAATATATCATTTTACTATTTGGGTTTATACCATGATTAATTATCTTACTCTGTTAGAATATTTATTAATTATATAATTTGATGCCTCAAGACAGCTGATACATTTATTTTGTAAATTATACCGTTGTTAGTGTTCATATGTTAAGTACCTCAGTGAAGGAAGATCGAAATTTTGATTATACCTGGTTTAATTTCTTACTTGTTTAAATAACACTCCTTTTAGTGTGACATCTGCCTTCACCTGTAAGCAGCTGTGTCACAACTCAGTGTTGGCTCTGATAACAAGGATGGGCACTGAGTGAGATTTTCTTGACTAAGTTATGGCAAATGGAGCAAAAATGTCACTGGAGGATCTGGTTCTGTTTTGTATAGTAAGAAGTCTGGAGCTTGAATCCAAGCAAAAATCTTTGATTTAAGGGTGAACTCTGCTGTCTTTTAATGTTAAGCTATTCCATTTTTAGTCTAAATTGCTTCACAGAATTAACTTTTATTTTTGAGCAAATGTTTCGTTGTTTTGGCCTTATGAAATAATCAGTGCATCCTGGATATCTTTGATGCTTTAAAAACACAGGCAGGGAAGGGAAATAAAAAATAAATCCCTGGTTTTGCTTTGGGAATAAGAAATAAATCCATATTTTTTCTTTGAGAATGCCCTGATCCAAGCAGAGTAGAAACCCAGGATCTCAGCCATGTGGAATCTATACAGAGGTCTAACTGCTCTTAACAATCCCATCCACTGCCTCAGTAATGAATGCCTGCCTTTGCTTAGGTTTTCTTCTTTTATTGATATTTTTTTTTGTTTGGTTTTAATGGCCTTGTTTTAAAGGATCATTTCCCACACTGGGTTTCCTTTGCAGGGGGAAAAAGATGGTGCATGGGTATAAAAGACTTTGTGCTACAAACTGAATTGCTTGTCTCTGCTTTCATATTGATTTTTGCTGATAACAAACTTAAGTCTAACTGACATGAGGAGACACCACTATTTTATAATAGTGATGATGTTTTTTATCTCTTAGAATAATTTTCCATCCTACAGGAAAAGGAAATTTTAAGGAAAATAATCACATGATTTTTGCTTTTCCAGGAAATGCCATTTTGCATGTATAGTGAAGGATTTACTTCAGTAGCTTTTCTTACTGTTTCCTCAGATGGACTTTTATTTCTTCTTGGATACTGTTGAAAAACTTAAACTGTGTAGAGTCCAGGACTTTCAGAAGAAGTTTAATTTGCACTCATGTGCTGATTTTTGATAAATTATTTTGCCTGCATATTCATGTTGGCATATAAGCTGGTGTTCTTGCAGCAAAATAGCTCTGGTTAATTTTATTGGCTTGGGTAGAAGCTTAGTAAGGTCAGAAGAAGATGGCACGAAAAACCCAACCATTATTTATAAAATTCTTTATAAAAAGCAGTTTTCCAGTTTCTCAAAAAGTTTGCTAATCAGTTTTGAAGAGATCTTAAACATTGGGAAGTAGCTTATGCCCTTCATAACACAGACATAAAATTCTAAAAACAGCAAGGAAAAAGAATGGGAATAACCAGTATCTGATGACTGGACTCTTAGGTGATTTGATTTTTAAATTTCATGAGCACTGAATTAAATCTTGTAACAAATGAGATGTAGCTGAATTTTAGACTGTACTACACAGATTTTTTTGCTGTGCTGAGCTGAATGGGCTCTGCTGAAATCATTGGGACATGCTGATGTCAGGGATTCTTTTAATGTGTGAAATTCACCTGAAATATTTTGCTGCCTAGTAGTTCTTGTGAAGTGATGTCATTTGTTAAATGGTGAAATAGAAAATACTTTCCAACCAGTCTGCCTTCTGAACAAACATTTTTGTAGGCATTTTTACAAGCATAACATCATATGGAGGATATGTGTTAATTTTTACTTTGAAATACATAGGACTTAATTTTCAAATCACAGGTGGTGATTATTTGTGTCTATGGCTTTTTTAAATAGAACTTTAATTCTGTGCCACCCAGGTATAACACTTTTTGTACAAGTCAAATTGCATTATCTTTTATTTAAATGCTAAACTGGACTGCAGTTCATCAGTTGAAGAGATTGAATGGAATGAGTGTTAATGGTAAGACAGTCAATAAAGGTGCTTATTGTTAATGAAGAGTTGTTGCATTTATTTCCCAAATTTTTTTTATTACAACTTCATTGATCCTCTTCCCCCATAATATCTGTTAAAACACAGGACCTACTCTGTTAAGTTTGTACCATTATTATGGACATAATTTTGCAGCTGGTGGGTTTTGTTTTCTGAGAATGAGTGTGTGACATTTCTGTGTTATTCTTGAGTAGATTCTCTTAGATCCTGAGAGAGGAATGTAAACCAGCATTTATTTTTGAAAAATAATTTATTTGTGATGATAAAATAATTCCAGATGTTGCTTAAAAAGTAACCTTGCCATAGTATTTGGTATTATCAGGAATGTCAATAACTGGATATATGTATGAACATGGGATAGGTGAAACAGGAGTAAGGCAAAAAAAGATGCCAATCTTTTTGAAAACCTTGCGGTATTTGTGTGGTCCCAAATTTGGTGATGGTAGAAAACTTGTGAATGTCTCTACCTTCAGGGAGGTTCTTACATGTATGTGAAGGGAGGAACTTGGCTTCTGAGGTTTTTTGCAGTAGAGTTTAATTTTTGTTTGATACTGTAATGTAGAGATTCAGAAGTGCTATTTATTGCAAAAGTTCTGAAAAAGGAAGGTTTATAGAGAGACTGAAAGATTTTTTTTTAATTCACATAACTTTGGTTTGCTGCCTTTTTGCTGAGAGTTCTTCAACAAACAAGAATTGAGAATGCTTCCATCTCTGCACTTAATTGTTGCGTATAGAGAAATCAAAATAGTACAAAGAGCACAGTAGGAGATGACAGAGAATAGAGCAGTGCAGTGGATTCTGGATCTCTGCTAGGAATATTAATAGTTTGCTTGCTCTGCTGGCATGAGAATCAGTTTCAGAGTCTTAAGGATATTTCTCACATAGCTGTTTGTTTCTGGCTGGTCAGGCATTTGAACCCTTTGTGTTCTCTCAAGGACTCCCTTGCTTACAGTGCAGTCCCTGCCCTCCTTGGGAGTGAGTGAGGAAGGGGAGGTGAAGGATGCTCATCCAAGTGTGTAACACCAGGCAGGGCAGGGGCTGTTGGCATGCAGGGCCCCATCGTTCTGCCTGCCCCTCTCCTGCTTCTGAAAAGAGGTTTGGCTTTAAGAGGGAGTTCTACATTTTTCATTTCATTTTGGTAGGTTGCTTGGTTTGTTTGCTTCCAAATAAATTTATTACAAATTCTCAAACTGGGAAGATAAGAAGCCCAGCCCCACTGGGGCTAGAACTGAAGGACTGGTAGGGTTTAGTGGAAAGCAAGCAGGGAGGTGCCCCAGAATAACCAGGCTGCCAAAACAGGAAGATCCCCAAATGCCAGGCACAGTTTACTAAGTACAGTGACTGTGCAGCCCTGCCTGCACTATAAAAAGTCTGGATGGACTGTGACTTTGCTGTTGGCAAGTCAGAACCTTCTAGAAAATGGGCTTCCAGCTCTAGCTGTTGCTATTTTGTGGAAAGCAGAGGGCCTCCGTGGCATGTCTATGCAGGATGACTCCTTTTTCCTCCCCATTAACTGTAAATCTGCTCTCTCTGTTAATGACAGCAGTCATGGCCAGTGCTGAGCTCTGCCCCAGGCCAGCATTCTGAGGAGCTGCTGAATTTCTGTCACTTAAACCTTTGGCCAGCCCTGGGGTGTCCCACAGCCTGCCAGGGTCAGTGAGGGCAGCAAGAGCATGGAGTGTGCCACCAAGGCCATGCACATGTGCCACCCTCCATGTGGGCATTAACCCTCCAGTGTAGAAAAATGAGAGTTAGGAATGGGTATGTCAGGTGCTGACAGCCCTAGAGTGGGAGCCACTGCCCAAAAGAGTTTATAATTTCAGATCTAACGTGTTAGGACGGTTGGGAAGAATTACAGTTTTCTTCTTTTGATTTTATTTCACAAAATTTCTTACTCACATTGCGTAAACTGGTTTCTTTATTCCTGCCTTCTAATCTCTCCCTACATTTAGACAAGTTATTAAATCAGTTATCACTGAACATTTCCAATGTCTTTCCCAATTTCTTCCTTGCTCTTTCATCCTTTAAATTCACCCAGTCTCCACCTATGGGAAAGATAGCTTAGGGAGGAGTTTTCTTTCAGTATGCCCTCATTGGTGTATTGATTTTGCCCGTTATAATTGAGTTTGAATTATGTAGGTAGTAAAATCTGAGCTGCTTGCCCTACAATTTGAGCCCTAAATTTGTCTTAGAATTTCTGTGCTGTTTGTTTGCATGTAATGTTTGTTGACTTGGGTACCTTTGAAGAAAAATTCCTGCAGGGATTGCCTTGTGTGAAGCAACTTGAAAGGGTGGTGATGCAGTCTGCTCTTGGCTCCCAGTAAGATCCATGGTAAGTTACAAGGATCCAGTGCTGGGTTACTGCATAGCAGTGCTCCCAGCCTCAGCTCTTGACAGTCTTAACTTTATGGCTCTATTTCCACCATTTCCTTGGCCAACCTGTTTACATCTCAGCCCACTGATCCTCTTGGATGATGATGACAGGATGCTCCTTCCCTCTCTGAGTGAAGACTGGGCAGAGAGGCAGACAAAAAAATCCAGCAGTTTGATATATATGGGTCATGTAATAAAGCAAAGGCTGAAACCCACTTGCATCCACTGACCATGGAGAAAGCTTTGTGAGGAATGACATCAGCTTGTATTTTTTTCTCCTATAATAATGCAAGTAGAATGACTAGGACTGAATGCCCAAAGACTTACTACTTATAAAATTTGACTTTTAGGGAAAGCCAAGAACTCTTAAAAGGCAGGATTTTGATGGAGACTCAGACAATTCCAGATTATTTTCTGCCCTGAAAATATATAGGCTGCTAACAGCACTGCAGAGAAGACCTGTGAGTCATTTTATCTTCACTGTACATTGTTGTTATAGGTTGTTGAAGTTTCTGGCATTTATTTTTGTTCCCAAAGCTCCACACAGTCACACAGCATGGACAGGAGCTAGCAGGGTTTGTGGGTGCCTTTGAGATCTTCCCTGCACAAGCTCAGAATGCAAGGCAGGCACAGTCAGTGACAATGCAGAGCCCACTTTGCTGCAGCCAAACTGCCACTGCCACATCCCACCTCTTCTCCACATGCTGCTTCTGTGCAGGTGTGACTGAGACAGGTAGAAAATATTCATCAGTACATACTGTATCACCATATGGAGAGAAAGGTGTTTTTTAATAAATGACACAGCTGCAATAATTCAGTGATGGGTCAATTTTTGTAGAATGACCTAAAACTGAATTGCAACATTAAGCAAAGTGCAGGTGAGAAAACAAGCTCGTGAGGGGCCTCTTAGGAAGGCACCAACCTTGTTGAGACACAGAACAACTCTGACATGGCCTGAACTGGCATTTGTGGCACTGCAAATGTAGCCTTCTTCACAAAAATTTTAAATGGCCTTCTAGATACAGAAGTGCTTTAGCAGCTCTGATTTGTCCCTCTTCTAATTAGGTGTCAGTCTTCCCTGTTAAACCAAAATATCACTGGGAACCTTTGTGCTGAATGACAGCAGAAAATATCAAACAAGGATCCCTCTGTTTCTTATGCACATGCCTCCTCTTAATGCTCACTTGGATTAATTTGAAGAATATCCTCCCATACAAGTGCTATTTTCAAAAGTCCATATAAATTGTAGTCCTGCTCATCTATCTGATCTTTCATCACTGACTTTGGAAAGTTATTTTCCTTAAGCCATATCCCTCAGCAATTTTCCATGCCATCCAAGCAATACATTCATTACTGAAACTTGGGTGATTTAATAATTCCCTGGCACAATAATTCCAAAACATGGGAGGAAAAATGAAGAAAGATTTTTCCATCTCCAGGTATTTATTTTACTGCATGAATCCTTGCTCTTGACCCTTTTGAATGGCTTTCTGTTGAGCTGGATTTCAGCTGCTTGTTGAACACTTGTCTGAGAAAGACTTTCATCCTTGCAGCCAAAGGTGGTGGGAGGGAAGCTCGTTCAAAGGAACCCCATGTACATGACTGCTGTAGCATTTCCAGCTTTGGATTTCTGGAGCTGTTTTCTTTTCCACAATCTCCATAAGCTAAACAAACACCTTTTTTTAAAATCACCTGCTTTACTAATCAGTGTTTGAAATGCAATATTGAGGCTTTACTCTCCACTCAAGCCAGCTGTGCTGGGTTTACAGTGGCAGCCTGCCAGGAGCCCGAGGGCTTCACCTGTGCCCAGGTGAGGTAGGGTGAAGAGCACAACCACAGCAGCTCTTCCATGGGACACAGCCCCACATTGCTGGTTTCCATGTGTTACTGGCCACCAGCAGCTACTGGCAATGACAGAGCAGTGGGGTCTGGGTGCATTAAATTAGGAAGCCTTAAATTAGGAATGTACTTATTTAGAAATAGGTGTGTATTCATGTTGAGCACCACATTAAAACCATTAAGCTTCCTTGTATCTTTGCAGTTGGGCACATGTAGATGTACTGCTGAGTCAGCCTGGCTGTGTTAATGACCCCAGGAGGTCTCCAGGGAATGTCTCTGCTTCCCCACGTGTCTCAAGTGTCAGGGTTATGAAGCTGATTCCTGTGAGAACAATTTTCGTTTGTTACTTGAGAGAATCATTAATTCCAACATATTCTTTCCTGGAGTAGTGATAAATAAAGGCATTAGATAACAGTTCAAGATACATTTGTTAAGCCTCTACCACCTTTTTTTGTACCTGCCCAAAAGTATAAAATGAAAAATCAAGAGAAGGAAGAGAACTCCTGATGAGTCTCGGACGCTCTGTTGCCCAATTGCTCAGTCATCTGTAGGCCATGTAGTACAACATAATGCAGTTTTATTTTAACTCTCATCAACTGCTCTGCTGTTTTAGTACCTCTATAGTATGGAATGACTGGAAGATTGCCAAGGAAGGGGAAGTCTGTGTGTGAACAGCCGGGAGGGATAATACATAAATCTGCTGGAAAGAGGCAATTAAAGGCAGCATTGAGATATAATGAAAAATAGACAATATTGAGCCTCATCAGAAATAGCAACATAAACAGCAGCTACTGTACTGTGAAGTGAACTTTGCTGTAAATAACTGCATTTTACAGAAAACAGATGGATTATGAAGTCTGTGAGCAGACTTAGAGAAAGCAGTTTGGTCTTCAGGAACACATCCACACTGATGTTTGGCATGTCCTCCTGACCCAAAGGGGACAAAAGGTGGCTTCTTCCTGCTGTTGTATTTACAGAGTGCAGAGGGGAGCTGCAAAGTTGGATTACATGCAAGCCAAGTAGAGCTGAAAATAATTCTGCATGTCATATGTAACTATGAACAGAGATGACAGAGGAAGTGATATCTGAGATCAGCAGTGTAATAGATGCTGCCTTGTTGTTTTGTAACCCAGCAGCTGAGGAGGTAACACACTAGTGAAAAGGTCTAACACACAGGCTCTGGTTAGGCAGGACATCAGAAAGCCCTGCCTAACCAGAGACCATGCCCACAGCTGACCATCACCAGCACATCCAACCACATCATTTTTTGACATGAGTGGGTGGACTGGGAAAGGACAGACCATTCCAAAATGTTTATGTCACAAATGAGAGTGGATTCAGGCTGTGTTTTAATCCTACGGCCTAGATTTGACTGCCCTTGTTCTAGAATAATTGATCAAAAAGCTCAAGAGTTCCCTGTATTCTACTATGTATTCTGCTATTTTGCTGTCTTTGTGAAAGAGTAAGACCAGTCCCAGCCCAGCTATATCAAATCAAGCTCCTGTTTGCAGACACAGACTTGGCAATATGCATTAACTGAACATAGTTCTTGCATCAGGCAACATATCATGTGCTGTCTCAGTCACATTCTGAGCCAGAAGAGAAATATGCACATATTTAAAGATCTTTGGGGCCCCGTGAAAGTTTTAAACACCAAACTTGTTTCTTTCAATTCTTTAGTTTGCCTCTTCCAGCATGACCAAAGAAACAAAAGAAGAGCTGCTTGTTATTAACATGTTTCAGTCTTCATAAAATGGGTAGAAACACACAAAGATTACTCATTTTTGGTGTGTTGCAGCTTGAGCCTTACTCCATCCAGAATTTTAAGCACTAGACTCTGGTTGAGTTGGAGCAAATGACTTGTGGAGAGCTAAGATGAAAGAGGGAAAATTCTGGCACTGGGGGTAGAAATCATCCCTTTGCTTCCTGGATGCAGTATGGCTTGGTATAGAAAGGAGGCAACTAAAAGCTACTCCATAACAACCTTCATATATTCTTTTTGAAATTAGTACTAATTAGACCACATTTTCTCCATTATAAGGACCAAACATCTGCAAAGAAACATGACAACAAAATGCTAAATAAATAATTTAGCTAGCACTTTGTATGCTTCCCCTTTTATTTTTTGTGTTTGCTTAAGATACACTATATGTCTGGAATAGCAGTTTGCCAAAAGTATGATATAATTGTTTATGTTTCAGGGCATCCCTCGGGCCTTTAGAAAAGTAGAAAGTACCAAATACTCTTCAAATTCAGGAAGATCTTTCTAAAAAGATTAATTATACCCTAAAAAGACAGCATTGTAAATTCCCTCTGGTGCTTGTTAAGGCCTCTGCACAGGTTTTTTCCCTTTTTTCAACATTCCTCACACAAGTAGCATCAGTTACACTGAAAGCTCTGGCAGAAAGGGGCACGGCTGTCTTTATCCTGTGTCATCTAAATTCATTCTAGCAGCAGGGTTGCACAGTGCTTCTGCCTTGTAGGCACTGAGCATTAGTAGGATTTTTTTTTAGGTAGACATTTCATTATGAGGACTTTCAGCTTGTAAGCCTGTGCTTGCCTACATTTTATTCCAGCTCAGCCATCTTGCTTTTTGTCAATAATCTAAAAGACAGTAAATGTGTGATTTTCCAACCTCTCTGGGAAATATCTTTGTGTTGTGATTGTATCTTGAATATTCTAGTTAAGACTGAAGTTCCAGAAAAGCCAGTCTGTTACATTCAGAATGTATATGTCATTAAGAAGCAAGAAATGCAGAATGTCCATTAAAACCTGTTCCACAAACAACTCCAGACAGAGAAAGCCAGGAGTAAATAAAAAGTGAGAGTGACTTTTATCTTCAGCAACCTGAAGTCCTATAAGCTGATAGAAAAAAAACCATGGCCTTTGTGTTACATAAAATAGCATTACATGGCCTAACAAAAACCTGCTTTTGAAGGGGGAAACACAGCTCAGACAATAATGGTGGTTTTGGGAGACGATTTTTGAACCTATATTTAAAGCTGATGCAAAGGTACAGATTCTTATGAAAGCAAGAGTTTGGGCATAAGGAAAGGGAACAAAAATATTTCATGAACAGTAAAACTAATTCAAGAAGGTACTGTCCTTGGAAACAGATTTTTTTTCATGATTTGCACTGACTGCTTCATAAATTTGCCAATAAAAGCTGAACTCCCACTTCAGCCATTCCTTCTAAACAAAAGTCTCTCCATTGTGGCTGCCTGTTTTCATGAAACTTGCTGGAATCCAGTATCTTTGAGCTTATTCCTCTCTATCACATTGGTTGAATTTGGCCAATGGTCACAAAACTGACTGTGGTGGGGAAAAAGAAACAGGCAAACATAATGAAAGCACACTCATAAAGACGTGCTTCCTTCTGAGGATGAGGGAAATTCACAGATGATGAATTTAGAGAGTACTTCTTTCCAGGAGTAGGAGAATGGGAAATATATTATAAATACTTTTAGAAAATAAAAGTTCTGTTTACCATCCCTATGGTTTACCAGTATATTCTCAAATGTAACTCAGTTTCTGCTTTTCTTTGCTTCATTCTCTTTCCTGGATAATATAATAATAATAAAATGAACATTGAGGTTTTCCCTCTTGAGGGTCTATTTCAAAGGAAATAGCTAAAAGGCCCTAACAGTCAATATATTCAGCATTTCTCAAATCACCCTATTAATCTGCAATTGTACAATACTGGCCTGGCTGTAGGACACTCGTGACAACCAGCAGACCCCTCCAGGTCCTTTCCAGCCCTTTCTCATTCCCTGTTTATGCACACTGACTAGTTCTGCTCCTAAATGGTAATTAAGGATCAGATCCTTTAGGCTAAAATTTTACTTGGTCTATATACAAACATAGCTTGGTTTCTGTTGTTCCAAACCTAGTGAAATTAGCAATATTGGATTTATATAGGCTACCTCATCTCCTGCCATTACTTGTATTTTCAAAGAACACATTCACTTTCTTCCCACTTGATGAATGAGCTACCAGAGAAAACACTCTGGAGGAATTCAGCTTCTAAAAAGGTTGATATAGCATGCAGCCCTGATCCATCTCTCAGGATTTTGAAGACAGATGTTGACTCCCCTGCCCTTTATCCAGCTTTGTATCACTGACCACTATACCCCTGTTTTTACAAGGCTGGGCTGAAGGAGTTGCAATTTCAGCTAAGAAACTGCCATGCAAGGAATTCAGCACCTGTGTTGCACAGCCTGAAGAACACCAGTGTCCAGGGAGGAGCAAACAACTCTACAAATGCACAGAGAGCACCAGTGCTGGTTCCTTCAAATGGAAACGCTCCTGGAAGGCAAGACAAGCATATTGTTTGCACATTGCAGATAAACTGTGCATCACCATGGCATTCTCTGTGGGGAACCTAAAGACCTCCAGCCTGCACTGCTTTAGACACTCCTGTTCATTTTGACATTCAGTGCTATCAGACTGATGGAGATGATGAAGAGATAGAGATGATAATCTCCAGCAGAGCTTTCATGTGCAGGGAATACAGGATGGGATCTCACATATAGAAGTAAACTCATAAAGTGACCTTTATCAAGAGCACGCCAGGAGTAAAATCCACCACAACAGGACTGTCTTGAAATGCTAAGTGTGTACAACACCATTCTCCTGGCAAAGAATGAATTAGACATTAAATAATTACGTATTAAACAACTCTGCAACATAATCTTTACATTTCAAATAACTTCTTCAAAAACATTACAATTTTTACCAGCTTGCTCTCAGGAGCTTGCACAATGACTTACAAAAACCACAGAAGAAACTCATCCAGAGCCTCAGAGAGCTTTGTATGACCCAGAGTTATGCATTCAGTAGGAACAGATGGAAAGGGATAACTGAATTCCAGATGAAAAGAGCATTATTTGAATGGAACTTTGCAGCAAAATGAAGGACTGTGGGACATGTACAAGGAGTCAGTTCTGGATGGGAGATAGTGATAGAAGTTCTTGACTCAGCAGCAAGAAGTTTGCTGGAAGGAGAGAGAAGAGACAGGGGAGGAAAGGGGCAGGCTCCGCCGTCTCCAGGAGACAAGCTGGAAAGAAGTCCAAGGAGCGAGGGTGTGGTTTGAAAAACAAGGAGTACAATTTCAAACAGGATTCTCAAGCAAACAGGGCAGTCAGTGAGGGCCTTGAGATGCATGAAATGCAAATTTTCTCCACGAGAGACCGAATCAGAACTTTTTGAGTTGTTGTGACACTCTGTCATTGCTGCACCAAAACATCTTTGTGCTGTAACTGCTGATCCAGCATTCCTAAGGTTTGCATTTATCTGTTAGGCAAAATGTTGATGCTCTGACAGTGCCAGGCAGCACTCAGCTGAGAACAGATGTGGATCAACATCCTGCCTTCAGTGCTTTGCCACATGCAGCAGCTCTCCAGCAGTTTGCAGTGATCATGCACCAGGATGTGCAAGTCCAACCCACAGATTCCTTGTTTCCTGGAGCTGCAATCTGAGGAACACTCCAAGTGTTTGGGTGTTCCCACTCAAGCAGGTCTGTAGTGGATGCCTTCTCATACAGGCCAGATGTGCCAGTGACTTTTTTACTTTCTTGAATCAAAACAGGAAAGTAGCCAAACATTTGGAAATTGAGCACTTTGTGTAGTTAACCGGTGATTTGAACGGATGTTGTTGAGCAAGAACCCGAGAGAAACATTTAAGAGAAATGCACATTGCTTTTTCAGTGAGACTTCCTTGGCTGATTCTGTGGGAAGAGGACTGGGAACATACATACAACATTTTTCCATGTAAATAACAGTCCCTCCAAGACAAGAATGTAGCTCTTCTCAAACACTGGAAAAAGAGCATCAGGCTGCCATCCATAGGATGAGCCAGAAACTCAAATATTTGGATGAGAGCAACTTCTGAAAAAAATAGAGAAACATTTACCAGGAGCTTTTCCATTTGCATTGTTAAAGGATTGCTAGGGATTACACCCTTCTGAGCAGCTGAGTGCTGTGGCTCTGCCTTGTATAAAGGAGCAGGGGAGTAGCAGACAGCTAATCACAGGGCACTAACACAGCAAATCATTAGAGACCTTTTACATTCCCTTTTAACAGACTATAGACTGTAGGAAAAATACCTTAAATAAGGCCAGTAGTGCCTTTTCGTTGAGAGACCCCAAACTAAATATAGAAGACAAGGTTAAAAGACTCAGTTGAAACATCCACGCACGCAGCTGACAGTACAGAGGTCAGTTTCTTTAGCTGTGGAAGCTCAGCAGACTGCAGAGTGGAGAAAGGATGGCAAAACACTTTTCCTATTTTTTTGATTTGTGCCAAAATGTCCAACATTTTCAGCTCACTCAGAGCCAATGACGCTTGCAAAGAGTCCAACCCTTGGGATCAGCAAAGCCAGGTCTTATAAAGGACAGAGATTTAAACAGAGCAGTGCAAAGAAGGTACAAGTGAGAAAGACATCAGCAGACAGAAGTGTGGCAAAGCACTTTTACATCAAGTGAGATACTTTTTTTACTACAGAAATTATGGGATGTTGTAATTAGGATTTGGCCAGCTGGGAGTGGGCATGAAGGATTATATTATTAAAACTGGAGTGAAGAAATATCACAGACCTTTAATTTTAATTACACTTTAAAAGAGCCTCAGCTTCCTTAGCCAGTGATCTTTCTAGTTCATGGCAGCAGCCTAGTGCCAGACTACTGAGATTGCACACAGTACACAGTGACTTTTGTGCATTTGTAATTCTTAATAATAAAAATGGTTCAGAGACAAATCTGTTGCTTCTTTGTCACAATTTTCTTTAAAATATTAATGATATAAAATATATCTCTTGTAACTATGTACACTACTTAAGAGGTACTACTTAATTTGTACAATAAGTGATGAAAATATGTGGTTTGGTTTTTTGGGTTTTTTTTAAGAAATATATATAAATTAGCAAAAATAGAAGCTCTAGATGTAATTAATTAGCATCCATAAAGTGAATGTGAGGGAGGGAAGTTGACAGAACACGCTCACTGCACCAAAATGGGCTGGTGACAGATGTGTCCTGATGTCCCACTGGTAGTCTGTCTCTGCAGCACTGCTCACTTGCCCTCATTTAGAAACTCATAACCCACCAAAATTAAACTGCAACTAACAAACCTACAGAGCAGATGCTACTCAAACCCCTTTGGACCACATAAAGAAAAGTTGTCTCCACTTTACCTCCAGTTTTTCTTTGTTCTTTTGAGAAACCAGACCATGGTGCATAACTCCAACCCTGGGTCCTCTGGGGAGAGCTACAGATCCCAGCTTTCTGCAGGGATGGGGCTTTAGCAGCATCTCATTCCTATCTACCTGTTCAATGGGCTGTTCAGTGTCTCCTCAGTCCCAGTGCAGACCATTCTGCACCAAGGGATCCCCATGGCTGCAGACTGTGACCGTGTGTGCCAGTAGGAACCCAGGTGTCTCAGCAAGCCATGCCTATTATCCCTTTGGAAACTTAACCCAGTTTTGGTAATTCCCATGTATTAAAAATGAATGAGGTTAAGTGAAAATAATGAGGCTTTAAACTGTAATGTACATGAAATTGTTTTAATCTGCCTCTGGTTTTGAGTCTTTGGGGGACCTTTGTTCAGCTTTGTATTAGAGATTCTCCTATAATCTTATGTTTCCCAGAGCTGAGCTCTCTGGGAAAATATGAACAATACAATGCTCTGGATAAAAGTGCTGGAGCCAGCACCACTGCAGCTTTTTCCACCTCAAAGGATTACTGTAATTTAGGAGAAGTATAATAGCACTAACATTAACTTCACCTCCCTCATCCAATGCTAATAGGCTGACTAGGAGTGAGAGTACAAAAAAAAAAAAAAAAAAAAAAAAAAAGGTGTTGATGAATCCCTTGCATGTTGGACCCTTCACTTCTAAGTTATTGAATGGCTTCCAACTCACAGTATCAACTCCTGGGGAAGGAGCCCGATTTCTATGTAGAAATTGAACAAGGCAGAACAGGGCCTTTCATAGCTGGCAACTGGTCACAGACCCCCTCACCTACCTTTGGGCATGACTGCAGGGAGCAAAGCCCGCATGGTGCTAGGATAAGTCGGTGGATGGTGGGGCCGAGAGCAACCATCTGACCCAGCCAGAACCCAGCGCCTCTGGGGGTTCTGGGGCTGCCGAGGAGGAGAAGGAGAAGTGTCACACTTCGGCACAGCCAGCCACTACGGCAGGTGCCAGGCAGGCGGCTCCCGGCTTCCAGTGCCCACCAGGCAGGTCCTGGGTGCTCCCCGTCTTAGTCCTCACCTCCGGGGGGAGTCCCGGGGCGCTGAGGGGAGCATCGCCCCGGCACCGCCGCGCGGCTGTGGGGAAGGGAAGGGAGAAGCCCTGAGGGTCGGTGCGAGGGTGGGTCGGGAGGAGCCCCGGGGAATCGGGTGGGTCAGGGGCAGCCCCGGGGGATCGGGGTGAGGGTGGGTCAGGAGGAGCCCCGGCCCGCGGCGAGGGTCGGCCGGGGGCAGCGCCGGAGGGAGCCGGGGAGGGGGCCACGTCACGTGAGCGTGTGTGGCAGCAGCGGAAGGATACCTGCACTCTGACAACCCCTCCCGCCCCTCTCCGCTGGCCGTAGCCTCAGCGGAGACCACAGTCTCCTCACAGCCCCATGCCCAGCCCGTACCCTCAGTGGGAGTGAGGGATAACGGGGCAGAGGAAGGCGGGAGGGTGAGGGCGGGCGAGAGGCGGCGGCGATGGGCGGAGGAAGAAGCGCGGCAGGCAGGGACTATTTGAGGAGACCCTGGCAGGCTGGTGAGGTGCGGAGTGATCCCGGCGAGTGAGCGGCCCCGCACTGAGGCCGGGGAGGGCGGCGGGCGCGCCGGGCGCCATCCCAGCGAGGGCTCCGCGCCTGCGCCGCTTCCGCCGCCGTGAGGGGAGCACCGGCGGCTGCCCCGTTTCACCGCCCGCCCCTGCCCCGCGCCCCTGCCCCGGGGTAGCTCGCCCCCAGCCATGGCCCAGATACTGCCCATTCGCTTCCAGGAGCACTTCCAGGTGAGCGCAGGGGGCAGCAGAAAAGGCGCGGGGTTGGGGTCCCCCTCTTCTGCTTCACCCCGTCTTTAGCAGAGGGGGAGGCCGCGGCCTAGCGGCGGGGGAGCGCTGAGGGCGGGGAGAAGGGGCCAGGCCTCGGGGGGACCTTCTCTGTCCCCTCCTTCCTTCCCTGGGGAGCGCGGCCGCCGTCCCGCTGGGCGCCGCGGGAAGGCGTGCGGGGCCGAGCCCGCCCGCGATGCGGACTCTGCGCTGCCGCTTCTGTTCATCCATCCGTCCGTCCGTCCGTCCATCCTCCCATCCCCGGAGCTGCGTCCCCGCGGCGTGCGGAGCGGCCGCGATTTGTGCAGAGTCACTCGTCGCCTGAGGGACCTCCCGCTCCGGGGAGGGGGCGGCGCCGCGCCGGAGCCGCGCTGCTCGCCCCGGGCACCGCGGGCGCTCCCGCCTCGGCTCGGGTGGACGCCGCAGTCTTGCAGGCGGATTGTGGTTTGTCCCTTTCACCTAAACGACCATCAACATCTGAATCGGGAAGGTTCCTGGGAACCTCTTTTTGTGCAACTGTGAGGAAATTGGTGAGATGAGGTGCAAGAAACCATTTGGACTTGGAAGCTGCACAGCCACCGTCCCTCCTTCCAAACATAACAATATTAAAAAAACTCCTCCCCCCAAATGACATGGTTCTGTTCCTAATATCCTGTGAAAACCATAATGCCAGCATTGGAAAAGATCCATAGCTAATGGATGCAGCACAGAGAAACCGGTTTGTGTGTTTCCTTGTGACCTGGTGGTGAGGGAGGGTTGTAAATGGAATCAGAGAACAGCAGTCTCTGAACGTGCAGTTTGAGGCAGGAATTAAAGGAATTTGCTAAATGAATGAGAGAACAGGAAATGGACTTGGCAAGTCATCTTTCTGTCGCTGTACCGCCCCTTTCTGTCAAATCAGGCATCCATTTCAAAATACGAACTAGATACCATCCCCCAGTGTGGACTGCATCCACTGAGCAGTTCAGCTTGGGAAATGGTTATGGCCACTTCCAGCTCCCTTTAGTAAGTTTTTTTTTTTTTTGCTTAACTGGAAGAACTGTCCCGGTGACCCTAGAAGGAGCTCTGCTTGGGAAAAAAACAGTAATTGGAGTGAATTCCAGAAATGCCTAATTTCTCTGTCCAAGGGAGGAGACAAACCTGTGTCCTCTGAGTTTTCATGGGTTAGAAGAGTTTAACATGACAAAGAATTCTACCACCCCTCTCTGCCAGTTCTGTTCATGCCAGTTCACTATAGGAGTGATTATAGTAATCTCAGATGGGTTTGTAAGAGCTGCGAGAGTTTAACATGGGTAAGAATTCTACCAGCCCTCTCTGCCAGTGTTCACTATAGGAGTGATTATAGTAATCTCAGATGGGTTTGTAAGAGCTGCAGAACAGGTGTCTGAGTGAGAAACTTGGGATCAAAGGGATTTTGATGTCAGACTCTTTTTAGAGAGCATAGAGTTTTTACCATTTAAAACTGGCAAGCATAACCAATCCTGCTGATTGTGTTTGATCTATACAATGACCATGAGAGGACATCACACTTAACATGCAGGAGGTGTCCTGTGCTGCTGTGCATGTTAAATGACTGTTTCTGTGATTACCAGTGTTGTGTGTCTTGCAACACTGCCGATGCCAGCATTGTGCTACCTCACGTTTGGGTGAGGGGGCTGCCCTCCTGCTTTTCAAGGGTTTTGTACTGAATCATGCTCTATTTTTTGCTCTTAAGCAATTTGATCTTATTGAAAAGGCTAAACCTGTGCTTGAGTTACTTTTTCTCAGCATGAAAGCTGCATGGAGGAGCAGGGAGAACCCTGGGATGTCCATTGCTAACATGTAGGAACAAATTTCTTCAGCATTCACTCTTTCCTGCTTCTCCTCCAGGCTGAGTGCAGAAGCCCTAAAGCAGTATTCTGCTAAAGCGAGAGTGGAATCAGTAGTAGCTGGGAGTAGGCATGCAGTAGCCTCCTCATGCTGCTTCTGCAGTTGTCCCTACATGGTGGGATAAATAGGGAGGGAAAATGGAAGGAATGTAGGAACTCATAGTCTTTGCTCTGGCTGGATATCTGCAGCACAGTTATATCAGCTCTAAGGCACTGTATGTTGTAAACCATGACTCTAGAATCAAGAGTCATGAATTAATGGGACTTCTTGTTGTCTGGTAGAGAATTTGTGAAAACATTAGGCCTTATCTTCATAATACTACACTGTCTCACATATTTAGCCTTATCAGATTAATCTCTCTTCCCCCCCTCACATTCCTTCCAAGTAATTGTCTTGACTATGCTTAAATTATCATATTTTAAATTAATATGGTAAATCTACTGTGCTGCTTTATGATAAAGCCAAAAAAGTTACAATTCCATGTAATTGTTGTATGTTTCAGTGAGCCCAGGTTGTAAGATCTTTCTGTGCCTTAATTCAATCTGTGTACTGTTTCTACCTGTAGCCTTTTTAATTAATAGAGCTGTAAGTGATTAGAATATCAGTGCTATAATTAATTCCAAGTTCACCCTGTTGATGATGGAACATTATTTCCCTTAAGTTCAGTGTCTTCCCGAGGTAGTCGTATGTACTTTCCTAAAAAAAGTGCAGAAAGTGCTCTCCAGAGAAGCTAAACATAAGCTGCAGTGCTAAATACTGAACTCTTCTCTCCCACTCTCTCTTGCTGGAAGTGGATAAATGGTAGTGTGAAGTGAAACTGATCTTGGTCCATGCAGAATTGGAGGAGTGCTAGGGATAAAGCAGACTGTTTACATTCTTTGTGCAGCTCATTTTTTCTTATGTTCATCATCCTTCTGACTGTAGTAGCTCCAAGCCTGTGCAGGAGGAGTGACTGCCAGTCACAGGGCATGTTAAATTTGAAGTTGTTGTAGCTTATGTGTTCAAGTCCTGTGTGAGCTGAAGGATAGAGAATAGTTGCAGTGAAAAAAAGATATCCAGGTCTTGATGTGGTAGAAGGAATTCAGTCTGTTTGTTTAGCTCCATTTAATGCAATTGAACAGTTATTTTTAGATATGAACTCTGTCACTATGAGTCTTCACAAATTCATAAAGAACTTTCATCTTGCTCATTTTTTCCCCAGAGGATATTGGAGGTTTAAGTTCCATAGCAAGGGAAGGGAATAAGACAAGGACTTAGTTTTTATCTGTCTGGTGACTGCCCAGCTGCAGCAGGGCAAACTATGCCAAGTCCTGCTGCAGTGAGTTACTCACACATACTGCTTAAGATAATGTGATTTAATCAGGTTCTTAACTCCAGCATTTCAGTTGGAGCAGTGAAATACCAATTATTTACCAGATTGAACTCTTCCAAGGGAATTGTAGTTTACAATGGAAGTGCAGTAAAAGACTAAATACACTGATAGATAGACTGGAAGCAGTACTACTGGAATCCAGTGTACAAAGTGTTCCTGATCTAAAATTAAACTTTTCCTTCACTTAGTCATTGCTTTTGTCTTAAAAGCATCTCTTTGTGCCTCTTTTAGCTTTTTTCTCACTAGCAAAAATCTTCACTTGTCTATGGGGAAAACTGTTGCTTAAGCAAGATCTCGGGTTCCAAGATTGGAGCCATCATCCCTTCAGACACAGACACATAGTTCTGCTGCCTGTTCAGTAACTGATACAGCCTCTTGAGCACAGCCAGCTACTGTGAGAAACTTGTGTGCATGACATGCTCTCAGTATGTAAGTGCTGCACATCTTGGTGCAGCACTGACAAGCTAAAATATCCTGGTTTAAGCATAAAGGATGTAGATTGATTTCCATCATTTTCAAGGCAAAACCACTTTCTGTTTGGATAGTCTGACTTGTCTTAAGAATTACTATCTGTTGTGCAATAGGTGTGACTGAGCTGGATGTTTTTCATAAGTTTGCTTTGGCTGGACATGTGCACTTAAGAAGCACTCAGGATATTTGCAAGCTGTAAGTGACTTTTTAGATTTGTATTCAAATGGTAGGACTAAATATTATGGCTTGATTCAGCTATTCAGTGATGAAGAGCCTAAGTTTGCTCAGTGGATTCAGAAGTGCCCTGTACATGATAGTGATAACTCATTTGATAGATGATCCAATTCTCATCACAAACATACAGAAATAGATTTTTGTGTAGGGAGTAACTGTCACTGTCGATGAAAGCCTAACTGCAGCTGCAGCTCAGACCAGTAGTCTTGCATGTTTTAGGTCTTATATACTTCCTTGGTGTCCCTCAGCTGTCAAAATGGGAACTATAACAGGAGATGAGGTGAGGGTGAGCAGTTGAGCAGCAAAGTCCAACAATTACATGCACATCCTTACTGGGGATGATTAGAGCTTTATGTAGTCACGTGAGTAAGAGTTATGGGAAACTATTACTGCATTCTTGGTTTGTATTATGTTTAAAAAGATGTGTGCTTACAGAGCTTTTAGCAGGCAGTTTTTATTTGGGTGCAGACAGCCTCTGTCCAAGCCTTACTCTTTCTGATGGCCTTAGAAACAATAGTTGATCACCTCTAACAAGAATTTATACTAGAATTATGTGGCATGAAGCTGAAATGGGATACTTACACTAAACTCTGGAGAGATATGAAATTCACGGTGTTGTGACTCCAGCATTTAACTGATGGTAGGTCCCAATTACTGGAGTGTCAGTATTAGACAGTAAGGCTTAATTATTTCCCATTAGAGAAACAGACTTAATTTGAAGACTAGAGGTATCAGTATCTGAGTTGGTCTTTGCTGCTCAGACTGGATCGCTGCACTCCACAGTAAGGGAAATGCATTAGAAAGCTCAATATTTAGTAGAGTTCTTGTGTAAAAGACATCTTGACTTCATTTCTTAGCAAATGGTACAATGCTTGTAAAGAGCAGGGAAAGACTAAATATCAGATTAATAATGGTCTTTCATCTTGAATATCTTTGTGTCTTCATTCGTGTTGAGAAACAAATACTACATCTTAGTTTAATCTTTACCTTGTCGGTAAGTTCTCAATATCCATAAAATGCTTAAAGGTCTTACAGTATCTAATCCACTCTGTAGTAGTACTACTAGATATCTATGAAGCAAAAATCTTTGTGTATCTGCTTCATTCAGGCTGTGAAAATGTTTCTATGCTGTGTGTGTAGCTAATGGGTGTTAGGGCAGGAGAGGCTATTACCTGTGGAACAGAATGTTACCCTTTCCCCTACAGCAAGGCTTGCTGTAACCTACCTGGGGATTAACTGGATTACCCAAAAGTAAGGTGTGGGTGAAATAATGGAGATGATGGTAAATGGAATCATGGAAATCATAGTAAATACCTCTGGAATGACTGTATAGTGCTGAATCTTTATTTTCAGAAGAAAACAACCTTAGTTCGAGAGAGGGTACTGCTGGCCTAAGAAGCATAATAAAAAATGAAAATTCATTGGTAGTTGAGAGGCCTGTTCTTCACTCCTTTATGAAAATAAACAGAAAAATTGCTAATTAATATATATAAACCTCAGTAATGACCTGTAGCATCTTCACCTGAGGCCTTTTAAGATAAATAGCTAAGTGCTTGCTACCTCCTGTAATAAAGTTATACTGATTTTATTCTTGAGAAATCAGGGGAAGGTGCTTTAGAGCTACGTTGTTCAGATCATCATGGAAGATTTGTCCCATCCAGGGTAAAAGTAGTGCTGGCTGAAGTCCTTTATTTAATGGTAGAGTGATTCTGCTCATACTCTTCTGATGAGTTAGTAAGAAATCTGCCTCTTACACTGCCTCACATATCTCAGGAGGATACGTACCACTCCCCTAATGGTAGGAACGGAACAGTCTTCAGTGTTTTGAGACTGCTAAACTGTGAAGTGTTGTCGTCGTTGACTGAGGCTTGCAGTATTCACATGACAATCGTTTAGGGAGTACTGGCATTTAGCCTTTGAAAGATGTGCCGAGTTTCCCTAATAATAATGATGGCAGTGATACTTGAGCAGAATTTAGTATTACCTTTTCTGAAGCCTTTGCTAGATTTTATAATAGGTTAAAGCAGGAAATTTTAATACCAGAGTGTGATGCAAGTCATACTTGTCTTACTGAAGATACCCAAAACGTTTTCTTCAACAGGGACCAGACTTTGAAGTGAATAATGGTGGGTTTAAAGCTGAACTTCAAGGAAATGCCTCAAGGTTCTCACTTAGCAAAATGAGTGGCCAGGGGCTGTCTCTTGGAGTAGGTCAGACTGAAGCACACTAATTGAGAAGAGACCTTTAAAAAGCTGTGCTTCTGCTTCAATACTCTGGAAATATATCTGAATTTGGATTAATTAAATGAAATTAGGAATTTAGCTGTGCTGCAGTTAAATCTCTTGACTACTCTTGTTACACTTAATGAGTCTCTTATAATGGACTGTACTCTCTTGGCAGATGGACTCGGAACATACGCAACATCAAAGTGCTTAAGTGTCAAATATGTGAGCATGTAATTTGTGGCAATATGTGGACATTGTCTAGTGTAGAGCAAGCGAAAAACAACAGTGGAATTAAGAGCCTATCATTTATTCTTCTGTTGTTAAGTTCACAAAAGCTGATGGAGCTACAACTTGCGTGTTTATTGGGTGCAAAAACATTGTGTGTTACATATGAAAAGTGTGCAAGTTGTCTCGGTATGAAAACTTTCCTTACTGACACAGAAGCTTTAACAGCCACCTACCTGGCAGAATTATTTTCAAAATTCTGGGTGCAAGCATGACCTGATGACCTTGTGCCTAAACTTTGATTCTGTTTTGGAATGAATGGCACCTGCTGAAGTTTACTGTTGTGTATTAAGTATTTACTCCTGAAGTGAGGTGTTAGCTGAATAGCTCTCAGTTCTGCTGAGAAACACGGGAATGAGTAAATGTCTTTTTATGCATCCGTGCATTTGGCTTATATTACATTACTGAAACTTGAGTCTGTTGAGATTAGCAGTTACTAAGCTGAATAGCTCTTCATTAGTCAGCTCAACAGAAAACAAACAATTCCTGAGGCATTCTTGGGCACAGTCCCGACACATCACACTTAGAGGTGTCTCTGTTACATACCCAATTTACGATTTAGTGAGTAGCATTACAGAAGCTGTAACAAGTCATGATCAGCCAGCTCAAACGCACTAAAGCAGTGTCTGTGACACCATCATGGGACTTCTTGCCCAAGGGATTTAGTCTATTGTGTGAAGCTCCTGGTGGTATGTATCAAAGGAGCATAATGACTCAGTGATGCTGGTGGTAGATTCTGTCCTGTCTCCTTGAGGGCAGTAATTTTTCACTTGCAGTGCACTGAAAAGCAGTATAGGTTAATCCTTTGAGAAGCCTCAGTGAAGCTGATGCAGTTCCTGTGCTTGAAAAGCATCACTTTGGGGCATAAAGCAGGTGCTCAGGCTTGTCACAGTTACTGTTGTATAAAATGCAGCTTACAGATGTACCAAACCAGCCTGTGCTGCATAGGTAAGTCTGATTTACTGTGGACCAATGGAACAGTGATGTTTGTTCACTACCACCTCCTCCTGTTAACTGAGATTGAGAGTGAATGGAAATAAAGTTAACACAAAAGCATGAAAATATTATATTTATATATATATATATATATATATCTGTCTTGTGGGGGAGTCTGTTTGGCAGCTCAAAATGACTCCATGTTACATTTAGAGTAACTACTTTGTTTTTACTATTGTGTGGTTGAGCACAAGTTATGTTTTTAGGACTGGACATACAGCTGGAAGGGGTCTGCATTACAACCCCTGCCTTTGTTGTTGAGCCTAATGGCATGACATCTTGGGCAAGGAGAGATGAAATTATTGTTTATTTTAACACATCTTTCTTACCTTTCACTGGTAAGAGTTAGATGTTTTGTGAAGTAAGATGACAAGTCCACTTGTAGGCTAATTGAGACCTGTTGTGTAGATTTCCTTCTACACTGTTGCTAGGAGTGGGTTGCATAAGGGTAATTGATTCTTTCTGTACTACCTCTGGTGCTGAACATTGTCATTCTGCCACTTAAGTTTTGAACATCAAGTTTACCAGCCTTGCTGAAACTGGAATAGTGGTGCTAATGCTGGTGTAGTCTTATCATGTTACTAGAGCCCAGTTAAGTAAAAAACACATAAGTTAAAACTCTTTTAGTTTGCATCAATAATACAACTTCAGAATGTCTTTAGGACCTGAATGCTGACAATTGTGTAGTTCTTTACCTGTGGAACAAAGAGTCTCAGAAGATAAATCAGAGTTCAGTAGTGTACGCTCTAGTCAGAGAAACTTGTCAGTCTTTCATTTCCATCTGGAGGAGATGTTAGACATACAGACTTGAGATAGACACTCAACATGGGAAGGATAATAAAGTACCCTTTTTTGTCTTTCTAGCTCCAAAATTTGGGCATTAATCCAGCAAACATTGGATTCAGCACCCTAACAATGGAGTCTGACAAGTTCATCTGCATAAGGGAGAAAGTAGGAGAGCAGGCACAAGTGGTGATAATTGACATGAGTGATCCAACAACACCCATCAGACGTCCGATTTCTGCAGAAAGTGCCATCATGAATCCAGCCTCTAAAGTAATAGCGCTCAAAGGTGAGTCACCCTTTATGTTTAGCTGGACTACTTATTAGTACTTCTAAAATTCATGTCAGCTTTCTGAGAAGAATATATATAGGATAAGAATTCTCGCCTGATCTTGCATGCTGTATTTTTGGTAGTAGATCTTTCAGTAATCTTTGGATGATTTGCCTCCAAGTGGGTGTGAGATGCTTGGACCTGGCACTGCAGCCTCCTATCCTCACTGAGGACCAGGTCAGCATCTGGTATACTTTCTCTTTAAACAGGTATTGTAAACATAATGGACACTAGTATAAATGAATAGGGGTGTAAAGCCATATTTTCTGCCCTGTCCTGGCTTTTTCTTGTAGCTCTGAAGTGTTTACTAGATAGTGACAAAAATGTCCTAAGGATGGCCAGGAAGTGTAAAAGTCTGAATATAACAAACTTGTTAAGTTTGATAATCATGAGGTCTTGCAACTAGAAGACCTCTGCTTACTGCTACCTGTGGTGTTGTTACTGCCTTTAAGTAGCACTCTGAGCTCAAAGAAGCAATTTTTAATTCATGTCTGGCTCTTTTCTCAAATGACCAGCATCTGGTATTTAATCTCAATAACTGTTACTGACTATGTACTTTTCTTCCTGCAACTTATCTAAACAGATGGTGAGTGAACTTTGTCCTGACATTGTATGTTTGGTAGTACAGAATGGTCCCATCTCATAAAAAGTACTGAACTTTAAGGTAGCCATTTGACAGTTCACTTCATGGCCAGGTGGGGGAATCTTAATCCTCAGCTGGTATTGCAATGATCATGTTCTCCATTGGCTTGTTTCTAACCATTTGGCTGTTTTGACTATTGACTGTACCGAGTGAAGGAGAGTGTGCTTTTAATGTTTGTGTGTGTATGTGATGGAAGTACAGTTGATAGACAAAATGAAGTTGCAATATTTTTATGAGAGACCTGCTAGCATGTCCTGTGTGCTATTCATTTCTGCCTAAGTGTGGTTTTTATTGTGAAAAATCATGGTGAAGTTACTTGGGGGTCCAAGAAACTGTCCTTAGAACTGGTGCAAAACCTTTAACTTCTCTTCTTTGATCTCAGGCTTATACTGACATCACATGAGAACTAGAATGTTTGACTTCAGCTGAATCTGTGATTCAGCTGAGAGAGTTATGCATCCTGCAAAGGACTGCCTTACCCTGGGTATGGGTAAAGGTAATAATGAAAAAAAATTCAGATCTGTAAGAGCTTACTGTCCCTTATCTTGGACCCCTTTAAACAAACTGTATTGGCAAGGAAAGTGCCTTCTCTACTCTAGCAGAATTTCATCTACCTCTTAAAATGAAACTACATATTGAGGTTTGAAAACTGATATACTAACTAAATGGATTGTCATCAGCTTCAAAGAATATATCTTTATTCTTGCCAGTTAAGATTTGTTCAAAAGGAGTATTGTTCTGTCCATTCAGAGTGAATAAATCTGTCCTCTGAACCAACAAGGTTGAGTTAATGGTGTTATGTTGACGTGCAGAGTTGTGTTGTCAAGTGTTGCAAACTTGATGATCTCTTGTATAAATAATCTAGTGATCAGAAGGTTGGGTAGAAAAGAGGGTTGATAGAGCTACCTAACCTATACCTTATCCATGATAACCTGAAGACATGGATTAAGTCAGTCACTCCAGATTTTTCCCTGCTGATCGAGTGAGGCTTCAATAGTCAAAATGGTTACATATTGTGACTCAGTGTGCCATGATGGGGAGTTGCTCGTAATCCCAGGATTATTGAGCAATAAATGTAGAAACCCACCCTCAGAAAAAGAAATGAAATGGTTCTTGATTTTAGCTGATGTACAGTATGCACAATTTCATTTCTGGATTGCATGTGGCATTCTCCTGGTGTACCAAGATTTATGCATTGTCTTTTGTGTTCTTGGTCCTCTTGTACTGCTCTGTACTGGGGGTGCTCAGCAGTGGGTGCAAGTGGAGAATGCAGCATTTGAGGGTGCTTCCATTCTTTGTGTAATGGAGAAATGTCATGCTCCAGTCACTGTAATGTAAGTTCTTGTGCTGATGTTCAAAAATCGAATCTACTTAGTTGATTACACCTGTATAGTCTAAATAGATTCACCAGGTTGGTAGTTTGATCAGAAAAACCTTAAGTCTTTTTGTCTTGAATCTTGGCCTAATAAAATGTTCAAGTAGACATAAAACTCAAAAGCACACTTGCCCTCATTATGACAGTATAGCAAGTCCTGCTTTCTCAATCCAAATAACATAATTTTTTTATAGTTTAATTACAGTTTAAGGCTGTGAAGTTTGAATATATGTTGCCACACTTAGGGAGTTGTAAAGCAGGGGTTTCTGCAGCTCTCAGCATCCAGGGCTAAACTGCCTAGTGAAGCTTGTAGAAGCCATTTCCAGCTGTGACATAACAGTCAAATTTAGTCTAGAAAATAGACAAACATGAGCTCTTAGCTGTTTGTCAGTTTCTCCTATGTTCTTAAACATAGGAAAGACATACTGTTTCCTACTCAGGAAGACTGTCCTTGAGAGCAGTTTTTCTGTATGCATATACTGGGATTGTTCTTTAAATGGTGACCAGAGCCCTTCCAGAACTACTTGTCTCCTGATTGCATGTGAGGCTGACACTGTGGGAGTTCAAAATCTATCTTTTGATAGCACCAGGCTGTTACTGGACAAATTGTTGTCCTAGAGAGTTCCAGCTATCAGTTTACAGGCCTGGGCTTACTGCATCTGTCTAACACAGTAAGTGCCTGTGCAACTTTGAGTAAGAGCAAAGTGTTCATTAGCAGGCTGCTTTTGGTCCCAGGGAAGCTAGCAAGCTCTCCTAGGATGTTGTTGATCAGGTTGACAGTTCTCAATGCTGTTAAACCAGGCAGCAAATGCTGCATGTGATAGCTCTTAAGTCTTGCATTGTCTTTTGGCACTGCATTAAACTAACATGATCAATTTGTGTCTAAATTATGCTAAAACATTATAGAGTAGTTCAAGATATGTGTTAACTTGGGATTAGTAACTCCTGAATATGATTTCTCCGTGGCCAGCAGCCTTTATCTATCAGCAAACCTCTCCCAGTTTGGCAATCACAAGTGTTACTAGAAGGAAACACTTCTGAAATGGGATAGAAATAATGGCATTACAAGCCAGTATTCCAACAGTCTGAGTGGGTGTCTTGTGAACAGAAAAGAATATTCCTGGAGCTGGGTTGTCTCATCTGCAGTAAAATAAAACAGCACTTTGACTTCATGAAAGGAAAGGATTCCCTTGTTCTTTATAGTTTTATAGGTTCAATTAGCATTGGTTTTAAGCCTGCTTAGCAGGGTAGGGCTTCTGGTTGTTTAAAAGGACTACTAAAATCAAGCCTAAACCTGCAGTACAGTTTCCTAAATCACGAAGAAGTAATCTTAACTGGACCTAAAGCTCCAAACCTTCCTATAGTCTTGCTGAACTTTTGACTGTCCTCTTCAGTAGGTACTTGTTGTACAAAGCCCATCTAGTTCAGTGTGCAGTTCATCCAACAGGAAAACAAAATGGGAGCTGTGATCTTTGGCTGTCTGAAGCTGTTTCTGGTCTTATGCTATTTGACTCAGTCCAGGTCATCTACAGCAGCTACTAAATTGACATAAACTGGAGCCATTCTTTCTATTAATTATACTGAGTGACATCTACTAGACATCTGTAACTTGTACCAGTGCTGCCAACTGGGAGCACAAGAGTTTACACTAAACTCTGTAGCTTAGACTGTCTTTTTACCACAGCTTATAGTAAATTGAAGTGTCCGTGCTTGTCAGTTTTGGAATGTCTGTGTGAGTGTCCGTAAGGAGATCTTTTTTTTTGGTTGTGGGATGGTACAAGTGTTGGGGGTGGAGAGGGGATTCTGTTGAGAGTCAAGTGTCAAAGGAGACTGAGATGTGACAGGACACTAACCCTGTCTGTAACACCACTGGAAGAGTGGGTTAAACTGGGTGCTTGTAAATGGGCAAACTACAGGATGGCCACTGTGGTAATTGATCTGTGATGTTTCTTGGATTTTGTCATACTAGCCGGGAAAACACTTCAGATCTTTAACATTGAGATGAAAAGTAAAATGAAAGCCCACACAATGGCAGAGGAAGTGATCTTCTGGAAATGGATATCTGTGAATACAGTTGCCTTGGTGACAGAGACAGCAGTGTACCACTGGAGCATGGAGGGAGAATCACAACCCCAAAAGATGTTTGATAGACATGCTAGTCTTGCAGGCTGCCAAATCATCAATTACAGAACAGATGAACACCAAAAATGGCTGCTGCTAATAGGAATTTCAGCTCAGGTAAGTTCCTGGCAGCAATATGTTATGAAGATAATTGGGAGAGCCCTGGCCCCTCTTCACTTAATAGCTGTTGTAGTTTAACTTTGGTTTCTGTAAACAAAAAATGCAAAACTATCTTTTGTGTAGAAATAGCCTGATTTCTAGTTCGGTTCAAGTTTTGGAGGAGGGGATGAGAGGCATCTGCTTTTTAGTTTACTGTCCCGAAGGTCTTGCCACAGACATTTGAAATCTTACGTCTAAAAGCTGACCTTTCTTTTTTTCTAGCAAAATCGTGTGGTTGGTGCAATGCAGTTGTACTCAGTTGATAGAAAAGTCTCCCAGCCTATAGAAGGCCATGCAGCAGCTTTTGCAGAATTCAAAATAGAGGGAAATGCCAAACCTTCTACCCTCTTCTGTTTTGCTGTGAGGAGTCCTGCAGGAGGCAAGGTAAAGTCTACAGCTACGTTCCTGTAGTGCCATACATAGGTTGTTTGCATCAGACTGAATGTGGAATTCATTAGCATTGGATATGCTACAGCTGCTGGGCAGTCTGTGCAGGGCTGAGGTAACGCCACAGTAAATACCTTGGTCTTGCTAGTCTTGTCCTCCAAAACTGATGAATTGACAAGGGTGACTCAAAACACCTTGAATGGGTTGTCTTGAGTAGGAATAGTCACTTTCATAAAAAGAGTGGTTGTTTTGGGTTTTTTTATTCTTCTCCCAGGTTTTAATTTATCAGGTTCCAGAAAATTTAACATTCTGAATATGTGGAGCACAGCTCCCCAGACTGTGTAGGCCAAATGTGGCAGATGACTTCATAGCATATCTGAGGAAAGGAACTTCTTTCATGTGGCTGTACTTGCAGGCAATCTTGTGACATGAACTCTTTTCTTCCTAGCTGCACATAATCGAAGTAGGTCAGCCAGCTACTGGAAATCAGCCATTTGTTAAGAAAGCTGTTGATGTGTTTTTCCCACCTGAGGCACAGACAGACTTTCCTGTGGCAATGCAGGTAAATGTTTGACCCCCCAAAAAAGTGAGCTTTATAGCCTGGCAAGGAGCTGACATCTGTTGCAGAGATTGCTTTCTATAGTGCTTTGCTGTCATTCTTCCTAGTTCTGGGAGGGGTGTTAATCGGTTTATGGGAGGTAGCATGGACATTAAAACAGTAACTTAAATATATAGACTGTTCCTGTATTTTAAAAAATAATTAACAAAAAGCCCCAACAAAACTTCTACAAAAAATGAACCAAACCAATGAAACAGACCACAAAAAAAAAGAAAAACAATGGGAGTGTCTTCAGGGAGAATGTATACATCACTTTGGCTATTCAGCTTCCTACTAATGTTCCAAGTTCTAGATAAGAACAGTAGCATACCTCCTGTAGTACCAGCACAGAAAAGGCAATTTTGGGCATTATTGGGAAATTCTTGAGGAAAGAACAGAGCTGGTTGCTATCACAGACCAAATTTCGCTTAGCATGTCTCTAGGACTAGAAATGTGTCATGAAATCAGACTGTCAGGAGCATAATACTGCTGACAAGTCTGATAGACCAGCTTTGATAGACCAAGAGATGCCCATAACTAAGATGCATGTGTGGCAGGTTTCATATGGCTCTGTACTTCATCTTAAGGCTTAATTAAAAAAACATCAAAAGACTTGTTCCAAGGGGAGAGTACTTCTATGTCTGAAGACCCTTTTGGCTTGAAGGCCTCCCCAGTTTCAGTGACTTGACAGATATACTGGAGTACTCAGTCGATGAGTTTGGTTTAGATTCTGCTGGTGCTTTGGGTTGGCTTTGTTCAAAGAGAATGGGATTATCTCATTAGTATTTCTGAGCATACCTAGACTAGAATGCTAATTATGCCCAAACTTTTTTCCTCAGCTTGGCTTATTAGGATGAGGAGTATGTTCTTTGCTGCAGATGAATTTTAATTTCCCTTCAACCTCAGTTCACTGGAGCTATGCCTGCAAATGGCCAGCAAAGCTGTTCATTGCTTTTGAGACTGAAAGGAAGAAGCCCGAAGCTATATTTGTTCTTAGTGTCAGTACAAAGGCATGTCACTGCAGTACTTGCTTGTGACTAGGCTAAAGGCAGCTGTCTTAAGTGTTACAATCTTACTAGTGTTTACTAATAAAAACCTGTCTTTTGGCAGATTGGAATTAAGCATGGTGTGATTTATCTGATCACGAAGTATGGATATATCCACATGTATGATTTGGAGTCTGGAGTGTGCATCTACATGAACCGTATTAGTGCTGATACTATCTTTGTCACAGCTCCTCATGAACCTACCTCAGGCATTATTGGTGTGAACAAAAAAGGACAGGTAACAAATCCACCATTCTGTTTCTGAGCCTTCTAAAGTTCAAATGGAATGTAACAAACCGAAGGAGTGACTTGATGCAACAAATGTCATGGAAGCGAGCAAGTGACTATTAGATTAATCAGTTTTTTATCTCTCCTAATGCAGAGCTGCTTGAAGAAGAACTTGGCTTTTTGGTAATCTGCTCTTTCACTGATGAGCTGCATAGCCATTTTGTTGTTGTATTTCATAGCAGTTGTGGAAAGGACAGTACTCCTCAATATGCCTCTTGTCCTTTCCAGGTGCTTTCTGTATGTGTTGAGGAAGACAACATTGTGAACTATGCGACGAATGTTCTTCAGAATCCTGACTTGGGACTGCGCATGGCTATACGTAGTAACCTAGCAGGGGCAGAGGAGTTATTTGCCAGAAAGTTCAACACACTGTTTGCTCAAGGAAACTATGCAGATGCTGCTAAAGTAGCTGCATCTGCACCAAAGGTAAGTAACTCCAGAGGTAAAGCTTAGAAATCGTGGAAACTTGTCTAGGCTTAGTGGATTGCTTAGGTCAGTTGTATTTCAGAGCTTGACATTTCAAACATAAACACAGTGTTAGTTCTCTGCAGTCTGGTAGTGGTTCTCACTAATACATTCCCCTGTGTCCCTAAAGGAGCATCTGCTGTCCATTTCTAACCAGACTGGACTTTCTGTGGCCACTGACTTCATGCTAGAAGGCCATTGATTTGATGGTCTCTATCCTGAAGGTTTAACAGTAGTTGTTTCAGTTTATCCTTCAACCTGCTTTTTTCACTAATGCTATTCAGTCTTCACTAAATAAACACTGCTTCTCTCTATCTTGTGCCTGTTCAGGGAATTCTACGTACCAGTGATACAATTAGGAAGTTCCAGAGTGTACCAGCTCAGCCTGGGCAGGCCTCTCCCCTGCTCCAGTACTTTGGAATATTGCTTGACCAGGGGCAGCTGAACAAGTTTGAATCTCTGGAGCTCTGTCGCCCCGTCCTGCAGCAGGGCCGCAAACAGCTTCTGGAGAAGTGGCTGAAGGAAGACAAGGTAGGCTTGATCATGGCATTGGCCTATTTCTGTTGCCTTCCAACAGTTGAGTGTGAACAACACTTTTGTTGGTGCTGCAACTCTGAATGCTTCTGCTTGACAACATACCACTTCTGACTTCAGCTGGAGTGCTCGGAGGAGCTGGGAGACTTGGTGAAGACGGCTGACCCAACCCTTGCACTCAGTGTCTACCTTCGAGCTAATGTGCCAAACAAAGTGATTCAGTGCTTCGCTGAAACTGGCCAATTCCAGAAAATAGTGCTGTATGCTAAGAAGGTAAATCATTTATCACAAACTGCAGGCTCTGTCTTATGTTCAATGTGTCCATTGTGCAAATCATAGTATATTATTACAGTCTAAAATGTCTGCAAAAAATAAACTTCAAAACATCCAGAATTTTATGAAGTATTACTTTAATGGACTGGCATAAGCTTATTCTACAGAATAAAGATAAGAGTGTTCCTGAATTCCTCAAACTTAGGTTTGTAATCCATTAAAAAAAAAAATTGCGTAATGCCTACTTTTAAGTTTAGGACTTGATAAATAGGGCTTTAGGACTGTTGAAAAATTTATTCCAGGCAGTTTTCTTACATAGCCAGAGAATTGCCCTGGCACAAGTTCAGTTACTAAGTAGGTGAATACTGATTTTCTGTGTCAACAGACAAGAAATGCTTTTGTCTGAGAATTCCTGGAAGATGGGGGATGGGCACTGCAAGCTCACAACAGTTTATAGTCACTATGCTTAAGAATCTGAAGCCTTACAGAAGCGTGAAGCTTCCTGAATATGTGACTGCTTCTGTACTAGGTTGGCTATACCCCAGACTGGATCTTCCTACTGAGAAGTGTGATGAGAGTCAGTCCAGAACAAGGTCTGCAGTTCTCCCAGATGCTGGTACAGGATGAGGAGCCACTGGCTAACATTAACCAGGTGATGCCTACAACAAGGGTACTGGTCTCTTTCTTGACAGAGGGAATAGTGTAGTACCATTCTGGGGACTGGTAAGGCTGGTTCACCTCTCTTATCATCTTGATTAGAGGAGTGACTAAATAGTCTAGTTAAAGTTTGGTTATCATTGAGTCTTTAGAGGCAAGTGTGTTCTCAAGTTCTTGTGGAAGCTTTCTGGTTTATTGATAGTAAACTCACCACAATCTTAGTCTAAGGAATAAAGTGTTACTATCCTACTGTTGGCTTTAATGAAGCGTCTATCTCCTCGTGCAGAGAATTTACAGGAAGATGAACAAGTAATCCTAACTTCAGTTCTGGTTGCCATTGGTCACTTCTTGTTAAATGGGTGGAGAAATAAGGGAACGTTTTGCATTATTAAATAACTGAAGCTACTTGGAAAAAGTCCTGGCTTTTCTTCTAGCAGCTATCCCAGTAGGAGAAGGGATGAACTTTGCGTGTTGTGTTGAAACTAAGTAAGAGTAGGTGGTAAAGTCTGGCATAATAGCTCAGAGTAATGCACTTCTTCCATTCTAGAGAAAAAGGAAATGTGAAACTTCTCTCTCTATTACCATGATAGTAATACTATGAAAACAAGGGAATGCAGCATGGTAGGTGGTGTGACAGCCTGTTCTCTCAGTTTGAGACAAGTTAGGATCTTGGTATAAAGCAGACAATAGGGGATGCAGTACCATAACAGCACCCCAGGACGCCTGTCTAGCCAGGCTTTTTGTATACACAGAAAAATGTTCATGTGTGTTTATAGACCCCTCTTCTGTAACTTGTCCAATCTCAACAGATTGTGGATGTGTTCATGGAGCACAGTCTTCTGCAGCAGTGCACATCCTTTTTGTTGGATGCCCTGAAGAATAACCGCCCTGCAGAAGGCCACCTTCAGACCCGCCTCCTGGAAATGAATTTGATTCATGCCCCGCAGGTACGAGCCAGTTCCTCCAAAAAGGGAGACACAGTACTGGACTTGCACAAGAATAGTATGTCTGATACTGTTATCTCTAAGTTTAGTAACATGAAAGTCTACTAAGTCAGTCACTTCTCAACAACTTGTAGGCTAAGCTGCTGTGATTCTCTTGACAGTCTTGATTTCTTGACAGTGAATATGAAATGTAACCTCCTAGGTTGCAGATGCCATTCTCGGAAACCAAATGTTTACACACTATGATCGTGCTCATGTTGCCCAGCTGTGTGAAAAGGCAGGCTTGCTCCAGCGAGCTTTGGAACACTACACAGATCTCTACGATATTAAACGTGCAGTTGTTCATACTCACCTCTTGAATCCTGAGGTAAGTGTTGTCCAGAGTAAGACAGTAATGTGAACAGTCTTTAGCACTTCTGCAGCTGCTGTAAAATGGGTTGTAGGTACTGAAGTAGCATGAGTAGCTGTGATTCAAGAACATTTGTCCAGTTAATGATTAAATTGTAATCTGTACTTTCAGTGGCTTAAGTCTGACCTCAGTTTCCCAGGTGGGCATTTCAAATATTGTTTCCAAACTGCACTTTCGTGATTGTAAATACAGTGAGTGTTTGTTTTTATATCTTTGGTCTTTGTTCATGGAAGGCTTCTCTCCAGTGGCTGCGGTAGTAACTGTCTAGTTGGCCCATCTTAGACATCAGTCAAATCCTGTGTGGGTTACTGAGTAAAATTTCTGTCTCTTTGCAGTGGCTTGTGAACTTCTTTGGCTCTCTCTCAGTTGAAGACTCTGTGGAGTGTTTGCGTGCCATGCTGTCAGCCAACATTCGGCAAAACTTACAGCTCTGTGTGCAAGTTGCTTCTAAATACCATGAGCAGCTTGGTACCCAGTCTCTTGTGGAGCTTTTTGAATCTTTCAAAAGCTATGAAGGTACAGTATTAGAGGGAAGCAGCTTACTTGGAAGCATTGACTGATTGAAGATAATAGTAAGGATTGTAGCTTTTGTGGGAAAGGTACTTGTCACGTGGCTGGATCTTAGGGTACATTTGTGAAAGTGAGCTCATCACAGTGAGTTCTAGGGGTAGTTTTGTTCTAGATAATTTCTTAACTCTCTTGAGTAAAGATCAGAAAGAAAGATGAAACCTGAAAGAAGGGAAAAGAATCTTTCTGATACTCCCTGCATTTGACTGAAAGCTGCTCTAAGTCACAAGCTGAGGCCCATACAGCCTTCACTTGCTCCACTTCTAACAATGTTAAACACATGTGACTCTTTCCAGGACTGTTCTATTTCTTGGGTTCCATTGTAAACTTTAGCCAGGATCCAGATGTTCACTTCAAGTACATCCAGGCAGCTTGCAAGACTGGTCAGATAAAGGAAGTGGAAAGAATCTGCCGTGAAAGTAACTGCTATAACCCAGAACGAGTGAAGAACTTCCTGAAGGTAAATATTCCACCCAGGGGACTGAAGGGTCTTCTGTAGATTTTGCTTAGCAGCAGAACTACAGCTTTCTAATGGAGGGAAACACAAAGGAAGTTTAGTTGGTGTGGCCATGAATAATCTTTTGTCACTTTTTTCTCTTTCACACAAAATACAGGAGGCAAAGCTCACAGATCAGCTTCCTCTCATCATTGTCTGCGATCGGTTTGACTTTGTTCATGACCTGGTGCTCTATTTATATCGCAATAATCTGCAGAAGTATATCGAGATCTATGTACAGAAGGTAAGGACTTGCTCTTTGGTTCTTTATAAGGAACTACAGCACAATGTGCTGCCTCTTTTTTGCTGACCCTCCCAGTGCAGAGGCTCTTCATTAAGCCTTTTATCTATCACAAAAACATTATTCCTGGAATATATATATACGAATGTTAGTTACTTGAAGTCCTCTGCTCTGAAGCATAATTGAAGTTGTTAACTAGAACTGGAAGACTAGGGGTGCATTACTAGTAATGCTAATAACTAATTTCAGTGATGGTGGCTTATTCTAGGTGAATCCTAGCCGTATACCCGCAGTGGTTGGAGGGCTTCTTGATGTAGATTGTTCTGAAGATGTCATCAAGAACTTGATCATGGTGGTGAGAGGGCAGTTCTCCACAGATGAGCTGGTGGCTGAAGTGGAAAAAAGAAATCGGTAATGAAAATGCATCTGTAGGCACCAGTGTCAGGCTTCCCTGACCCTGCTATTCACAAATTGAATTGCATGCAGTTTTGTTAAATGATAAAGTACTAATATTATTTTGTGTTTCTCTATAGAAAAGCAGTTCAAATTTCCTAGTTGGTCTTTTGATTGTTTGGGTCACGTAGGAATGCCTGGCAGCAGTGCATCATGTGTAGTAACATGGCTTTTGAGCACTGCCATACAGCCAGCCATGGGGTGTGCCTTCGGAGTAAATTTGGATCAAACTGTCTTGACTGCAAACTAATTACAGACTGCACAGCAGCTTCTGTAATTAGTGTCCAACTACCTGTAAAGTGAACAAATGGCTTTAAGCGTGAACTGCCAGCTAATACAATAGGATTGGAGAGATTGTAAAACTAGGGGTATCTGCAAACTTCCCTGATGCTCTGCAGATCTGTCTTCCACTCATTTAAGACTCACTAAAAAATAGCTGGCTGGTCTGTGTTTGCTTTTAAGTTTGACCAGCAGACTTATTTGAAGGGAAGGCCAGGTACTGAATGGTGGCAGTAAAACATACCTCAGTCTGACTTATAAACCTAAAATGTTTGCTTCTTCAAAGGCTTAAGTTGCTGTTGCCATGGCTTGAATCAAGGATTCATGAAGGCTGTGAAGAACCTGCAACTCACAATGCTTTGGCCAAAATCTACATTGACAGTAATAATAATCCAGAGCGCTTCCTTCGTGAGAATCCTTACTATGACAGCCGTGTAGTTGGCAAATATTGTGAAAAGAGGGATCCTCATCTGGCCTGCGTTGCTTATGAGAGGGGGCAGTGTGATCTGGAACTCATAAAGGTCAGCAAAACTGCATTTATAAGCACGCTTTAAAGAACTACTTGTTGCCTGAAGTGGAAGCCTGTCTGGCTATTAGTCTAACACTTGCAGAATCCTGTCTTGCAGTCTCACTCAGGAGTTGAGGCAGGTGGAGACAGTAATTTTTATACTGATGAGAAGAACTTACGCTGTATGTCCAAACTGGAATTGTAAAACTGGAACTTTGAAGTAGAATCCATGTCTTTCATCCACTGATTCTGCTTGAAATTCATTTGTTTATTAGGTCCAGATAATGAATATGCCTACCATTAAAACTTTGTTAATTTGATTTTTTTTGAGCCTTAGGCTCAACAGGAGGAGCAGACTGTCATCTAGCCTGACCCCCTGCAGTGAAAGAAAAGTTTGCCTGAAACTAAAACAGAGCTTGTAATTTTACTTTGTTGTGATTGGCCTATAGATTTGCTCCAATACTTAACCAGAAATGAGGAAAATAAGTGTTGACAACTTAACTACAAGGACTTACTCCAATAGCATTCCTCTCCTGTCTTTAAGCTTGTTTTTCTTAGAACATCACTCAGAATTTCAAGGGCAGGTGAAATTCTCAGGGTTCTCAAACACTTTCTAGTCTTGATGTGAGCACCAGAGCTTAATGTCAGATTAAGCCAGTAGTGCTTGTGGTTGCTGAGAAAAACATTCTCCCCCTACCTGCATTTCCATATTGGTATATGCAGAGAATGTCAGCTATGAACATTAGAATGGTAGTATAATCTAGGCTTGCTACTGGATTAAAGTGGATGGCTTTCCAGCCTGAAGTGTTTAAGTAATAGTTCCACTGTAGCTGTTAAAAAAGGGCTGGCTACATTTTTCTCCTTTATTGCAGTATATGAAGGTGGCTTTGAGTTGTTGTTTGCTAGGAGACTGCTAGGATAAACTTTACGATTCTAGTTAGCCATTAAAGCCTGTACCAGTTTCTTCCCTGAACTGATGTTCTGAGAAGGTGTTTCTGGTTGTGGAATAAAGATCTTCTTCCTGTAAGAATTATTCTTGAGACACTTTTGTCTCCTGGAAGAAGGGTCAACTCCTGCAACTGATAAATGTAAAACATAAAGCAGAATTGTGCTAGTACTGATTTGCTTACAGCACAATAATTGAGATTCCATGGGCTTATTTGGATACAAGCAATGTGAGCTGTTGCTGTAAGATGACTTAGGCCTTCAGATTTCTACTCTTTTAGCTGGAAGTTGAAGCTAGTGGTATGAATAGGATCACAACTTGTAACTCTCCCATGGTGCACTTCTATAAGGAATTTCACATTTGTTCTGTACCCTTAACACCTTAACAAGAGAATCCAAGGCACTTGCTATTCTGAACACTCGTAAACACGTGTAAAGCTAATGACACCAAATACATAACCTACTTCTACCTTTAACAACTGCACCATTCCTCAGTTCGCTACTTAGCACTGCCCAGCCAAGTGGCTCCCCTTTTTAGATTTAAAACTTAAGTTCTTCAGGCTTCTGCAGGTCTTCACTTCAACCAGAAGCAAATAGTTACTGTGAAGCCACAGTCAGAGTGTTTGTGTTGGGCAAAACCAAGAGAAGCTATAGAAATTCTGCTTTTCCAGAGACCTTCTCCATGAGCCTTCCAGATGAGAGGTTGGGTAAGAGCTTGTCTGTGGCATTTAGCATTGGTCAGAAATTAGTTCTAGTCAGTCTTCTAGACTGTCTGGTTCATAGCTAACTAAACCTGTCTTGTGGTACTGAGCCTTAACAGTAATGCCAATAATTGTAACTTCTCCTTCAGGTGTGCAATGAGAACTCCCTGTTTAAGAGCGAGGCTCGCTATCTGGTGCGCAGGAAGGACCCTGAGCTCTGGGCAAATGTACTGGAAGAAAACAACCCGTTCAGGCGGCAGCTTATTGACCAGGTACAGCAAAAGGCTCAACTTCCAGTATGTAGAGACCTCAGGATGTCTCAGAAACATGGAGCATTAAAGTAGCATTCTTCCCCCACAAGGTCCCTTAGGAGTCCTCAGGATGTCTCAGAAACATTATGGAGCATTAAAGTAGCATTCTTCCCCCACAAGGTCCCTTAAAGCCCCCTCTCACCCTATAGAAGTTTGTAAGAATTGAAGTGACAGGTATTAATTATGACCTTCGTGGTCAGAAGATTTAGCTACCAGTAAGATACTTTTTCTGTCCTGGAGAATGACCTTCCTCTACTGAATTTGTTTCCCATACAGATGTAAGATGTGATTTTACTTCTGTATAAAATACAGCTAATAGCGGTTTCTTGCTGTCTTTATTTAATGCTCTCAAAATTCTGAAGCTTTAATTTATAGTTCAGTGGACAAATAATTTGACAAATGGACAAATACTTAATTTGGGGAAAACACTTAATAGTTTCCTGCCTTTGAATCTAGGTTGTCCAAACGGCTTTATCAGAGACACAAGATCCAGAGGAAGTTTCTGTAACTGTGAAAGCTTTCATGACTGCTGATCTGCCAAATGAACTGATTGAGTTATTGGAAAAAATTGTCTTGGATAATTCTGTATTCAGTGAACACAGGTAAGAGGAGAGCTTTGTCCTCAAGTTTAGCCTATTCAGTACCTTTGTTTAGGTTGTGAATGATCCAGGTTATCATGGGCCTCTTGGTTGCAAGACCTAAACACTCTTCAGTGTTTATAATAAGGTGAAAAGCTAGAATTTGGAGTGCTTTGTACTTGAAGAACAGAGCTAGTTCACACTGTGCATACTGAATGATCCAGGTTGTCATGGGCCTCTTGTTTGCAAGACCTAAACACTCTTTCAGTGTTTATAATAAGGTGAAAAGCTAGAATTTGGAGTGCTTTGTACTTGAAGAACAGAGCTAGTTCACACTGTGCAATTTGCAGTGATGTGTTGAGACCAGAGAACACTAATACTGGTAAGCAAATTCTTTTTGAAGCTAAGTGTCAGTGGTTCTCAATTTGGGGATGAAATGTTGTTTCTAGTGGCAATAAGTGGGTTTATTTTTTCACATGTACAATCCATGTCACTTAAGCAGGTGTTGCTGTGCACTGCTTATAGCCTATGCCTTCTGTTAACCAAAGGAATCTCCAGAATCTGCTGATCCTGACTGCCATTAAGGCTGACCGCACCCGAGTGATGGAATACATCAATCGGCTGGATAACTATGATGCCCCAGATATTGCAAACATTGCCATCAGTAATGAGCTATATGAGGAAGCCTTTGCTATATTCAGAAAATTTGATGTCAATACTTCAGCAATTCAGGTGAGGTGTGGTTCCTGCATGGTGGTGTAGAATGCTTCCCTGGACAGAAATGGCCATTCTAAGAGCAGTTAGCTTCATATTGCTTACACAAAGCAGTGTATACACTTGAAGAAAGAGTTCTGTTAGAAGAGACAGTGTTACAAAACTTAGATTTTTAACTTGGAACTTCAATTTCAAACAGGTACTGATTGAGCACATTGGCAACTTAGACCGTGCTTATGAATTTGCAGAGAGATGTAATGAACCAGCAGTGTGGAGCCAACTGGCCAGAGCACAGCTCCAGAAGGACTTGGTGAAGGAAGCCATTGACTCCTATATAAAGGCAGATGATCCATCTGCCTACATGGAAGTTGTTCAGGCAGCTAATAGAAATGGTAAGGCAAAGCATCTTCAACTTCAGATTGCTTGGATGTGAGCTAGGTTATTGTATTTACATTGAGCATCAGGGACTATTGAGGCTTAGGAATTCTGTTTCAGAGAAAATGGAAGCATTTTCAGTGCATGGAATGGATGAGTCAATGTTAAGTGAGATTCCTGTCAACAAGATTGTCTTGCTACACCAAACATAGACCTCTCCGTGGAGATAATTTGGACTGTTATCTAAAGTGTCACTAAGTATAATGTATTTATTTAGCTGTATGTGGCAGAATTGTTTGCCAGTTGGATTGCAGAATGGTAGCAAGAAGTCCAGTCTTACCTGAAGGTGACTTGGTGTTGACAGGGAATTCCATAACTCAAGTGCAAATGGCTTATTGCCGTGGTAGAGGAGAGATTTGAGCCTGCTAGTGAAAACTGTCCCTAAGGTGGGTAAGGTAAACAATATGGAATGACTAAACATAGGATCTTACATATCTCTGCTCTCTTCCAGATAATTGGGAGGACCTAGTCAAGTTCTTACAGATGGCCAGGAAGAAGGCTAGAGAGTCTTATGTAGAGACAGAACTTATTTTTGCTTTGGCAAAAACTAATCGTCTATCAGAACTGGAGGAGTTTATTAGTGGCCCTAATAATGCCCATATACAACAGGTACGTCTTGATCCACAGTTTCCAGGTGTGACTTGCTGCTTAGCTGACCCCTCATTCTTGCTGCTGCCTTTGTTTACCTTGGACTCCTCCTTCAGGTTGGTGATCGCTGTTACGAAGAGGGGATGTATGAAGCAGCAAAACTTCTCTATAACAACGTATCCAACTTTGCTCGCCTGGCATCTACCTTGGTGCACCTTGGGGAGTATCAGGCAGCAGTGGACAGTGGCCGCAAAGCCAATAGCACAAGGACTTGGAAGGAGGTAACTTAAACTTGTTGGTTTTAGTAGATTTTAATTCTAGAACAAATGTTATGGAAATACCTATTTGGAACTCTTAGTAAACCTCAAGTTTGATAAAGCTTTGTACTGTTAACTATTTGCTGACTGTCATGGCAGGTCTGCTTTGCCTGTGTGGATGGAAAAGAATTCCGCTTGGCACAAATCTGTGGCTTACACATAGTCATCCATGCTGATGAACTTGAAGAGCTGATCAGTTACTATCAGGTAACTGTTAATATTCTAGAAGACTTGTACAGCATACTAATAAAATGCTAATAAAATGGTCATAGAAAATAAAATATACCCTGGGAGCTAATATTTAAATTCATTTTTCCTCTATCTTAATTTCTTAGTTGCAACGTGTGTTTTTTCTGTAGTAAATGGAGGTAATAGTTTCCATTTGTGCCTTCTTTTATAATTCTCTGACCTCATTGGAATCAAAATCTAAGCACTTTCGATGTAGAGAAAGTCAAATCATGTTGTATTTAAGTAAATAGGTGTTTTAGCAATCTTTTTAATCCTTATTTTCCTATCATCCAGGATCGTGGCTACTTTGAAGACCTCATTGCCCTTTTGGAAGCTGCTCTGGGCCTAGAGCGTGCTCACATGGGGATGTTTACTGAACTTGCCATCTTATACTCCAAATTCAAGCCTCAGAAAATGAGGGAACATCTGGAGCTTTTCTGGTCTAGAGTTAATATTCCAAAGGTATGCAGTAAGGTAGCTGCAAGTGAAGGTGGGAAGCTGCCAGTGAATCAAACCTGGTGCATTTTTTTGTTTTTCTTATTAGGTGCTCAGAGCTGCAGAACAGGCTCATCTCTGGGCAGAACTTGTATTCCTGTATGACAAGTATGAGGAGTATGACAATGCAATAATTACTATGATGAATCATCCCACTGATGCCTGGAAAGAAGGCCAGTTTAAAGACATAATTGCTAAGGTAAGTAACTTTGTAACTGAAGCAAAGTTCTGAAAGCTTCTTTCAGGACAGAGGCAAAAATGCACAACAGAATTGCTGTTTAGAAAACAGTTTGCTTGAGCTACTATTCAGTTTTTCTGCTGTACTTCAAACAACTTCCAATCAGTTTAACACAATTAATTTGGTCTTACACTATTTCTTTTATGCTCTGCAGCACATTCTGTTGAGTGGCAGCAGCTAGCACAGAATGTTTTCAGAGGCTGTGCAGGATCATAAGTCACAAGCAAGAGGCCTAACCTCCTTATTACCTTTGAGCTGACTGCTGTTTTAGTCTGAGGCTGTAACTGGTCTTGGAAGATTTCTGCATATGTTTCCAGCTGTTTTGGTGTGAGAAGTGTGGTGGGCAGTCCCATGAGTACAGCAGAGAATAGTGAGTTGAGGAATAGTTTAAACAAGATTTAAGACTGAGTGCACCCTTACTGCTCTTGGGGATTTCAAGGAAACAATTTTAAGACTTTTTAAGGCTACAGTCTTCACTGGCTTCAGAAGTCGGCAAATGGTCATATTAACTGTCGTGGCTGCCTGTGCCAGAAGCTCTTCAGTGGATGGGTTAGAATTGGTTACTAATGCCCCTGGTAGCCCATGATTTCACTGTCTGGAAGCAGTCATAAGATTGAACAAGAATTCTGTGTAAGTGTGAAACTTCTGACCTCTGGAAGGAAACAGGCTGTTGTTTAGTATTAGTCGCATAAGCTTTGTGCTGAGTTAAGGGGTCTGGACTAAGCACCTTAGGCTTACTTCTGTTTATAGTACTAACTAGTATCTGATCATGCAGGTGGCCAATGTGGAGCTGTACTACAAAGCCTTGCAGTTCTACTTAGACTACAAACCTCTGCTGATCAATGATCTCCTGCTTGTATTATCTCCACGACTGGACCACACCAGGACAGTCAACTTTTTCTCAAAGGTGAGTTTGGGAGGGCGTCGATCAACAAAGAGTCCTCTTGCTCAAGTTAAGATACTCCAGACTCTGGCTGAAAAACAGAGTTGACATCTGTTGGGTAGCTTTGCCATCGGTATAAAGGACCGAGGAGCAGCCCAGTCCTGGCTTGATAGGGGAAATGCAGAAGAGTTGCATAACTGGCCTTGGAGACTCATATTTTACTCCTGGCAATGCAAGATACCTTGTCTGAAGAGTTTTAACAATAAGCACAAACTCTTGTAGTAACAAGTGCAGTGTCAGGATTGCTATACTTAATCTTGTATTGGAAACATCTTCTTTCCAGGTTAATCAGCTCTTTCTAGTAAAGCCGTACCTGCGTTCAGTCCAGAACCACAACAACAAAGGAGTTAACGAAGCTCTAAACAACCTTTTAACAGAAGAGGAAGATTTCCAGGTGAGCCCCAGAAAACAGATTGCTAAGCCTGAGGGATGGTCCTCTTCACAAAAAAGCTGCTGACACAGTAATGTCCTTGAGAAGAAGATAACAATTCTCCAGTATAACAGAGAGAGGGTGTGCAGTCAGGTCCTTAGCAGGCAGGAGTCTTGAGATGTCAATGATTTGCAAAAAAGCAGGTGCCACAGATGTTTTTCTCAGAGCAGACCTCACAAAGGTCAGTATCAGGTGTGTACTCAGTGGGACAGCACTTCTGTAAATAAATTTACTTCTGGCCCCATTGGCTGCTATTTGAAGACATTCTTTGTCTTTTTATGGTAACTAGCTCTTCTGTCTGGAGCTGGTGTGACCAAGTTAACATCTTGCTTTGTTAGAAAGTATCCTTTGGGGAGGTGCATGAAACACTCAGGTAAATCAGTTGTAGCCACAGTATCAACATCCAGCTGGCAGGACTGAAACACTTGTGCACTATGATTAGATGCTTCTCTACTCTAGTTCTCACCAACTGCCATCTGGAAGCACGTGTAACAACTCTCTCTCAAACAGGGTTTGAGAGCTTCCATTGATGCCTATGACAACTTTGATAACATAACATTGGCTCAGCGTCTGGAAAAGCATGAACTAATTGAGTTTAGGCGTATTGCAGCGTACTTGTACAAGGGTAACAACCGCTGGAAACAGAGTGTGGAGCTGTGCAAGAAAGACCGTCTGTATAAGGTGAGTTAATGGCACTGCATAAATCTCCTGGATACTGAGTGTTTGTTAGTTTCAAATCTGAAGCTTTAATTAGTAGTCCTTCACTTGAAGGAAAGACTCTTAAAGCAGAAGTTGTTGCAATTTCAAATACATGTCTTAAATCTAATTTCATAATGTTGTCCTAATGTTGTCATAATGTATCTGGGGATGTGTCTCTATCAATCATTGATGTCTGTACAGTTACCTATATCAGTATGGAACATTCTCCATAGGCCTCAACTCACAGGCTTTTGTAAGGGTACAGATGAAATGCCATTATGGTGGTATGCTCTTCGAGCCTGTAGTGAGTTCTCACAGGCCAGTTTGTGCATAGTCTGTAGGAAGCTTGTTGGATGGTGTTAATAAAGTATGTGGCTTACCTCCAAGTTGTTGTGTGTGGTGTCTTGCCTCCTACAGAACATGCCTGGTGTTGTTATGTTAATAAAGTATCTGGCTTACCTCCAAGTTGTGTGTGGTGTCTTGCCTCCTACAGAACATGCCTGGTGTTGTTAAAGACTAACTTCATGGTATGCCAAGTACTCAGCTTATCTGGCTAGCAGTAACATGCATGGATGCAAGATGTAGGGCAAGATGTTGACAGGCAAAGGTCAAGCTTAACTGTTCTTTTCTGTAGGATGCTATGCAGTATGCTGCAGAGTCCAAAGATGCAGAGCTGGCTGAGAAACTGCTCCAGTGGTTCTTGGAAGAAGGCAAGCAGGAGTGCTTTGCAGCCTGCCTTTTCACATGCTATGACTTGCTGCACCCAGATGTGGTCCTTGAGTTGGCATGGAGACATAATATCATGGACTTTGCAATGCCTTATTTCATCCAAGTGATGAGAGAGTACCTTACCAAAGTGAGTATTGCATGGTCTAAAGAGCTAAGACTTCAGTCTGCTGTATGATTAGCATTATGTAAACCAGAGCTCTTTGCATATATTTGGATTACCATTCCTTACAGAGGAAGTCGTGTTGAAGTTCTGTAGGTTCCATCACTCCAGGCTAGCTAGCAAAGTTAATGAATAGGTGCTTTGGCACTTGAAGAGGTCTAGTTAAACTTCTGCTTTTAACAGTAGACATGAGCAACTGTGCTTCTCACAACAGCTCCATAGCTGATAAACTGAAAACTTGGTGAGGATAACACATATCACTTTTATCTTTTTGTGACTATGAAAGTAAAGTCCCCTTGTTTCCTAGATTAAAAAGAGCATAGGGCTTTTGAGTAACTAATAGTGCACATTTTTCCTATATCAGCCATAGGAGTAGACTGCTGAAGGTGTTTGGTTTTTTTAAATGGAAAACAGAACTTTAGATTCATAAGTCTGTTTGCAGAATACTGATACTAAGAGCTGGTCCTCAACTGAGGGAGAAGAGATTCTGATCATGTGTGGTCCTGAAATGCTTGTCTCAAATAGCTCAAAGATACTAAGCTAAGATTCTGCCTTGGAAGGCTGTAGGATTGCATAGGACATCATAGTGAAGAACTTCATTAAAATGAGGAATGTAAAAGTGACTGCTTCAGGTTGCTTCTAATAAGTCATGTTAAGTATTCCCCTCTGAATTTTCTTGCAGGTTGATGGACTGTTCTATAAGGTGACACTCTGATTTCAAACTCTCTGTGTTTATTTGTGTCCCTCAATATCCTAGGTTTCTTTTACAGGAATCTAGCTGTAGCTTCTGCCAGAAGAGCAGTGTAATTTAGCTCTAACTCATTTCCTGTTCACTTTCTAATGCTAAAAGGATAACTATTCACAAGCGACTTGAAAATCCAACCAGACTCTTCTCCTCTCCATGGGACACAAAAAAAAGTGCTTGAGGAGGCTTTACTTTGGGCTCCTTTTCACTGTATTAGATATTTTGTGGCAGGGAGGATGCTGTTCATGAACAAAGACAAGCAGTTGCCATGTAACAGGATGTGTTCCAAGGGCAGATTGCTTTTTACACTGTAAATTACTAAAGTGTGCCATAATTCAGGCATGATGGTGAGTTTGTATAGTGCCATGAAGCTTCTGTAAACTTCTTGCCTGTTGGTATGATGAAAGTACTTGCACAGATCTTAAACATCTCCAACTCATATTTCACTCAGGAGAAACTTGCCACACAAGTTTACCTGAACTCTTCCATGTGAGGTTTAGGTCTGAAATCATTTATCTTAAACTGCTGGTTGGATTTACAAGTAATCATGTGTACTAAATATGGGATAACTTGCCAGAAGGAAAATCTGCATGGTGAAGTGGTTTACAGTGAAACTAATTTAGTCTGTTGAATTAACTGCAAAACATGAAATTGGAGAATGGGCTTTATAAATGTGGTATGTCTAAAATTGTCATGTAACTAACTTCAAAAGCACAAAAGAATAGACTAGTTTTGGTGGGGTGTGTACATCTTCCAGAGCTTATCTGTCTTTTCTGCATTAAAAAAAATGTTAAAGCACAGAATAGCCTCTGTCCCAGAAGGAGTCAGGCACACAGAGTATAATGACACTCACCTGGAAATCTTTTGAACCAATTCTAGGCAGCAGAGCCAATGTGATCTGGCTTTCCCGTGTTGGGGATGGCTGCCTTCGGCATTCCCGCTGTTTGCCCAGCTGAGGGCAGGACTGTGCTGCTGGCCGGAGTCACTGTAGGACAGCCCCAGGGCAAGGCAAACCCAAGACAGCCGAGGCTGGGGATAAATAGAGCAGGACAGATAGTTGGAAATGGGTAGCTGTCAGTTGCTTTGATCCATAGTCATTTGGATAGCATTTTTAACACCAATATTTAGTGTTATGCTGGAGAGCTCTTAGGCTGACAGCTGTAAATGAACCAGTAAACGACCTGCTTGCCACTCAGGTTTTCAATTTGAGTTGCAAACTTCACAACGTTGAGGAAACTGTTAAACACCATATCTGGATAACATCTCTAAAGTTTAACAGAGATCCCTGTTGAAGCAGTTCTCAGACACGATGCAGTGGGAAAGGAGGATGAGGAACAGCTGAAATACAGCATTGGGCTAAATGTAGATTTGCCCAGAATGTTAGTACTGCCTGTACCAGCACGTGAAGTTGTGTGACCTTTATGCCTTGTAGTCTTCAGTCTCAGTGGTTCTCTTCTGGAAGATACAACTTGTTAAACCTGAGAAGGAGAGTACTGTTGCTTGTCAGATTGCCCTCCATACCCACAATCTGAAGCTGTGCTTGGGGCTCCTGCATTACTGTGGTGCTTCCACAAATTTGTTTAGGATGAACAGAGCTTTATGTGGCACAGCACTGAGATCTGTATAAAGCTGATACTACTAGGCCACTTTCCATGATGGTTCTAGAGTTTCCCCTAGAAGTCTTTGTGAATACCACTACAGTTAAACCAGTATCTTGCAGCCAGGTTAGACTGTAGTCTTAGATGAGATCAAACTTCACGGGCCTGGAATATTTGCAAATATCTGTGAAGTGTCACTGAAGGGGAGAGGAATTGCAGTTTAATAGGTAAATGTAGATTAGGCCTATTTGAGATGATGGATGCTCTGTTGGGTTTGAGTTCTGGGTCATAGTTAGCAGTGACTAGAATAAGGCCCCAAAAAATGCTTCCTTTGAAGGTAATGAGTACCTCATCTGCATTTGAGAGCTGCTGCTTACTGCAATACACCTAAAAGATTTGGGAAGTCAGTTTTACAACAGAGCTTGCTGGGAATAGGCAGACTTCAGTAGTCTCCAACTTGGACTAAAAAGGAGCACTTGATAGCTAAGTACCAGGCATGTAAAACTTCACACAATGGTGCAATTCCTAGACAAGGCCTTCATAAATCTCCTGTTCACTTCAATGTAGGTGGATAAACTTGATGCTTCTGAAAGCCTAAGAAAAGAAGAGGAACAAGTAGCTGAACCCACTCCAATAGTATTTGGTAGGTTTTAATTGATTACCTGTTGTCACTCTGGTCTGTCTCTGTGGAGGCAGCTTACATGATTATGTTGTATCCAAGAAAACTGGTTTCAACTAGATAGTAATTGAAATGGTTGTCTCTGCTCAATGAACTGTGTAAGTTGTTGAAGTGACATCTTACAGTACTTCTACTCTTCACACTAAAGTGTTGCTCCTCTTACTTGGCTCAGATCTCTACTTTAGGAATCATGTTTCAGTATGGTAATAGGACAGGGGATACCAGAGTGTTGCCAATCCCAGGAATAACTTCTACAGCATGAAAATTCCTCTTCTGATTCCTGTCTGAGGAATGTGTCTGCTTTCTGCTCTTCCAAGTAGAAAGGCAGACTGTCTTTTTAGCTCACGCATTTTAAGACATGTACAGCCACCATGGCTGTCTTCAAGTGTGATGCTATTTTAGAAGCCCTTCTGAAGAGGCATTCTGCTAACAAGCACCTAGAAATGTCTGGTAAGGGAAGGATGTGACTGGTTCACTGTCTGATATAAATGTTAACCTGAATTTAACAGATGCATGAGGCATGTGTGGGCCTAGTGATGAAAACAAATATGTCAAGGTGTATTCAGACCTTTTGCAGCACCCTCCAGACTGTGAGACCTAACAGACCTTACTATTTGCTTGACTTGCTTTATTCTCTAGATTTGACCATGCATGGGTTAAATAGTACCAGTTTGGCTTTCAGTATGGTCTCTTCAAAACAAGACATGTTTATTATGACCTCAAGATCAGTAGATATTAATCTTCCCCCTGCATCCTGCCTTGCTGTTTGTAGCTTCCTAGTAGCAAGAGCAGACGGCATGGGTGCCTTCTCCATGGCACATGCTGGGGAATAGTGTGACTTGCTGGTGTGTGCTTGCACAGGGGCTGATTTTTAGCTAAAGCTTAATAGTCCTATCACACTGTACAGCTAGCATTAGGGAAAGTTGGGATCTTAAACTAACTTTCTTTTTGTCTCATACTTTCATAGGCCAGCAGTTGATGTTAACAGCAGGCCCCAGTGCAGTACCTCCCCAGGCAAACTTCCCATATGGATACACAGCACCAGGATTCACCCAGCCGCCTGTTTATGGTTTCAATATGTAACTAGCTCTCTGACAGACCTTCACTGTCTCTGTTCTCTTTCTTCCCGTCCCTTTTTAACTTCTTCAAGAAGTGTACAAGGCACAGATGACCTTCTGTTGGCTGAACACACTTGCTGCCCAGCTCAGTGAGGAGACTTCAGCAGGATGCCTGTTACTGTTATTTATTGATTATTGTCCGGTTACATTTCAACCTCTGAAAGGCAGCTTTTGTTAATGACATTGTGAGACTCTTGTCTGAAGTTAAGGCACTATTTCACTAACTCATATAGCAATAACTACTTGAGGCCAGGGGGAAGAGAGCATAATTTTCTTTCTTTTGAAAAGCCCATTGAAGGCAGCTGGGAAATTGCCTGGCACCAAGTTGTTAAAGCTTTAGCTGAAGCTACTGAGGTAGCAGGGTTGTTAACAATTCAGTGAAACATCTCTTTAATAATGAATTGTTGAAAGCTTGTGTACATCTGACCACCCCATTTTATTTGCATTCTTATGTGCAAAAGAAAATGGGCTTTTCTAATATTTGTGCTCTGAATGTTTAGAGGAATATTGGGAAAGTTTCCTTTTCTGGACAATAATGTTGTTGGAGTTGAATGCTGTTGGGGTTCAATACTGTTGGAGTCTGTTCTCTATTTTCTGGAGTAGATCTGAGACTTGAAGAAAATAAATCTTCTCATGCCAGAGAGCAAATACTTCCCAGATCCTTTTTGTTTAACAAGAAGAGAGCATGTTACTTATTGACGTTAAATGGTACTAAAACAAACCTCAGCTGTGTGTGGCAAGAGAACATGGGAGTGTGCACGGGCTGCCAAAGCACTGGAGATGCAAGAGCACAGCGTCAGGGTTGGGGACGGGGACGTACTGCTACCATATTGAGGCAGTTGGGAGGGCCATAATCCTGACTTTTTATTTGCACCTTTAACTGATTCTGGCATTGGCTTCCTGCCACACCATGTTCTGACCCTGTCTGGTGGGCAGAGTCAGCACCACCTGAGTGACCAGGGTGCACTGACTCAGTTCTGCTATGCTGCAGTAGGATCAACAGCGTGTCCATCACCCGCCTCTTCCTTTGAGAATGCCAACAGGGATATATTATTATTTTGTGCCACTTCAAATACATGTATCATTAACGTTTTATGTACTTAGATAACAATGTATAATTTATGGTTATGAATCTTGTGCTAATCTTGAATATTATAAAAGTTCAATTATAAATGTAAAACTGCAGTATCCACCGTGTGGTTCTAGTCTTACTGTCTTGGGTGTGGGGACTGACTGGTAGTAACACACTGCCACTCATAGCATCAGGTTTCTTAATCTGACAACTGAGCATGCCAGGCAGGAAAAGGGAGACTTGTGCCAAGGCACGTACCAGGGAAGGCCTAGTAAGTAACGTAAAGGGAGTTGTGGTCTCTTCACCAGACACATCAGCACACGCTGTCACATGGGGAGGGCGTGCTGCAGGAGGCAGTCACATGTTCTCATGCTTTCATTCATGGGGCTGGGAAAGTTTCAGTCCTGTGTGGAGTGAGGTGCTGCAATGAGAGAGTGAGTCTTCTCTGCTGAGATTCATCAGCATAGCAGTGGTTTTTGTAAGCTGTACCCTTTCATACAGTCCCACTTTGAACAGGGCAAAACACCTTTTAATGCAAACCAGTGGAGATTGTCAGGGTTGTGGAATCAGTAACAGCAGACTGCTTTGGCACAATTTTAATTGTGTGTGTTTCATTTTAATTGAGTGTATTGCCTCCTTGGTCACCACACCATGACAGCACTGGCAAGGGATGCAGCCCTCCTTCCTGATAGATGCCAGAATACCCCAAGTGTTGCTGTAACATGCTAACCTCAACTTTGTACTGATCAGCACTCACAGCTCAGCTTGAAATGCTGAGCAGCTAATGAGTTCAGGCAAATCTCCGCTCTGTCCAGACTTACTCATTGCAGGAATTAGCCAGGTAGCTTACCATTTTCCAGGAAAATAGTACTTGTATTTTGTAACCAGTTCCTTTTCAGTTGAAATAAATTGGGGTAAGTCAGCTGGAACTGAAGACCAGCTCTAGGATTAATATGACTTTCCAACCTGTCAACTTAAAAATGGGTTCTTACTTTATAGCAGCAAGTGCAAGCCAATGGTGGAACACAGTGAAGTGCTAGATCAAATACTGGAACAGCTCCTGACTGTAAGAGAATTGAGGTAGCCTGGGGATCCTTAATAGCCTCAGTCTGGAAATCTAATTACAGGAGTGACTGAGCTCTCAAGGAAAGCAAAGCTGCCAGCTCTGATCAACAGTCTTGCTTTAGTTACTCTCTTGGTATTTAAGCTCTTGCTAAGTAAAATGGCTTTTATAAATTTTGTGATCTAGCATTCAAAACAGACTCCCTGCCAATACAGTGCAGCTGTATCTAAAATGTGGAACAAAGCCTTGTATACCAAGGTACTTCACTGCTTCTCTGAAAGTGAAGTCATTCACAGCAGGAAATAACTCCTCTTTTAGGGGTTAGGTGAAGGATTTACTTCATTTCATGAATTTGTGATGTCCAAGTTTTTGAAAACTTGGATAAGCTTGTTTTGCTGAGAATCTGCTTTAAGCTAAGCTTCTTGCTGATTCCCACCCCAGTGACAGAGGGCTGGGGCTGTCCTGTAGAATGATGTGCTCATGCAGAACTTGCTGCAGCCTGCAGCATCTGGAGACCAACTTCCAGGCTTACATCAGAGGGTAACTTGCTTGAGACCACATACAGGCTTTTGCTGCCTCATGCTTTCACTGTGAGAAAAACAGAGTACGGATCTCCTTCTGTGTAATGGCTCGTGGTATTTGTCAGACCTTAGGGGAATCTTCCCTGGTCTGTCAGACCTTGGGCATATACAGATCTGGCATCAGAGGAGACAAGCAATTCACAAGAGGAGTTCAGGAGGAATGCGTGGCTGGGGTAAGTCCTGTTTCTTATTTCATGTAATGGTGTGGTATTTTACAAGACTTATTTCCCTTCCCCCCTTTTTAGGACTCTATACTTAAATGGTAGGATAGCAGAAGGAAATTATCTGGAGTAACTTAGCTCCTTAAAAAATAAAAATTCTAGGCAGATGAAGTCTGTTGAAGTTTGTGCAAATAATAGGCATGATACAGTAAAGACAGTAGTAACTGCAGGGTCAAAAACCTAATTCTGCTTTAATAGTCTTTTAGCAGATGCAGCGCTGAGAGCTGGCACTTCCAGCACAACAGGATCCTTAATTGGGCTATGGGAAACAAGGAACAACTTTTTGTTTTTCCCCTTTAACAAATCTAGCAGCAGTTACTCAAAATCCAAGAAATTTCCTTGATTTATTGAACTCTAAAACTGATAAACAAACCCCAGATGCTTACTCAAATGAGTGTGAGTAACTTTAGTACTTTGGCAAAGCTAACTGTCAAGTGCTTGTAATTAATGCTTATGCTTGGATGTGTGATATCCTAATTGGCAGGCTAGGACTTGGCCTCTGAGAAATTCTTAGTGTGACTGAATCAGCATGACAGCTTTTCAATCTGCTGAAAAAAAATGAGGCCAGAACTCTTGCAAATCTTGGGACAGGTACCCACTGTATGTTCCAGGTTCTCATAACAAGCAGTTTATCAAGTGTATGCATTACCTTACAACAGTGTTATTTCTCATCTGTAAAGCTTCTTGCAGTCTTTCTGGGTCCCTTCTGTTCTGCTGTAAACGGTTTGGCTTTGCACTTGGTTCTAAGCTGACGGTATTTCCTTTTTTGCTTTACAGAGTACCCCAAGGCTGCTTCAATCTCATTTGTTTCCACATAAGGACATACAGCTGGAAAATGCTTGACAATACCAGAGTGCTCTGTGACGGTGGTGTGTACTTAGGTTGTGGTTTGCCAAGTGAATGAGCCTTGCTATAGCAACCTGCAGGTGCACCAGTCCAGTTTAATGGATCTGGAGCCATTATTGTGCACCATCTACTTCAGCAGGTGTCCAACCTCCAGAGAGTTTGTCACTAGTCTAGCTTTCTCATTTTTCAATATTGTGCATTTTCTGTGGGCACCTTTCCAAAGGTACAGACAGATCCTGACTCATGTTTTACTAATACAACACTGCAAAATTCTTAGCATAGGTGTGTGGTTCAGTTTGTCTGGAGCCTTTGCAGTCCTTCAAAAAGGCAACAGCATCCATCTGTTTTCTTCCAAGCTAATATAAAATTGACAGCTTTTAAGCTTAAGATGAATTTGAAATACAATCAGTGAAGTCCTGTCTTTTATGTGTCAGAATTTAAAAGTCCTGAGTCAGGTTCTGAGCTTACTCAGTTATGCATTTCCTGCGTGGTTCAGTGACTCAAGATTTTTTTTTTGTCTGTTGTTTTTAATCAAGATTGTAAAATTTGTTTGCCTAAAAATCTCCATTTTTCCTTTCCCCCCAGTGGTTATGAAAGGAAGGAATTACAAAGTCTTCTGGTATGTTGTTTTCCACAGTAGTAAGTTCTCCAATATTATGCAGAGCACAAATTCCCCAAGCACTGGTTACCCAGATGGGGAGCTAGGAGTGAGTTTGGGTGGGAAACTGTTTAATAAATCTTTGAATTGCTCTCCTTTTGTAAGGTACTTTTTTTTTTCCACTTAGGGGGTGGGGAAATGGCCTCATCAACTGCTAATAGAGTTTGTCAACTGGAGTTGCTTTGTTGAGTAATACATCCTGCTGTGAGGGATTCACGACCGACCGTGGCAGGGCAGCAGAATGATAATCAGTACATGCTGTACATGGGCTTTACTCTCTTCTGAGATGAGTCAGGCCCACGCAGATGTGAACATAACAGGGACTTCTGTGGTGCTTATGAGAGGCTCAGTCCTGGTAATCTCAGTGAATAATCTTGTGTAGCAACAGGAGCTCTTTCTGCATGTGTGCTCAAGTGGGAATCGTGTTCCTTGTTTGGAATAGCATCATCTTGCTTATAATCACAGTAGCTCCTGCAGCACACACTTCAAAGCTGGGGAAATGTTGACTCAAATCTGCAGTATTTTCATTTATTGAAGCCAGTTATATGCAGGATCTGTTTTGCATAAAGGAATTGTTTTGTCTCGATAGGGAACCAGAGAGAAAATGAGTTTTCTTATTTTATCATAAGACCACAAGTGATGGGGATTAATAATGCATGGAAAGGTTTGTAGTAGTTGATGAGTTGTAACAATTGTGATAATACATCTGTTAATTCAGTGAAATGAAGAGGTTCTTTGATCCCAGGATATATAATAGGAAATTATGTGCCCCATACTGACCACTCATGGTCTCTGAAACCATGGTGTGCTATCTAGTGCCAATTAAATAAAAGTAATAATAAATAATTTCAGGGAGGGGCAAGGGAGGAATAAGTTGGAACTAAGAGTTGTCCTGTAAGCATGTGCTTCTGAGGATCCAGAAAACTCTGTCTGCAATTGCTGCTTGTGTTTGAAAAAATAAATTGTGAAAGTTGCATTCATTTTCAGTAGCTCTTTTCAATTCTCATTATTAGGGCCTGGAGAGGTGCCATGAGACACACAGGCTGCAGTAGCACCTGACTACATATTTCACAATTCTTGTGTCTTTGTATGCCAGCAGAAACAAGCACCAGCCACCAGCAAGGGAAATGAGTTCAGATTGTCACAGGGTTGTTTCCATGAAAATTCCTGAAGCGAGAGCAGTAACATGCTGGGTTTGATATTGCTCTTCTATGCTTTGACCATGCATTTCTTTGGAGATGCTCTTGACTATGTGAGCCTGGTCAAGTATTTATTTTCACATAACTAATGGGATTTAAAACATCCTCTTGCAGCCCCTGGTATTTCAGGGATTGTTTATCTTGTTTCACTGTTTCTCCTTCAGGCTTTCTGCTGACAAGTGGTGTTAGCAGCTTCTTGGAGGTCAGGTCCTTGCAGGAGATGGCTTGCAATCTGCATGTGATTAAATATGAATAATCCTTTCCCTGTTCAGCAAGGTAAGCACTGCTGAGAATCCCATTGAGTCTGATTTGAATTAAGCATGTGGTGTGGTATTTTCTTGGACAGGATGAGGTTGTGCACAGGCCTTGGTGATTGGGGAGTCTGTAAGAGCCAGTGTTTGTTGTGAAGGTAATCATGGCCTCACAGCACAGGGTGTACGTGTCTGCAGGCAGATGTGAAAGCCATGATGATTTGATGGAAAGGTATGAGGAGTTACAGAGGTTAATCAGAAATCCAAATGCATTTGTTTGTTTGCTGTGTTTGAAAGAATTTATCTTATCTTTACCATTCTAATAATGCTAATCTGAACATGAGCAGCATTTGTGACCAGGACTATGACTGTTTTTTCCTTCCCTTCACATGTTAATTCCTCCTCCTCCTTCACACCCTCTCTTAAAGGAGGGGGGCCTTAGACTTGGCATGAGACCACTCTATGCCTATTTTAACTCTGTTGTGAAACCACATACAGTTCTGATCTCACCTGGGGGTGAGTTTTGCAATGCAAGTATGTTTGCTTTTAACCCTGTCAGAATAAAGATGCTTCAGTTTCCCAGAGTTCTTCTGCTGGTGGTTCAGCCACGAGGCCAGGGCTGTGTAGCTGCAGAGTGAGCTCTTGGATGGGGCTGGCAGCTGCCAGATTGCTGAGTCTCGTTAAGCAAAAACCATGTCACAAAGCACACAGAGAGCAAGTCTGGACAGGAGCATGTTTTATGCATAGCTGGAGGTGACTCCTTGCACAAAATATTCGTTATTTTTTTTTTTTTGAGTAATGTGGCTGCTCCAGATGTAAGGGAGAGCACAGTTCTGGAGTACAGCTCCAGTGTTCCCTGGTTTCTGCGAAATCCTGGATGGAAATGAAAACAGTGTTGGTTTCTTTCCCTGCATCCTGTAAATACAGCTTTTGGACATAAACTAAAGGAGTGCATCTTCCTCTGTCTGTAGATAAAGCAAAAAAAAAAAAATCCTAGTGCAATCTGTACATTGAGGAGCAATAGATAATACACCCACCCCCCCACCAAAAAAAAAAAAAACCCCAAAAATACCAACCCACCTCGGCTAAGCCCGGAGTGTCATTGCACTCACAGCAGCCTTTTAATTTGAGAATGTTTTTGTTTCTCTTCCGCCGGAGCTGGGCGTTCACATGCTCTTCCCACCCCGGGAGTTCCTGGTCAGGAAGGATTCAAGCCAAGGGCCCGAGATGAGCAAACCCTCCCCCTTCCCTCCCCTCGGACGGCCGTCTCCGCGCAGGAGCACACTCTTGTGAATCCTCGCTGACCGAGGGCTTTGGGGTGGCTCAGAGCTAGTCCTGGCCTAAGCGTGCCCGGAGGTGCTGATGCTGCTCAGGAGAGGGGGCACTGCTGCCCACGACCCTCCTGCCGGGCCGGCATCTCTCCGTACCCACGCGGAGGCTTTTCCCGTGGATTCCTGGGAGCGGGCTGAGCAGCCCCCATTCCCGCAGCACCGAGGGCCGGGCGGGGTCACGCCGCTGCTCTGCTGCCGTTCAGCCCCTGCCCCGCTCCCCCCAGAGCCGCTCCCCACGTCCCCACGGGCCGCCCCCGCCCCGCCCCACGAGGATGTGACGCCGCCGGGGCCGCCCCTCGCGGGCGCGGCTCTGAAATAGGGCTCGGCCGCCGCCGCCGGGCAGCCGGAGCCGCGGAGTAGCGCGGCCATGCCCGCCCCCGCCGCGCCCCGCAGCCTGGCCGCCGCCGCCCCCGCCGGCAAGGCCAAGCTCACGCATCCCGGCAAGGCCATCCTGGCAGGTAAGGGGCTCCCGGGGCTCTCCTGGGGACGGGGCTCGCCCCGCCGCTGCCAGCGTGGGCATCCGGCTGGGCGGAGGCTGCCGGGCCCGCCCCGGGGCGGTGGCGCTCCCGCAGGTGCTGCTCCATCCCGGGACTGCCGCCTCTCCCGCTGCCCGCGGAAGGCGACCCCGCTGCCCGGCGTTTCCCTTCAGCCACAGCCAAAGAGCTCCCGCAGCTGCATCCCGAGCCTGGACGCTGGCTGCGAGCTCCCGCTATCCGCGGAGAGCCCTGGCAGCGTCTTGCCAGGCTGTTTCTGCACCCGGTGGTCCAGCCGGGAAGGTGCTGGTGGGCTCGGACATGACGCGCGGCGAGCGACACTCGGGGGTTCAGCGGTGTTCAGCAGGAGGGAGCGGAACTGATGGGAGAGGCTGGTGGCAGCAAGGGCCCCACATGCTCCCCCGAGGGTGTTGAGGGAAGAAGCAGCAGCAGTCGGTTGTCCCTGCCCTAGCTGTGTCTCACAGGCTGAGCTGATACAGCTGCTCCAAAGGCTGCTTGGTCCCTCCTTTGTGCCTGAGCATCAGTCTCTTGGATCAGGGCGTGTTTTCCCGTCCAGTTCTGACCACTTCCATGGGATCACAACAGTAACTGCGCCGAGTGCAGCAGTAGCTGCAGAGTTAACGCTCTGCCTCCTGCTTGTGGCTGTTTCGAGCTCTGAGCTGAATGGAGTCCAAGACAGTCGCAGGCTTGTTAAACTCCTTTGTAGCTGTTCATTAGCTCCCTGGTTTCTCCTGCCAGTCGCAGGACAATTCCCAGAGTGGAGATTAGCGTCTTTGTTTTGAAATGAGCCATCGCAGCCTCGACATGATTGGCATGTTTAGAGCTTTTGTGTTTTCCAGCCAATTCCCCCTCCTACGATTGTGCCTTTGTTTGTCCGTCCAACTCCCTGGTCCCCTCCAAGGGCAGAGCTCCAGCCTCCAGTAGCGGGACCGGGGAGCAGCGGGGCTGTGCCCGCACGGGGAGATCTGCCCACCGGCCCTGCCCCCGCCCCGGCCTCCCTCGCAGCACCGGGAGAACTGTCGGAGGTGGATGTGACCGCTGGAGCGTGCAGAGGGTGCCGAAGCCTCCCAGTGTCACGTCTCCGGGAAGGGACTTTGCCATCACTCGGCTGCCTGGCCAAAGGGCTGGGGCACAAGGAGGAGGCAGCCTCCAACGAGAGGGTGACTTTTCACTCAAGTGAGCCCTTCGGTGAGACCGGGTTCCTCCAGAGCTCTGTGCCCCTCTCTGCTGCCCCATATCAAAATGGGTTGGTTTTTTCATGCCGCTTGACTTAAGGTCTTTTAAATAGGATTTTGTCCAATTTTAGGATGGAAAGGACAGGATGTTTCCTTCTTGTCCACCCTTTCCAGTCATTCCCAACTTGCTGTCCATGTGCAATGAAAGCCTCAGGTTGTCACTGCCTGGACCAGCGTACCAGGATACTTTCATAGATCTTGTGTAGATCTGTAATCAGGATCATCAGCTTACCAGAATCAGCCTCCTGCGAGAGAGGTTGCAGCAGACTTGCAGAGGTAGAAGAAGAACCCAATTGAGATGCTGGTCTTCTCCTCACAGGCTGTAATCAGAGTAATTGGTTAATGGGCAGAAGTCCAGCCAAGCCTCTGTGGCATCTAATTGTATTAAAGAACCACAGAAATGGGAGAAAGCTGCTGTTAACTCCCTGTGCTCTGGTCTGCTCAGCCCTCCAGCCCCTCGCTGAGGGATGCAGTGCTGTTTGTGGCTGTCTCTGCTGACTTTAAGGGGTTTGCTGACGCTCTCAAGAGTTTCTCATCTGACATCTGTCTGCACAACAGGGATGTGTGCTCCATGTTCTGGTGAGCTGGAGGTGTTAAGATGGAACATTCCTGCTGTACTTCATCAGCCTGTGCTGGTGGAGTTAAATAAGCCATCATCCCTCCCTGGGTGCATATCTGCTCCCAGACCCTTTGTGTAATTGGGATCCTCTGCCAGGGAGGCACAGCTCCCTCGGCTGTCCAGACCTCAACAGGCTGGGGTTGGCTCTTTTCTGAAGAGATGCAAGTAAAGCTCTGTCTGCCAAGAGCTCTTCTCCTTCAGTTGTCGCAACAGACAAAACGCAAGGTTAAAAATTAATTTGCTAATGGGCCCTCCTTTGTCCAAGCAGCTGCTGTGTGCCAAGGCAGCACTTCACCTTGCAGTGACAACGCTGCTGGTGCTGCTGTGGCCACGTGTGGCCTGAGCACATGAAGGCAGCTCGGCCTCTTCTGCTGGATAACAACCTGTTAGCAGGTGGGCCAGGAGCCCAGCCCTGTCTCTGGCCTCCCACAGCCAGCCTTCCTGTTTTGTGCTCTGGTTTCCAAACAGCCCACCAGACTCCTGTCCCTCCCGCCAGCATCCTGAAGGGCTGGGTGCTGCTGGTCTACTGTGCTCCCAATGCAGGGCCATACTTGAAATAAAGGCAGTTAAGTGGTGAGATAGGCATGCTGGTGGCAGAGTCATCAGTCACCTCTGGGAATCCTGAGAGTGCTCCTTCACTGGGTTTTTGGATGCCAGGTTGGCAGCTCGTTTTGGTGCTGTTGGGCCAGCTCAAGTCAGCCTGCAGTGTGGGCTATTTCCAGCCCAGCACAAATGGTCTTTTGCCATTTGCAGGCAAAGCCTCCCACCCTTGCCCTCCTCTTGAGAACTTTGCTCGTGATTATCAGTGCTCATTTGATGAAAGGCTCTGCCTGCCCTCGCCAGAGTTAAGTACAGCCTTATTCTGTTTCTAGCCAGCTTTGAAGCCTGGGGTTTGCTCCCTCCCACTGAGAAGCTACAAGCTGCCTTGCTCTCTGCATGGTATCTGCTCACCCGGGGGCTGTTGCACAGTTGCTGTTTCTACCTACACCTAATCCTGCCTGGCCAGGGGGCAGGATGCCTGGATGTTATCCTACACAGTGCTGGATTTGGAAAGAGCTCACGGGGGTTGTGGCTGCTACCCTGGTGTTGAGTACCACTGGCAAATAACAGTGATGTGCACCAGGGTCCTAGGGGGAGCATGGGCAGGGGAGGGGGACTGCAGGGAGAGGGTAGGGCATGAAGCAGGGTTCAACTAGGGAGCCCAGGCTCCTGAGCAAAGCAGTAATGGGAGCTTCACTTTCCTCTTCTTTGTTAATCCTTGATATTATCTTTCTTAGGGAATGCTGTACCTGCAGAGGAAACGAGTCAGGGACTGGGTGTGAAAGCTGAGACTTGCCTTTTGCAGAGCAGGTATCCTTTCCCAAAAGTCCCAAGTCCATCTGGATTTCCAGGGCCGTTGCTCTCCGGAGAGGGTGTGAGTGAGGGAGGTTGTGCTGCTGTGAATGGCTGTGGTCCAGCACACTCCCTGCTTTTGAGATAATTGCCTGGTGCTCACAGCAGAGTAGGAGATGTTTCTCCCTTCATGCTGAGCCGAGTGGAGGCCAAGTGCAGCCAGGGGGAAAGATTGGAGAGTGTGGAGGAAGCCAGTCCTGCCAGGTCTGCTGGCCCTCAGTACATCACTCCTGGCTGTGGCTTCTCCCTGCAGGTGCCTCCTGTGGCTATCATCTCTTTGGGGAGTGGGGCACAAGGACCATGCTTGTGAGTCCCTAGGGTCTTGAGTGAGTCCCTGGCTGCCTGGGAACCCTCATGGGCTGCAGTGGAAACCTGTAAGAGCCCCAAGGCTCCTGGTGGGACAAGGATGTCAGCCCCAGGGCAGGAAACCATATTGGGGTGTCCCTTCAGTCTGCATGGATTCTGTATGAGCTGGGGTTAACCCTGGGCTCTGAAGTGTGAGTTTCTAAGATTTTCACATGCCTGATGTTCTGCTTGACATTCTGCAGGCAACCGTTTTCTCTGGGTTGATGTAAATGATCGGAAGGAGTCGTCCGTCTTCCCGAGACGATGAGCACCATGAGCTGACAGCTTGGGGATGTTGCAGCGTCTCTCAGCTCTGATGGTGCTGTGTGGTGCATGTCAATGCAGCCTCCCTGCTCCTGCTTGTGCCCTGAGGTCTCAGGTCATCTCTTGACAGCAGAGATTGGTTTTTTTGGCCATCTCTTCTCCCTCTGTGCTCCATTGCTTGGTACAGCAGTCACTCCCCTGTGCTGGGGGCTGGGAGATCAGAGCTTGTCCCCAGGGAAGTCTCAGTCCTGGCAGTGGCTCCTTCATCCAGCTGTGCTGTGGGAGTCCTCCAACAGACCTGAGCTCCAACATCAGCTCCCTGTTGCATGTCCTAAGAGAGTTTTTGACACTTGGAAAGTTGGTGTCTGAAGTTGAGTGGTGGGATGGCCAGGAGGCAGCTCATGGTGACAAAACTGGGGCCTTGAGGTGTGCAGGGCAATGGGGAAAAGGTGACTTGAGCAGGACAAAGAACCTGGCAGTCCCCAAAGGTGGAATCAGCATCGAAGGCAGAGGCTGCTCTGAGTGCGAGCTTGGGGAAATGGCTTCTGCCATCATACTCGCAGCTGAGAAGTTTAAATTGTTATAATGATTAATGGTCATATTGAGAAGTAAATGCAAAGAGGTGATGAATGAGCGAGTTGTGAAAGGACAGCCTGTTCAAACAGGACAGTTCCAGTAAGATTCAGGGCAAATGGTTTCATCCCATCCGTAGCGTTATCTGCAGCACTGTTTGCACGGGGCTGTTTACCCACAGTGGCACAGGGTACAGAGGGGCACCTCTCATGTTTGCCATCCTGTTTCATTGGGGGTTCAGACTGTCGCCAGCCTGCCTGTAGCACGCTCCCGTGACCAAAACAGCTGTGAATGTCTGCTTACTGCTGGGCATGCTGAACCCCTGTGCTCCCCACTGGCCTTGCCCCTGTCAGATGGGAGGGAGACCTGAGCCTCAGCATGGGGACAGACACTCTCTGAGGCTGCTGACCTGTTGCAGGACATGTTTTTTCTCTTTTAACCAAAGAACTTGTAAACTTCTGGCAGTCTGGTTTGGGGAAGCAGCCTTTCCCATCTCAGCACTGAGTCAGACTTTTGGTGGCAGAGCTGCCCCCGTGGTGGTTTTCCACAAGGATGTGGCTCTGGGTGGATGGGTGGTGAAGGACTGTCCGTGGCTGGAGGAGGTGCCCGGGTGAGGACAGCAGTGCTGGAGCTCTGCCGAGAGGCAGCTGTCCTGGAGAGCTGCAGCCCCAGCCAGGCTCCTGCCTGCTCCTGAGCCCCCAGTTTCACAAGATGGCCCGAGGTGGGAAGTGCCGGGAGGGTGGAGCTGTTAAACCCGTTTCACCGCTGCAGGCAGGCAGGGCAGGATTGCTCCATGGCAGTGGATGGGTGAAGAGCAGCCTGGATGGCTTCCAGGGGGGGTTGGTCCCTCGGTGAGGGGAGCAGGCGGCAGTCTGGCTGGTTCGTAGCAGCCTGGTGGTCTTTGGTTCTTGGGGTTTTTTCTTCCTTGTTTCCCCAGCTCCAAAAGCAGTGTTGGCTAATTAAAAGGGCACCAAGTCCCCTTGTGAGAGTGCTGCATACTGTAAGCACAGCATCCAGGAGCTGGGCTGGATTGCACCCTGTGCCCGTAGTGTGCGGTCCGTGTCACCCATGTCACCCACTCAGCTGACCCTATCCAGCTGCACCTTCTGCACGTGGGCTGGGAGCACCCAAAATGGGGAACCTGGGGCTCAGCCTGCACTGAGAGCCTGTTTGTGCCTTCCCACCATCCTCAGCCACCCGGCTGACAGAATGGAGAAGCTCCAGGCATGGGCCCTGCAAGAGCTCTGCTGCTTTGCTTCCAGACCCTTAGGAATAGTTTCCTCTGGCCTGAAAGGATCCTAACGAATCTGAAGTTAAAAGGTGCTTTTTATATGGAAATCAGGTGCTGGTATGTCAGCGTGCAAAATTATTCTTAAAATGGAGAGACTGAAATTGCTCCCTAGGTGCTCACTTCTCATCAGAGCTGCACAGACACCTGCTGCTCCATCACTCTGCAGGAGCAGGATGCTTTTGCAGGCAGAGCCACTTGCAGGAGTGGCAGAGGGGCCAGTGCCACCCCTGCCCCTCTGTGTCTCCCAGACAGGGCAGTGGGTGTTCATTGGGGCACTTGCCTCTGGGTAGGAGTTTGCAGAGGGTGACACTGCCAGTCCTGGCTGTGCAGCCTTGGTTTGTGTCAGTCCTGGGGCTCTGCTTGTCTTCCCCATCGCAGCTGCATCCTCCCGCCTTCCATGCTGCCCTGGGTCTGGAGCTGGGGTCCCTGGGTCGGGGTGGCCAGTGGTGTTCCAGAAGCTGCTCATGGACAGTATGTGGAGCTGAACCTGCGTGTGCTGATGCCATCACGTGTTGTGTGAGCATTGCAGGGGCAGCGCCCTCCCACTGTCCCCAAAAAACCCTCTTTTCCCTTCTGCCGGCTCTCCCCAGCCATGCCCAAGGGCTGCAGGCGTGTCCTCAAAGGACGGCCTCTTTGGGCCTCTCTGCTGGGGAAAACGAAACTTTTTCTAGGAAAACTATGCCAGGGTATTTTTCCCTTCTCTCCCTTCCCCCTGAGCCTGCAATGTCAGGATAGCTGGCAGCTGAAGCACTTGCAGGCTTGCTGCAGGCAGGGAGCCATTCCTGGTGCTGGGAGTGGGATCCCCCTGCCAGGGGCACCTTCCCTGGGGCCAGGCAGAGCGACCTTCCCTGAAGGACGTTCCCTGTCCTCTGGCTCCGCTGCATCCAGCGAGCAGCCAGAGCCTTGGCCCGGCATCCCAGCTGCCCCGCTGCTCTTTCACCTCCTGAGTGCTGCTGTTCCTGCTGACTCCGCGGTGTTGCAAGAGCTGGAGCTGCTGTGTAAAGTCCGGGTAAACAGGTTGCAAAGTCCCTGCAGCCCTGGAGAGGAAGGGGATTGGACAAAGCTGCTGCTCTTGAGCAGTGGGGTGATTTATTTGCATAGAATGAGGCTTCTGCTGGGGTAAAACTGTGTGGGGAGAGGAGATGACAGCAGAGCAGGACCTCTGGTCTTGCTTCCAGGGGGCTGCAGGGCAGGTGGCCTGTGCCACCCTGTCTCTCTGTGGGCAAAAGAAAATGGATTAAAATTGCCACAAGGCATGGAGTGTGTCCAGAGTGCCTGCTCTCTGTGCACCTTCCCATGGGATTTTAGGCCAGAACAACACTGGGGAACAGGGAGGGGACCTGGCAGCATGGGTGCCCTGTTCCTTCATCCTTGGCTAGGGCACCCTCATTGCCCCAGAGACTGCCAGTTCCCAGGAACAACATGCTGTTCCTTTGCTGGGCTCTGGTGGATGGCTTTGCCCTTGGGATGCTGAGCAGAGCCTCTGCCTCCCCTGCATGCAAGTGTGGCCACTGAGGCTGTGAGCAGGTTGCAAGAGGTGCAGCATCTCTCCCTGTAGCATTTGGTGTGGCTGCCATGAGCTGAGGTGCTGGTTGCCCCTGCACTGCTGCTTGTCCTGGGTGCTCCCCTCCTGTCTGGCTTCTGGGTGTGCTGGGGGAGGAGCTGGTGCTGGGGGACTGAGAGAGAACAAATATTTATGGTGCTTAACACATCCAGCACTTCAATTCTGCAGTGTGGGAGGGAGGGAAGTGGCCTTGGCAGCACTCGGGGTGTGCGTGTGGCTGTGGTGGCGCAAGGCTGGTGGCACGGTGGTGTGTGGCAGTGCGGAGCAGTGCCAGCTGGTGCTCAGCTTTTTGGGGACTGTTGCACCCGACTGGAGAACATTGCTCCTCGTCGAGCTGCTCTCCGGGGCCTGCCAGCTGCTCCTGCAGGAGCTGTTTGTCTTTGCAGGAGAAATAAGCGTTCGGCCACCCCCCTGCCACGGGACCAGCAGTGTCTGCCACTCTGACAGACACGCCAAGGGCAGGAGAGGGTTGAGGGGGCAGCAGGGGTGTGCTGGGGACCCTGGGGATGGTGGCTGTCCTCCTGTGGTGCCCCAGGGGAGCTGCTGGCTGGCTGCAGTGCCGTGAGCTGGCCCTGTGTTTCCTGCCATGCCCCCAGAGCAGCGGGAGCCGCGGAGGCGTCAGGGCTGGCAGCGGTCACCCAGCACCGCCTCCTGAGAAGCGCCTGCCTGGGCTGGGCTGGGCTGGGCAGCTCCAGCCCCCCTGGGAACACAGTGGGAAACAAGGAGCCTTTGTTTGCTGTGGCAGAGCTGGGCTGGCCTCATGCCCTTGTCCCCACGGGGCCGGGATGCTGCCCAGCTGGGCTGGCGTGTCCTGCCTTGGGTACTCAGTGCCACGGTGTCCCCATCCCTGCCGTGCCTGTGGGAGGAGTGGGATGCTCTGTGAGCATGAAGCTGAGCTTTGCATTGCCCCAGCTGTTTTGAGGCTGGCCTGGCTTCTTGGCTCCCTGGGTAAGAGGTGCAGCCTGGTGCTTTTTGTGCCTGGGAGGAAAAACAAGCATAAGGCTGTTTTAAGATGGATTCTGCTCCGCTGCTGGAAGGAATGTGGGGAGGCTGCTTTTCCCTTTCCTCTAGAAGGACTGGGCTGAGAGGAGGCAGCAGTGCTCCTGGGGATGCCAGTTGCCAGTGGCACTGACAGGGGGAAGCTGGCAACACCAGAGAGATCTCTTGTATATGTGGGGGCCATGCAGAAGAAATAAGACTTTGTGAGGAAGTCTGCTGGTCCAAGGAGCAGGTGCTGCCTGCTGTTGTCACAGGGAGCAGCCATGGGCCGTGGTGGCCCCTATCAGCATCCCTTCATGGGGGTACTTTGGGGGTGCTGATAAGCAGAACTGTGCCACGTGGCACCAGCCTTTGCTTCACTGCAGAGCAGGATAACAACCACTGCACCCAGTCCCAGCCTCTCCTACAGAGGCAGTGTGTTCCCTGTTGGGGTGTTCCCTGGGCTGTGGGGCTCAAGCTTGGCAGTGGGGGCCACAGCCCTGCTGAGTCACACCAAGGCCATGGCCAGGCTGGAGGAACCACTGGAGGCTGTATAGGAGACTGGGAGCTGGCAGCCCCTCTGACCACACGCTGTGCCCCAGCCGGTGGGCTGGAGCATGATTCACCTTCCCTGGGCAAAGAGCAGGGAGATCCTCAGGGTGGTGTTGACCCCAGTGGCAGCACCCTGTGCCCTGTCCTGGGCGGAGCAGGGTTGGCCCTGTGAGACCTGAGGGAACTCAGCCCTGTGAGAGCAAGGTTGGCCCTGTGAGACCTGAGGGAGCTCAGCCCTGTGCCTCTTCCCAGTGCTGCTGGCACAAAGGGCTCCTGCTGCTCGGCGGGACCTGGCCACAATTTGATGCTGTGTGATCCATCGTGGCTGGATGGGCTGGCCCAGCTCCCCCAGCACAGCTAGGTCCAGCTGCAAGGGCTCCAGCCATGCTGAGGGGAGCCCCAGAGCTGAGAGCCAGCATCCCTTGCTGCCCAGGCCATCAGGAAAGGCTGCAGCCAGTGTAATCAGTGCCCAGCAGCCGCTGCTGCAGGAGCCCAGGGCAGCCAGACAGGCTTGATGATAATTGTGCTTCCTGCCAGCACAGCCAGGTCTGCAGATGGGCTCCTGCTGGTGTGGGGAGTGGTGTGGGCAGCACCACAGGGTTTGTACGTCCAGTGCTGACAGCTCACCTGGAAGTGCGAGGCTCTGGAGAGGGAGAGGTGTCTTTGAGGGGCAACACACCAAATAGGCAGCCATGGGTGCAGTGTTCTGCCCTGTTTTCCCACCCCTTTGCCCAGTCTCCTCAACAGCTCTTGCCATGGCAGGGCAGTGATGCCCATTCAAAGAACCAGGTTGGCACAGGGCCCTGCTGCTGCATGGAGTCCTCAGGGTTTTGGTGAGGACAGGGATATCATGTCCCAGCCCAGACCTGGCTGCCAGAGATCCCAGGCTCAGCCATCATGGACCTGGGACCAGCCATGTGGCAGTGAACGGGCACAATGCTGCTCCTGCTACAGTGTCCCTTCCTCTCCTGTGCAGGTGGCCTGGCTGGAGGGATCGAGATCTGCATCACATTCCCCACCGAGTATGTGAAGACGCAGCTGCAGCTGGACGAGAAGGCAAACCCTCCCCGCTACAAGGGCATTGGTGAGCAGCCCCTCTCTGGGTTTGGGGCTGCTGGGGAGCCTGGCTGGCGCTGGGGGGGTTTGGCAGGGCGGTGGTGGGTGGTCCTCGGCGTGGCGGGTGACAGCGGCCCCGCTGTGCTCTGCCGCAGGGGACTGTGTGAAGCAGACTGTCCGTGACCATGGCATCCGGGGGCTGTACCGGGGGCTCAGCTCGCTGCTGTATGGCTCCATCCCCAAGGCTGCTGTCAGGTATGTGCCCCCATGGCAAGGGGTGAGTGGGGGGGACCCCCAACAGCAGCAAACAAGGGGGTGGCTTTGCCCTTGGTGTCTCTGTTGGTGTTTTACCAAAGCCATGTGGTCTCCCAGGCACGGAGGGTCCTCTCACAGGGTGTGCAGCTGCTCCTGGACCCAGAGCAGGGGGTGCAGACCCCTGTCCGGGTGCCTGGGGATTGGCACGGTGGCTCCTTTGCAGGTTTGGGATGTTCGAGTTCCTCAGCAACCAGATGAGAGACGAGCAGGGGCGGCTGGACAGCACGCGGGGCCTCATCTGCGGGCTGGGGGCTGGCGTGGCTGAGGCTGTGGCCGTGGTCTGCCCCATGGAGACTGTGAAGGTGGGTGGGTGTGGCTGCCACTGTCCCCTGCCTTGGCACCCCTTGCTGGGCTGGGAGGGGGAAAAACCCAGGGATGCCCAACTTTTGGGAACCTGAGGGCTGCATGCATTTGCCCAAGAGAGTTTTGTAGGGGCGGATCTGATGCTGGAAAACCCTGTGGAGGTAAAGGTGGCTCTGGCCCCTTCCCCACTCCAGGGAGGAGCCCCACACTCAGGAGCCATCTTGTCACCCACCCATTTTATGAGTGTAAGGCCCACATGGCTGCTTGCAGCAGCAGTTTCCCACGTTTTCCTCTGCAAAATGCACTGCTGGCCATGGGCACAGGCTTCCCCCGTGATCTCTCCCGGAGCTGCCTGGCTGCGTGGGTTGGCTCTGGTCTTGGGACTGTCCCTGGAACAAGGCAGGAGGTGGCCGCCAGCCCTTGGGGCCATCACATCTGCGTTACCTCAGCCAGGACAAGCACATCATCTCCTTGTAGGTGAAGTTTATCCATGACCAGACCTCTCCCAACCCCAAATACCGTGGTTTCTTCCATGGCGTCCGGGAGATCGTTCGGGAACAGGGTGAGTCCCAGGAAAGTGGTACCCTGACTCCCTGAGTACTGCCATGCTATGGGGACAGGGTGGGAGGTGGTGGATGGGCACAGGCTGGAACAGGTGGCCTGGGGAGATTTTTCTCTGCCACTTGAGGCTGGTCTCCCCTCCAACATCCTCTTCTTGCAGGACTGAAGGGGACCTACCAGGGCTTAACTGCAACCGTCCTGAAGCAAGGATCAAACCAGGCCATCCGCTTCTTTGTCATGACCTCCCTCAGGAACTGGTACAAAGGTATGGTGCCCTTGGCCCCCAGGCCACCCTGGCTGTTCCTCTGGCTCCCTGGCCACTCTTGGGAGCTGGGATGGTTTTTCCTTCCACACACCCCCTATTTCTCATGGCTCAGTCACTTGGAATGCAGGAAAATGAATACTGGGGTGGGGTGGCACCAGCTTGTGGGGCTGATGGGTCCTAGTGCTGGAGTATCACTTTCACACCCACCCTGAACCCCACAGTGTGGTGCGGGCTCTGTGGGGAAGGTGCTCCTGGACAGTGCCCAGCTCAGCACTGCCTCCTGACTACAAGCAGCCAGACCTGGGACCTTCCTTGCAGGCTCCTTCAGGAATGTGTGTGGGAATCCCACCACCACTCCGCCCTGACCCTCTCTTCCTTCCCAGGGGACAATCCCAACAAGGTCATGAACCCCTTCGTAACAGGGGTGTTTGGAGCCCTTGCTGGAGCTGCGAGTGTCTTCGGCAACACCCCCTTGGATGTGGTGAAGACCAGGATGCAGGTACAGTGCCAGGGCCTGGTGTGGGACTGCTCTGCCTGCAGCAGGCTGGGGGCACCCACTGCCTGGGAGCTGTTTGCTGCAGTCCCTGGGGCAGGCACAAAATGCCTGCAAGGTTTGGTTTGGGAGATGTCTGGGATTGCTCCTGAGCCATGGGGAGTGTTTGCATGGAGGTGGGGACATCCCTGTGGAGTCTGATGTCCTGCAGCAGTAGAGAGAGATCAGTTCCTCATGGCACACCCTGGGCTCTCTGCTTTGCCCCTGAAATCCCCCAGATGCAGATGTCTCTGGCCTCTGATCCTGCCTCTCCCTTCCCACAGGGGCTGGAAGCGCACAAGTACAAGAACACCTGGGACTGTGCCTACCAGATCATGAAACACGAAGGGCCCCTGGCGTAAGCTCTGCAGTGGGGGTGGCTGGTGGGGAGGATGGGCAGGGAGGGGGCTGTGAGGAGACCCAACCCCACGGTCCCCCTCTCTATTCCTGGCAGGTTTTACAAGGGTACAGTGCCTCGCTTGGGCCGTGTGTGTCTTGACGTGGCCATCGTCTTCATCATCTACGATGAGGTGGTCAAATTCCTCAACAAGGTGTGGAAAACGGACTGAGGGGCCGGGCCAGGCAGCCCCCGCCTCCTGTGCCCCGCAGGGCTTCAGCTGGAGAGCAGAGACCAAACCCACACCCACCTGCGGCACTGCTGGGGCCAGGTCTGCCCTGCACACCCCAAACCTGGCCACCTTTATCTTTAGGAACAGTCTCTGGAGCAGGTTAAATTACTAGTTGTGTGCTGAAAGGAGCAGGGAGGGAGCTGCATCCCACCATCCCAACCCCCAGCATCCCGGTCATGCCCACCCCAATCTCCTGGTGACACTTTCCCCCAGCCCCACATCAGCTATGTGTTAACCTGGTTAACCAGGCTGAGATGTCCCTTGGACAGTGGCCTTGGGGCTCCCAGCAGCCAGGAGCTCCTGACAGCCTCAGGAGCAGCTCTTTTGGGGGTGCTGAAAGCCCCCTTGAGCCATGTGGGTGCAATGCCAAACTGTGCATCACAAGCTGACAGTGGGGCTGATACCATGGCAGGGTCACAGCAGCTCTTGGAGGGGGCCCAGCAGCCCTGCACCCCCTGGGATGGGAGAGCAGTGACCCCCTGGTATGACCCCAAGCTCCCTCCTCCCTCCCTGCCAGCTCCAAGACCACCGGCGTGCAACATCCCATCCCATCCCGGGGATCCTGCTCAGCCCCGGGCTGCTGAGCAGCAGTTGCCCAAAATTGCACATACAGCCAGGCCTTTAGTTCTGCTCACTGTGGGCTGGGGTTGGGGTGAGCCGGGTGCCCCTCACCTGCCGTTTACAGCCGAGTCGTGCGTGCGAGCCGGGCCGTGGAGGTGCAGCCCCAGGCCGCAGGCTTGGCCCCTCGGCCAGGGGTGCAAACCCCTTTCTTCTGCCACATTCCCCGCATCTGCCCTCCCGCCGCGTTCCTGTGGTGCCGTAGGTGATCCCGTAGCTTTTGGAGCTTTAGAGCTTCATGCTGACTCACTAACACCCATGGCCGTGGGGCTGGAGCCCTGCCCTGCCCGTGCCAGGCTGGCCCCACTATATTTGTGCCAAATTTCTCCCTGAGGGAGCTGGGGGTGCAAGAGCCAGGGCTCAACCCATCCCTCCTCCCTCTTGTAGCCAGCGATGAGCTCAGCCTTAACACTGGAGGGTGAAGGAGGAAAGCCTGGGCACGGTTTACCTGCGGCTTTTGGCTCTGAAGCCAGTGAGGGTTGCATTAGTTTTTTTTTTATTGTTATTCTGTTTTACATTCGCAATCTGAATAAAATCAGTCTGGCTTTAGCGGCTGCGTTGGCGTCCAGCTGTGCTGAATGGGCAGTGAGTGGCTCCTGCCCTGTGGGGGGGGGACGGGGCTCCCCATCATGCCGAGATGGTGCTCCTGGGGGAGCATCAGCTCCAACCCAGCAGTGCCCAATCAGATGCTCCCAGGCAGGGTTGTGTTGTCTCGTGCACGGTGCTTTATTAATAATCCTGGTTAATTGTATGAAGTCCTCGCCCTGCCGTGGAGCCGAGGGGCGGTGGAGCAGAAGGGAACGGGCTTTGTCCCCCCGCCCAGCCCGGGGGCGGTGCGGCACGGCCGGAGCTCCCACCCGCACAGCCCTCGCTGCTCATCAGTGTCGCTGGAGCGGGGCACAGCCGTCATCCCGCGGGGCTCGCAGGCTCCCGGGGCCATGCGGGGCCCGCTGCTCTGGGCGGGCTGGCTGCTGGCCACGGGCTGCCTGGTAGGAGCCGCGGGCAGCTGCCGGCACCGCTGCTGCCCCGGCAGGAACAACGCCTGCTGGGCCCCCGGCGCCCGCCGGGCCCGCTGCTACTGCGACTCGTACTGCCAGCGGACGGGAGACTGCTGCCAGGACTACCGGGCCACGTGCCGCCGTGCCGGTGAGTGCCGGAGGGGATGGCGCTGGCCGGACCGCGGCTGGGGACACCGGCCTGTGCTGCTGTGCTCGGTGCGAGTGTTTGCTGTTACCTGTTAGCCCGTACTCTGAGTGATAACAGGTGTGTCTGGGGATGCTGGCTGGGCTGGATTTGTAGCAGTGTCCCAGCTGTCCCCTTTTTTCCACGCTGAATGTCTCAGGCTGGCCCCAGTGCAGTGAGAGAGCTCGAAGGGGTGGTCTCTGGTCTGCAGCTGATGGTAGCGCTGTCACTGCAAGCCTGAGAGGTCAGTGTGGGACCCAGCGGGACAAGCCCCGGTGTCACCTCTGCTACTGTCACAGGCAGTGCCTTGCACAGGTACAGGGGGACCAGGGGCTGTACTGAGGGTGCCAAATGGGGCTCATGGGCTCGGGGAGTGCAGAACCAGCCTGCCCTGGGGACCCAAATCAGGGTAGGCAGGCGCTGGCCGTGGCCCCCTGGACAATTGCAGCAGTCAGCCCTTCCTAATCTCCGGGGGGATTAGCAGGGTCCAGCTCAGCGCGATGCACACAGGGATAACGTCCTGCGGAAGGCTGACAAAGCCCCTGCACTGGCAGGGGTCAGGGGAGAGGGGCTGTTGGGGTCACTCTGGCCTTCTTCCCCTCTCCCCATCCCCTGTGCTGCATCTCCCCTGCTCTGCTCTTTCCATTGTTCATGACACTGAAACACTTTCTTTCCCCTCTCCTCCATCCCTGGCAGCGGTGGGCTGTGCTGTGGGGCCCTGGGGGCCGTGGAGCGGGTGCAGCTCCCCGTGCGGGGTTGGCAGCAGGGCCCGCAGCCGCCAGGTCACCGTGCCGCCCCGGCACGGCGGGGATCCCTGTCCCGACCTCAAGCAGCGCCGCGGCTGCCTGGGGCAGCACCCGACCTGCGGCACGGCCAAAGGTAACCGGGCTGCCTGCTGCCCTCCTGCGTGCTCGTCCCCGTGTGCTGCCGTCCCGGGGTGTCTTTAATCATCCCCTGCCCCTCACAGCTGCTCTTCTGCCAGAGGTAGCCAAGATACTCCCCAGCTCCTTCAGCCAGGACTTCAGAGATCCCTGGCGAAGAGCGGGGCTGCCACTGCCGGAGGAGCCCTCTGGGTATGTGTGGAGCCGGGGCCCCTCTGTAACCCCCGTCCCCAAAGCCGGGACCCCTCCTGCCCCCCCTGCGGTCATGGCCTCTTTGCACCCCCAGACCCAGGGCCTTTCTGCTTCCCCCACCATTACTTTTCTCCCTGCCCCAAACCATGGCCCCGTTGCACCCCCACACAAAACCATGGCCCTCTGCATGTCCCACAGAACCACCATCCTTCCCGCCCTCCAAACTAGGATCCCTCTGCACCCCACGGAGCCATTGCCCTTCTCACTTCCCCCACCCAGGCCCCTCTGCCACTCCCCAAACCCATATCCCCTTTATACCCCAATCCACCAACAAACCACCACAACCTCTGCCCGACCTTCCGACCACCATTTTCCCTCTTTTCTCCTCCCATGTTCCCCCCTCCCCAGCTCCTGCGGCTATTTCCGCCTGGCGCAGGTGGGACCCCCGTGCCGCGGGCGCGCCTGGAGCCGCCGGCTGCAGCGGGACAAGCAGGTGTGCGTGCAGTGCTGGGGGAATCCGTCCCACCGCCGTCCCCACTGCACTGGACACGGCCTGCAAGGAGCCAGGTGGGTGCTGATCTGTGCCATTCCCACCGTGGGATCTCTCCTAAGGAACATCTCTCCCTGTCTCTGACATTCGCCTTTTATAGTCTAATTATATTTGTATACAAAGCTGTAATTGTGTTAAAATATGCCACAATGTTATAGTATGCCATAATATTATTAAATGAATCAATAATATGTCCTATAAGCAGAGATTATAATATAAACATATTTAAATAGGATAGAATATCTCTGTTGGAAGGGACAATGTTCATCTAGTCTGCCATTATTATATATATAATATAAATGCATATATAAAATTATATTTGATTTTTTAAAATTGTATTTATTAATGGTGCATCCTAGTTCTCACTGATTTTCCTTTCTAGGACATTTTGGGTGGCAGCTTCTGTGGTGGGGTGCCAGGGCTCATGGGTGCAGGAAGGCCTGGAAGAGGGCTGTGTCTGCTCCCCACCAGCTCTCATCTTCGTGTAGGATCCCCCTGGGAAGGTGAGCTGAGCCTCCCCATGGCACCACTCCTTGCTGGGGAGGTAAGGAATTAAATTAAAATGTGCTCTCTTTCATAATTTCACCTTCCTGCAGGTTTGCTGTTTACCCTTGGTGCCTGCTCCCTGTTTTCCATTAAATATTTTGCTGAAGAATGGAAAAACCCTTCTTATAAAAACTAAAAATAAGGAATTGCTGAAGTGTGGTGATTAATGGCAGAAGAACAGCATGATGAGGTTAAGGCTGGGTGACATGATGTGATGATGTTATGCTCAGCCATGACATCATACTTTCAAAGAGCTGCAACTGGCAAGAAACGTGAGGATGGAGGCAGCATCCCTCCTCTCTGAGCCCACTCACTGCAGTAGCAGGTGAGCTGTGCAGGGCAGTTCAGCCCTGCTTTGCAGAGAGGAATTAAAGACACCCAAAGTCTGCGCACAGCCAATGGTGCCAGTGCCCAGTTCCAGCCGTGGGGCTCAGCAGCTCCCACTGGAAGAAGTGAGGCTGGGCTGGGTGCTGCTGCTGCCCTTCCCCAGTCCTTGCCCAGCATTGCATGAGCTTGCTGGTGGGGTCCCTGCTCTAGCTGTGGGTGGTGCTACCACAGCACATGCCGTGCCAGGGCTGGATCTTGCTCCACTGCAGGCAGGGGCTGTTGTCTGTTTGCTGCCCCAGGACATGTTTGGCTCCTGCAGCCCGCTCTCACACCACCCTCCTGGGCAGGGGAATTAAAAGTCTTGAACACTAGGAATGTTCTTGGCCTCTTTATTTGGGATAAAAGCCCAGGTCAGCCAAGGACCAAAGTGCTGGTTAAAAAAACAGGTGGTGGCAGGTGAGCATGAGGGTGTGTGAGAGTTCTGGAGCACAGGTCCTCTCCTGCCAGCCCGAGCTGAGGGCAAGGAAACCAAGGACATAGGCCAAGGCATTACTGCACTGGAGTCCTCAGCTGCAGAGTTAGAAACTGGGAACAGAAGTGAGTATGTCCCACACTGTGAGCGGGTTCCCCTGAGTTACACCACCAAACCTGCAGGCCTGGCTGCTGGTCAGAGCGAACATCCAGGAAATGGAGGGAGATGGCTGCAGGATTTCGTGTCATACTGCTGCATGCCTGGAGCTGCCAGTCCCCAACAGTGGTCCCAGCTCTCCTGGTGCATTGTCCTCCTTTGGCACAGGGGCCAGCCCGTGCTGCACCAGCAGCCCCTGTACCAGCTCCAGCTCCTGCTCCAACTCCTGAGAGCCACAGTCCAGGCCTGGCATGGTGGTGGCACCTTCCCCCAGCACCTGCAGCACCCGTGCCACCAGCCGGGCCCTCACCAGCAGCACGGCCAGGGCTGTGTGGAGTTTGGCACAGCCCAGCGCCTTCATCCCCCAGCGGACAGCAGTCCCTGTGGAGAGAGCAGGGAAGGAGCCATGAGTGTGGCAGGGTCTCCCTGGCATAGCTGGCCTGGGGAACAAGGACACTGTTTGCTTGTCCCAGGCACTCCACACTCACCATACCTTGGCTCCAGCAGTGTTTGCAGTACTGCAGGTCCCTCAGCACACCGGGACCTGTGGCTTCCAGCCACTGCAGAGCCGAGGCATGGACTGGGCTGCCAGTGGGAGCCTTCTCCAGGAGCTGCACCAGGACAGGGAGCAGCTGCCGTGCCAGGACAGCTGGCTCTGCAAAAACATTGGGTTCATCCTCCTTGTACAGGTTGGCAGCTCTGGGGGGAAAGCAGAGGTGTGAGTGAAGCCAAGGGCTGGCCCTGTGGTACCCCACACTCCCTCATGGCAGTCCACAGGTCCAGCAACTCACTTGTTGGCCTGCAGCTCCTCCACAACACTCCTGAGATCTAAGATGGGGATATGTTGAAGTAGTGAGTCAAAGGTCTCAGGGTGCTCCCTGAACTCTCCCAGAAGGAGCTCTAAGAGGCTCTGGAGCCCCACGTTGTCCTGCACAAAGATGCAGCCATCTTGGAGCAGCTCCCCTGGGCTCTGCCGCAGGAGGCTGGCGAAACCTGAGGCCTCATGCCGGACCTCCCGCTCCTCATCTTGCAGAAGATGAATGGCCATGTTTATCAGCCTGAGGAAAGGGAAGAGAAGCATACTGCATGCCCCAAAGCATCCCAGCCTGCTTGGAGGGGAGGATGAGACCTCAGAATGCTTCTCTGAGGGGCTTTCCTGGACCGTGAAAGACAGAGCCACCACCCAAGAGCTTGGGAGGGTAGGGGCTGTGCTGGGGATTGAGGGACTCAGCAATGCCATCTGCTGCTCATAAGGGACTGGCTGCTTGTATTAAAATGCCACCCGCACGTTTTTTGTAGGGTGTGAGCTCGAGTGCCACTGATTTTTGAACGAGTGGGGTTTTCTTCAACACCCTTGAGTTTTTGCAGGGGACGCCTTTTACAGAGTCCATTAACCTGCAGCAGGCTGGGGCTGCAGGGAGCAGTGCTGCAAGCACAGCCATCCCCGGAGATGGGCTGAGCGACCTACCGCAGAGCCACGGGGACGAGGGGGGGCCGGGCAGCACGCAGGGATGGCCGCAGCACGTCAGCCCCTGCCAGCCGCAGGGAGCGGGCGGCCGCCAGCCGCAGCAGCTCGGAGCAGGCGGACCGGCTGCACTCCTCCAGCGCCGCACACCAGCGCTCCACCAGCGCAACGTCCTCGTCCCCACACCTGCCAAGGCCACGGAAGGAGAGAGAATTCAAGCACACCTTGCTGCTCCATTAGGGGACCAAAGGCTACTGGCTGCCCTGAGATTGCAGGAGCCAGGTGCAATGCTGTGATTTATGGGAGAGAAGTCGTGGCTGTTTCTAGTAAGGACTAAGGAAGAATCTGCTGGAAGAGTTGGGCAGCAACCCAGCAGCAGCAAGGACCTACTGGTGGGCAAGCAGCAGGCTGGCAGCACACAGTGCCTGGAAGAGGAGATCAGGCCCAGGACACTCAGCCTCCACCATGTGCAGCACCATCTCCAGGCATGATCTTGAGGAGCCCTGGAGCTTACTGGAAGCTTCCTGGGACCATGACGAGGGATCTCTGTAAAGATGCAGCAAAGCCTCAAGGTACAATCTCAGGAACTCTTTGTCCCTTCTCTCTTGCAGCACCGACTGCAAGCTCTCCTAGTTGACAATGGGAAAAAAGGTACATAGTTAGTGGTCCTAGCACTGCAGGACCAGGCAAGTGCCCTGCACCCTCAGCCTGGGGAGCATCAAGCTTCTCAGCAATGGGATCTCAGGGGTCCCATCTGTGTGGTGCACTGGGGCCTCCCTGCTTTACTTGGTGACTTTTGAGCCCCATCATACCAGCAATGTCAGCCCAAGAGTGTTCTCCACTTCCTTGCACGTTCCTCCCTCCCCAGCAATCATCCAGCTCAGGATGGCAAGCTGGATGTCGGGGTTGGGCTGCTGGAGAAGTGAGCAGACAGCAGCAATCCGCTCACTGTCTGCCAGCCGGGCTGCCTCGCTGCACATGAAGCGGGCCATGGTTTGGTGGAGGATGGCTGAGCCCACCTGCAGGAAAAAAACAGGATTCCCCTTCCAGTGCTCAGCCTGGAGCAATGGCTCCCCCTCTGTCCCTGCCCAGGCTCACTGCCTGTCAGGCATGCCCATGACTTTCCTGGCAGGAAGCAGTACCTGTGGCTCGGCACAGCCTGACTTTCCCCCCTGCAGGAGGCTGCCCAGCTCGGTGCTGATGGTGTCATGGATGTACAGGGCGAAGCCAGGGCTGAAGGATGTGGGCAGGAGGCTGAGGACCTGGAGGAAGGCGGCACGGACGAGGGGGCAGCGCTGGGCAGGGGTGAGCAGCCAGCCCCGCGCCTCCAGCTGCAGAGCCACGGGGTGCAGTGCCTCAGCTGACAGCCTGCATGGAGACACAGCCTTACCACGGGGCAAGCACCGAGGCAGGCGCCCTTCTGTGGCCAAAAGGCTGCGTTTGGCACAGAGTGACCCCAGCTGGGGAGACAGCGTGGCACACTCACCCCGCGGTGCCCGTGGCGGAGCCCAGCAGTGCCTGCATCTGCAGCAGGTGCCCGTGGACAGCGTTGTGTGAGCGGATCTGCCCGGGTGCTGCAGGGAGCTGCTGGGCCAGCTGCAGGAGGAGCCTGCAGCGCTGGGGAGGGGCGACAACAGGCACCAGAGCCTTGGCAGCCATCGCTCGTACGGCGTAGATGGGGCTCTCTGCCAGCCCCAGCAGTGGCCCCAGGAAGGGAGCAGAGGGACTGTGGAGCAAAAAGGGCACCATGTGGTGATGCTCTGGCAGGAGTAAAGTCTCACAAGAACCAGGGCCAGTCTCAGCACCACGGGAGCCCTTCCCACTGCAGGAGCCCTTGGCTGAGGCACAGCATCCCCACTGCCTCCATACCTGCCAGGACTGTCAGCGCCAGGCTGCAGCTGGGCCAAGAGGGTGAGGATGGCGTGGAGTGCAGGGTGCAGGCGGGGCCCCCCTGATGTGGGTGCTGTGGCCACCTTGAGCTCTCCGAGCAGCACAGCACCCAGCTTTGGGTGCTGCCCCAGGAAGGCGTGCAGGCTCAGCCCCTCCGATGGGCAGCCGTCCCTGTGGCTCCACGGCTGTCCCAGCAGCCGGGATGTGAGGGCACCTGCAGGGACAGAGAAGGCAGTGTCAGGTCCCATCAACCCTGCCAACCCCCTGCACTTCACCCCACACAGGCTCCGAACCCTGGGGGCTGTGGGATCTCTCTCTCTCAGTACTCACTGAAGAGCTGGATGGCCGCGTTCCTCATGGCCCAGCAGGGCGAGCCCAGGCCCCGCAGTGCCAGGGCCATCATGGGTGTGGCGTGGCACAGCACTGCTCCGCCCAGCCCCGCCCCACGGACCAGCGTCTGCAGCACGTGGAGGGCACACACCTGGGGAGAGCACACGGGGCTCAGTGGCACCATGTCACAAGGGGGCTCATGCTACCATGTCAGGGGAAGGGGGTGGGAAAAGACAGGGGAGCCAAAAGGCCATCAGCTCCCAGCCTGCCAGGCTGGACAGCACGACCACAGCTGTGGGTTTTTGCTCACTCAGAGTTCTCATGGTATCACACTGGGTACCTGGCAGAGCTCAGGGGACCCAGCACAGATCACCGTGTCCCCAAAGGGGCTCCAGCAGCCAGGAGCACCACACTGACCTGCGGGAGGTCGAGGGTCTGGTCCCAGTCCTGTGGCAGTGCCGTGGCAGCCAAGGTCAGCAGTGTCTGGATGCAGCGGGTCAGGAGCGGCCGTGCCAGCGCCGGGGCCTCCCCGCTGACGATGCAGAGGAAGAGCATGGGGAAGCCGGCAGCACGGCGCGTGATCGAGCTGCTCCGGGGCCCACTCAGTGCTTCCAAGCCCTGACAGAGGAACAAAATCCACCTGAGATGTGGCTGGAAACCTGTCACCTGGAACCTGCAGCTGCTCTGCCAGGAGGGCACCAGCTTGCACCAGCATCTCAGCTGCCAGGAGGGTGCTTGCCCCAGGGAGTGCAGAAATGCCTCTGGAGCTCCCTGGGGCACACGGGAAACAAGAGGCACAGTGAGTACTGTACCTGCTCCAGCACAGCCCGTGGGATGGCCTGCAGCTCCGGATCCGAGTGGTTCAGCAGCACAGCACAGAACTTGGTGAAGCCCATGCTGCAGCCCTCCACTGCTCCCTGGGGCAGAGCAGTGTCAGGACAAGCACCCCAAAGGCTGCACCCACCAGCCCCCCATGGCCCCAGACAACTCTTTGCGAAGGGGAAGAGCAAGTGAGAAGACATGATAGCGTGGGGATGTGATAGGGTCTGGCACTGGGGTCCCAGCCATCCCCACGTCCTGCCCCAGAGCAGACCCTGCCCCACTGCACTCACCCTCCCTCCAGCCCAGCATGCCAGGGCAGGGACAGGGCTGCAGGGATGACCAAGGGCCCAGATACACCCTTACCCAGTGCCGGCACCGCAGCAGGATTTCCTGGAACACCTTGGTGGCCATCTGCAGGGTGGGGAGTGGCAGGAGGGGCCCCACTTCAGCAGGCAGTGCTGGGGATAGCAGCAGCTCAGCCAGGCCACCCAGGAGCAGCCCGATCTCCTGGGAAGAAGAGGAAGGTCAGCAAGAGTGTCCATGAGGAGAAGCTGGGATGGGTGGCAGCAGGGCTGCAAGCCAGGTAGCCTGGCTCTGCCACAGCAGGGGCTATCAGTGTCTGGGAAGAAGCCGGGCTCCATAAGGACAGGGAGGGGGCTGCTTTTGGGGAGCCTACTATCTGCATCCTTCATGGAAGGGGGTGAGGACATCTGTGAGAGCACTGAAGTAAGGACAGAAATTGTCCTGTGCTCATCCCAGTGAATGCCCTGGAGGGAGGTGAAGATGCAGCTGGGGCAGGCTGGATGATGGGTGCCATGCTGGGCTGCCCCTCTCCCAGTGCCATGAGCAGGAGTCCCCACCTTCACTGACACCCAGCAGCACGTAAGGATCAGGCTGTGCTCCTCCGACAGCAGGACTGAGTCACCCTCCTCTTCCTCTTGCCCCTGGCCCTTTCCCAGCATGATGAGGGAGCCAATGGCATTCCCCATCTCTGCAAATGATGGGGCAGCAGCTGCAAAAGGAAAAGCCAGGTCTGAGCAGGGTGCTGTAGGGCAGTGGGAGGGGGATGTTGCTGGGGTTTGGGAAAAGCTGCTATCCTGTCAGAATGCACACAAATGGCAATGGTTCCTGCCCTGCCATGTGCCCCACTCAGGAATGCACCTGCCTTTTTCCCACTGCTCTTTCCAAGGCCAGTAAGGGCTCTGCCAGCCCCTCCTTTCCCAACTGTTTTCATCTGGCAGGTGCCTCACTGCTCCTGGAAGGCTTTTGCCTCTAGTGCTCCTGTTCTCCCATGGAGCTGAGAAAGGGACCCAAAGCCAGACCCAGCCCCACCATGGTCCCCTGCTAGAGGAACTGAGCCCAAAGCAAGTGCATTCCCCTGGGGCTGGAAGGCTGCTGGCCCAGGAATGACTGTGATGGAGTAGTCAGTGGCCCCCAGGGAGGGATCCCAGGGCTGGTTCTGCTCCCACGGGGACACGCTCACCTTGCTCATCAGCACCGGGGCCTTGCTGGCTCTGCAGAGCCCCCAGGAGGAGGGAGGTGATGTCTCTCACTGTGGTCAGCAGGCAGGTGAGAAGCTCCTGCCAGCTCTGCACCAACTCTGCTGCCTGCATGGAGACGGCCACCTCTGGCACGTGGAGCAGGCACCTGCGCAGGGCTGCGATGGCTCCTGCAAACACCCACCTCTGCTCACTGCGCTGTCAGCACAGCCCTGGCTCTCCTGCCTGAGCCCACAGCTGACATGGCTCGGCGGCAGGGGAGTCAACAGGGCCCTGGGTAAGGGCTGTGCAAGGCAGGGGCAGTGCCAAAACAGGGAAACCAAGGCAAGGATGTGGCACCAGCACCGAGCTGTGGCTGGAGTCCTGCCATGATTCTGGCCTGCTCCAGGTCCCAGGCAGCTGCTGCTGGAGCTGCTCCCTGCCCTGCCCTGCCCAGCTGGGGCCATACCATGCATCGGTGCGGTGGCTGCTGCCCGCAGCAGGTCCTGGCATGCCACCTTGTACTGGGCTTGCAGCATGTGGAGAAGGTGCTGTGCAAAGCACAGCCCTCGGCTGGGCAGCGTCAGGGCTGCCTCAGCCTCCAGGCACAGGCTCTTCATGGTGCCACTGTCTGACCTGGGGCAACAGGCAGATCCTACTGTGAGTACCAGGGAATTTCTTGCCCATCTTGTGCTACACAGCTCCTTCCTCCCTCAGCGCAGATTCCTGCACCTCAGCCCTCCCCAGCTTCCCACTGCAAGGCTATTGCAAACCCCATCCACGATCAGAGACTGGTGAAGCACCAGTGCTGCCAACACACTCTTGGAGGGTCCTGTGCCACTACAGGGAGAGGGAGGGGCATGCCAGGAGCTCATACTTCTGCAGGATGGTCTTCATCAGCACAGCTCCAGCTTCAGCTTCCTGCACTCGGGGGCTGCCCAGGGTGTCCTGGGCCAGCTGGAAGAGAGCCAGGGCAATGGGCTCAGGGAATGTGGTAGGGAAGTAGCGGACAAGCAGCTCCGAGGCCAAGTCTCTGATCTGCCAGGACAGAGAAGACATGGGTAAAAGTGGGACATGGGAGAAGGGAACCATGGTGGGCTTCTCCTCTGAACCTGCTTGAGGCCAAGGCAGGCATCTTTGTGACCTCCCCTTGGCTTTACAAGGCTCACCTCGTTAGTGCTGTCCTGTAGGCAGCTCAGCAGTGCCAACAAATTGGGCTGGGAGAAGAAGTCCCAGCAGCCGCTCTGCCTGGCGTAGCTCAGCAGTGTGGCCATGGTCCCTGTGACGGGGACAGGGGGCGGTGGGGTGGGATTGGCTGGGAGTATCCCCACAGCTGCAGGTGATACTCCAGGTAGCTTGCCTGTACTCACGTGGGGGCTGGCCTTTCTTCCTGTCAGGGCTCCAGGTGTCTGTGCAGGTCTCCAAAACAGCGGCCAGCAGGAGCAGAGCTGTCTTCTTCCTCTGGTAGTTGGAGCCTGGGCTGAGTGAGGCGATGCTGAGCTGCAGCAGCCATTCCACAAAGCCTGTGGGCAGAGAGCATGGCAGCAAGGGATGCTGAGCACACGTGAATCTCCCAGGGCTGTGGTGAAGGTGCTCAGTGGCCGCCTCACCTACTGCCTGGGCAAGCTGCTCAGCTCCCTCCGCCAGCCCAGAGCGTCGCGGCGCTTTCCCCCGCAGCCGGGCCAGCGAGCTGTCCCGCAGCCGGACCAGCGCCTTCCTCACCGCTGCCTGCAGCAGCTGCCGGAACGAGGAGGAGTCGCAGCTGAGGTTGAGGGGCAGGAACTCCCGCAGCAGCCGCATCTCAGTGCCCGAGAGGGGCTGGTTGGTGTTGGGGCTGCAGCAGAGCAGACCCAGCGCTGCCAGCCGAACGCCCTCCTCGCGGGTGCCCAGGCAGCGGGAGAGCCGCTCCAGCGCCTCAGCCCCCAGCGGCAGGGCCCCTGCCACACTCTTCTGTGCCTTCAGCACTGACACCCACGCCCGGAGTGACATCGTGTCCTGGCCACCAAACTGGGCGGCCAGCAGTGCCTGGGTGGCCGGGAGCTGCCGCAGGGTCCAGGTGAGGAGGTGGTTGGCACAGTTGCTCTGCAGGATGGGCAGGGGAGAGCACAGGGCCTGGGAGAGCAGGGGGAGCCAGCACAGTGCCCACTGCTCTGCCAGGGCCACCTCTGTGCCCCGCTGCCCATCCCGCCACTCGCTGCACTGCTGCCGCACCAGGACCTTGTAGACCTCGGCAGCGGCGGGACACAGGTGGTTGGTGGAGAGGCAGCTCAGGAGATGCTGTGGCAGGTCTGGGTAGGCATCCAGCACCTGGGAGAAAGGCAGGTGATTCTCATTTCCCTGTCAGGCTGAAAGCTGCATTTGGGGGAAGACAGATGGGTACAGGCCACACTGCAGTCACCCCTGGCACTGAGCATCTCTGGTACCTCAAAGCTGCTTTTGGAGGGCACTGACAGGCAAAACTTCCCTTCCCACTGGCACTCCCCAAGGATGCACTGCTGTAGCTCACTACCCCAGGGATGCTAAAATAGCCCCTCTGGGTGGGAAGGCTCCCTGCCCACACAGCTGAACTGGGTAGAAGGTGACAGGTAGTGGACAGAGGCTGTGCCACCTCAGCAGCAGAGCCAGCTGACACCAAGACCCCCCACAGCCCTGCCTTCCCTACCTGCTGACTGCCCATGTAGGGGACGATGGCACACAGGGGCACGTATCTTGCTTTGATCTGCCATGGCATTGAGACCACCCTCTGCAGCATCTGTTGGTAGAGGGGTCTCTCCTGGTCCTGGAAGTGCTGGCATTCCAGGTGATAGATCTCCAAGAGCAATCGGAAGGAGTTGTGGATGAACTCAGACACACCTTCTACCTGTGGAAGAACAACAACAAACGGGGGTTAGGGTGGGCTCCCTCTCATGTCTTGCTGTCCTGTGGCAGGTGAAGCACTGGGACTTGGCCCTTCAGAGCCTGTGTGTGACAAATGCCACACCCTCAGCAGTGTGACTGCCCCTGCACTGGCAGCTGCAAGCAAGGGAGTGTATTTGGCTGGGAGCGAAACAGGCAGGGATGTGTTATGGGTTGGGAACAGCAGCTGAGCCAGGTGAAGGAAGAGCTGTTCCCAGCTGCCACATTTGGTGTGCTTTGGCACTGTGTCCTTACCGGGGTCTCTGCGTTGTTCCACAGCAGCTGGGTGACCTCCTGGAGGAGCTCAGAGTCCTGGGCCAGGATGCGGGTCCCCGTCAGGTGCCACAGAGCAGCCAGACCTTCCCGCAGGCGCTGCAGCCACAGTGCACAGGCTGCCAAAACAGAGAGCTCTGCTGCAGCCCTCGCCCAGACTCACCTGCACCAGAGCCAGCACAGGCTGTGGCCTTAAGAACCCTGTGTGCAGGGGCAGCAGTTTCCCTGTTAGGTACACAAGACCCCAAGAGGGCAAGTGTCCATTGGGCAGGAACAGAAATTAACAGCAGTTTCCAAACCAGCTACCAAGACCCAGAAAAGCATCTTCCCTGGGAAGCAGAGTCCCAGCCCTCTCTGCATGGCAGGGTCACTGTCTCCTACCTTGGAAGCAGTAGTAGTGGCAGTCCTTCTGCTCCCTGGTCAGGGCACACACAGCAGGAAAGACCATGTCCAGCAGCAGGCAGGCCTGCAGGGGCACAGTAGCTCAGGGAGAGGGCAGGCACAGAATTTCCAGGGAGAAAACCCTGTCATGAGACAGGCAAGGACAGTGCTGCCTGGTTCTCCTGCTCCTACAGAGTGCACCTCTGCTCCCTGCCTGGAAGTCCTCAGCTGGTGAGGACATGGGAGAGGCTAGAGCTGGGCAGAGATGAGGCTGTGCTCTGCAGGGACAGCCCCATGTTCATGCCATGGGAACACAGGGTAAACACTGCTTTGCTTGTGTAGGGGCTTTTGGCACCTCTTTGTTTCCCAGCCCCCCAGGAAAGAGAAATCCCTGCTTGGCTGTCTTTGGAAAAAGCTCTTAGCTTAGGAGGATGCATGGAGCTGCTGGTGTGGAGGGGTGCAGCCTGGCTTCATCCCCCAAGGATCTGCAGACACCACAGGCAGCTGCCAGCCCTCTCCAAGGGCTCCCTCAAGCCCTGTCCACCAGGTTTGAGCTCTCCTACCTTGTGGGAGAGGCCCTCCAGCTGGCAGCTGAGGATGTCCATCTTGCAGCACGTCAGCAAACCTCTGGTAAGCACCAGCTTCTCCAGCCCGTCTGGTTCCAGGACAGGGGACACTTCCACCACCAGCTCCCCAAACTTCAGCTCCCCAGTGCCTGCTGGAAAATGGCTGCGCTGGATGGAAGGAAGGTGGCAAACCCAAATGCTGCTCTGAGAGCAACTGCCTTGGCTCATTCCAGAACTTCCATGGGAGGTGGCTGGAGACAGCTGGAGCTCCCAGACCCCGAGAGACACGCACAGCAGCAGAGTCCAGCTTGGCACCAGCCTCTGTCCCCTCACACCCAGACACGCCTGTCACCTGTGCCAGAGGCCCTGCTCAGCTCAGGATGGAGCACGCACCTCGGCTGGGGAGCTGGAACAGGGTCAGCACAGCGCTGGCCCCATAGTGGGGCTGGGGGGCCGTGTTCACCAACATGCTCAGGGCTGTGCCTGCCAGCAGCCTCGTGTCCTTGTTCAGGGCCTGGACTCACAGGGAGACAAAGGCACAACTCAAAACATCCTTTAAACCCCAACCACATTTAACTGCCCCTGCAAACAGCTACATGGGGTCTCTCAGACATGCCAGACACTGGGCTGTCTCTGCAGGCTTGCCTTGGGGAGGGGAATGGGGAAAGCACCCGGGAAGGACAGCACTGCTCTGCTCCTTGAGACAGGCAACTCCATCCCTCCCAGGGCTGTACGCACCTTCCCCCAGGCCACCTCGAGCAGCAGACCCAAGAGGCTCTGCAGGGTCTCACTCTTTCCTGAAGTGCTCCACACCAGGGGAGCCACGTCCTTTGGCAGCACCTGGAAGACCTGGAGGCAGGCCTGGAGGAGCAGGAGGTGCCACAGGGATGATCAGTATTCCTTACCTCTGAAAAAGCAGCAGTGCCCCAGGAACGGCCATTCAAAGCAGCTCGATGCGTTACATCCCTCTGGACACTGCCGCCGGTGCCCAGCCTGTCCTTGCAGGTACTGATCCTTCCCCGCTGCCCAGTCTGGCTCTTACCTTGATGACCAGGTAGCCCCACGTGCTGCCAGGTGTGGGCTGGCCCTGCAGCACCCAGCGCAGGGTGCTGGCCAGGCGCTGCAGCAGCGGGGCCAGGTTCTGCTGCCAGTGCTGCCGGCCCAGGCTGCTCTCCTCCAGGAACATGGACACTGCGGGCAAGGGGACAGCATCAGCCCCCGGCCCTCCTGCTCCCAGTTCAGCCAAGGGCATTGGTAAGTGAGGTAAGAAGGGGCTGGGATGCAGGGGATGCTTTGGCTTGTCTGGTTTCCAGCTGTTGGTGGGCAGAGCTGGATGCTGCTGATCTCTGCAGAGATCACAGGGATCTGGCTGATCCCCGCTCCCCTCCCATGAGCACAGAGGACCCAGTTTGGGTTGGCAGGAAATGTTCTGTGCACTCTTGGTGTGAGCTTGGAGAAAACCCCTGAAGGTAAGGAACAGAGGCTGACCTGACTGAAGGTCCTCAGGAGACAGCACCTGCAGGGACAGAAGGATAATTTGTCCTGTGTGACAACATGCTGGGGCTCAGTGCCTTCGGCAGGAGGGTTCTGCCAGTGCCAGAAGCTGCCCCAAGGATGAGCAAAGGGCTGGTGTGATAGGCAGCCACATGTTGCCAGCTGCAAGGAAGGGCAAATCCCCAGAATCATGGGAAGTGAAGTGAAGGACTGGAGGCAGCCCAAACGAGGAGGTCCCCGTTACACATGGTCTCCAGACAAGTCCCCATGAAAGCAAGTGACACTGCACAGCTGGGGTTGTCTCACCTCTCCCTGCAGAGCCAGGCCAGTCAGCAGTGTGTCCACCTCCTGGGCCAACAGGGCTTCCTTCCCCACTGCCAGCTGGGTCACCATCTGCCAAGAGACACCCCAAGTCAGCTGCTCTGCCCAGACCCCTGGGAGACACCAGCTGCCAAGTGCTACTGGGGGAGCCTGCACCACCTCTGAGCCCCTTTGCTGGTAAGGATGCCAGAAAGCTCCAGAGCTGTGCCAGGAGTGGGCAAAGCCAGCCCAGCGATTGCCTTACAGACCTGTTCCAGTTTCTGGAAGGAGCTGCAGCTGCCGGTTGCCTCCATCTGGAAAGCCAGGACACAGCGGAGCAGGGGTCGTGCCTCTGCCTCACCCAGCGCCTGCAGACCCTCGCTCAGCACCCGTGTCAGCTGGAGAGCCTCCTCCAGGTGCTTCTCCTTGCATCTCTTGGCAGTGCTCCTGCAACAGGACAAGGACAGGGGTGAGGATACCCTGGCTCGGTGAAGTCTGTAGTGGGGGGAGTACCCCGACTCAGTGGGATCTGGGATGGGGGTGCCGCAGCCTGCGGTGCTCATTGCACTGCAGCGGGGACGGAGGGACGGCGGCGGGCGGGGAGGGGGGGGAGCTGCACGAAATCCTCAAAGCTCAGCGCATCGTAAGCCCTTGGTGGGCAGAAGGGCACGAAAATCCTAAAAACTGCAGCCCTGCTGCTGCTGAGCAGGCTGGAAGGGAATGGGGAGCACCGTGAGCGTGGCTCGAACCCCTCGCTGGGTACCGATCTTCCCACACTCCCTTCTTCCCTCCCGACCCGCGCCCGCGGGTGCACGGGAGCTACACACCGCGGGTTTCCCGACGCAGCCGTGACCGGGGGACACGGGGAGCTCCCTCCCCGGGGCCCGCCCTCTTACCCCGCGAAGTGCCGCAGGCAGCGCAGGCAGGAGAGCACTGTGGGGGCGAGGCCCCGAGTGCCGTAGAAGGCGGCGCAGGCCCGCGCCTCCCGCTCGGCGCCCATGGCGGCCGCACCATAGAGCCGGGCCCGCGGCGGCGCTCGGCGGCGCCCCCTGGCGCTGCCCCGGGGCAGCACCGCCCGGGAGAGCGGCTGGGACCCGCGGCGCTTCCTCCCTTCACCCTGCCCCGGGACCCGCGGCGCTTCCTCCCTTCACCCTGCCCCAGGACCCGCGGCCCTTCCTTCACCCCGGCTGGGACCCGCGGCGCTTCCTTCCTTCACCCTGCCCCGGGACCCGCGGCGCTTCCTCCCTTCACCCTGCCCCAGGACCCGCGGCCCTTCCTTCACCCCGGCTGGGACCCGCGGCGCTTCCTTCCTTCACCCTGCCCCGGGACCCGCTCTCCTTCCTTCATCCCGGCCGGGACCCGCGGCGCCGGCTGCAAGGCCGCAGTTAAAAGGCATCATCATCCCGAACTGTTTCCGTAGTCGGGGAAAAGCGAGATAAGCCAGAACTTGAGAAAAGCGGGTGCTGCCTGCCGAGCACAGAGGGATCTGGACTGCATGAAGCGGTGCAAGATCTCTGAAATGCCAACTGGATTGCTTCAGGGTGAAGCAGTTGTCTGATTCCATCGTGGCTCATTTTGGAAGAGGAGGTTTGGTACCCCACAGTCCTCCTGCTCCACCACGAACACCATCTCTGATAGCCAGCACCACCACTGATAGCATCCCTACTAGCAGTATCACTAACAACACTACTCCCCAGTGGAGGGATTCCACTTCTTCCTGTGCAGTGAAATGGCCTTTGGGAAGAGAGACAGGTTTATTGTAATTATCGTCTAATCAAAATGAGTTTATTGGAGCTCTTAATCTTAGTTGGCACAGGGTTGAACAATTTTAATTGGCATGATTTTAAGATCATCTTTAAAGGCCCGTTCAATCTAAACCATCCAATGATTTTACGACTTCTGGTTATTTATTAAACATAGTTTTAACACCTGACTAGCACATCCCACTGAATTTCAGCTACACAGAAAATGCTTCTTGTTTTTGATCTTGAAGGCTTGTTTTTACTCTGGGTTCTTTCTCACAGGGGTTCTGGAGTGAGTGATGGGCATCCTTTGCTTGGATGGGTCATGGCACAGGCAGCCCAGGAAAACACAGCTGGTGTGCACCAGTGGCTCCACTGGGTGGCCAGGAGGGATGTGGATCCTGGGCTGAGCACTTCCCTTGGGGATGGAAAACCCCCAGACTGTAGTTTTTGGCAACATTTGTCAGCAGCCTCCATCTCTGTTCTGCTTTAGAAATCAGCCTGGAAGCCCAAAGCCAGCCAGGGATCCCGGTTTGGCCTGACTGCTGTCAATATCAATGAGTGAAAGAGCCCAGGATTTGTCCCAGGTAAGGCAGAGGAGTGCAGGAGGATGGTTACATCCCTCAGATCTGATCCTCCTTTTCCTCAGCATCACAGCCACCCACACTGGTGATAGGGAGTGGGGAGAAGCACTGCCAAACGAGAGCTCCCACAGGTGCCAGCACACAGGCAGGGGCAAGGCAGAGGAGGGTGCTGCTGTGCTGGAGGGTTTCCAGTGCTCCTGTTCCCATCACCTTGTGCTGCCTGCAGAAGGGAGGGGCACAAGAGGGAGAGGGGGATTTTTTTCTTGTTTCACCATAGGAAGGATTTTCAAACCCTATAAATTCACTTTTGACAAGTGAACAGCTAAAGCAGATTAACCTTTTTGCTAATCCTCTATAATGGCTTTGGAATCTCCTTAACCAATAAGAAAATTATAAGAACCTGTTTCTTTTCTTTTTATCTACATCTATATTGTCCTCTCTTGTCTGCATGTTTTTTCTTTCTTGTTTTATTTTCCTTTCCTTTTCTAATATGAAATAGCCCAGCGATGCTATCTCCCCGAGGCTCAGTAAACAGTACATCAGAAATCCCTTTCCTTTATTCCTGTCTGGTAACAGGGTGCAGAGAAGTGTCTGCCGATTGGGATTTGATTACCAGCAGCTATCAAAAGTCTCTTTGTACAATCTGGATCCTAAATCCCATAATTCTTTGATAAAAGAAGTATTACCAGTCCATTTTCTGTAGTGAAAGGTATGGGAGGAATGAAAGAAAGCAATCAGCAGAGATCCTAATAGGCTAAGTGCATGTGTGGTGGGAAGGCAGGGCTGGGACAGGATGCCCAGGGAAAGACGTCCTTTGTTAAGGATGGGGAAGGAGAATTAATCCTCTTCAGGCATCTGAACAGAGCTGGTCAGATCCTGCACCTGCCCATGGCACGTCCCAGCTCGCCGGCCCTATGGCCCCTCTGGACCAGCAGAGTGGGGAGCAGAACCTGGCCCCACATCCACCCCTCGTGTCAGCGTTTGGCTACATGCACAAAAGCTGGGAACAGTTTCAGTGATTTCTGGAATTAGGGCATCCCCAGTGTCTCTCTGGAGCACTCACACCTTGGCAGGGCAGAGTGAACACGTCCAGACTGAGCGGCTACAAGGGTGTCTTCATCCCAAAAGGTAAAGATTCACAGAGCTCAGTTATAATCCAAGTTACACCATTGGAACAGCTGAAGGTGAGGCAGATAACGGGATGGAAGGAAAAACAGCAGTTTGGTTTGAAGTGAGTCACAAGTAGAACAGCTATGGGGCATCTCTTCCCAGCACTGAGGGACCTGCAGGGAGGAAGGGCAGGCAGCGAGCAGGGATGAGGAGAGCAGAAGGGAGCTGAGAGAGGCTGTCCTGGGAGTGGCTGTAAGTTTTGCAGGGTGCTGGAGGCATGGCTGGGCTGTCCAGCCTGAGGGTGTTTGGTGTGCAGTGGTTTCACAGCACCCACCCGTGTGTCTCCTTGGTGCACCATGGGTGGGACTGCAAGGAAACACCAGGTGTGAGTGCTCCCCACCTGAGCCCCCCAGGCCTTGCTTCTCACCTTGGCTTAAACTGCACTGAGGGCAAGGGAACTTGGCTTTCAACTTTGCTAAGCAACCTGATCTCAACCACACCTTCTCTATTTTATTCCTAGCTATTCAGTCAGTTAAAAACACAGGATCCAAGATGTTCTCTCTCCTCCTGTGGATTGCAGCTGCCAGGCCTTGCTGTTTGACTTCAGGGGGGCAGAGCCAGGCTTCCCTTCCTGTCCTGAATCTTGGCCATGGCCTCTCCCAGTTTCTTTGGCAGGGCAGGAGCTGGGAATTGAAGTGGCTTTGGGAAAGTTGGCTGTGGTACTGAGTCCACACTCCTGGATATGTGAGTCCACACTCCTGCCTGGATGGCTGTGGGTCCTCACTGAGAGCACACAGAGGCAGCAGCAGCAGCAACAATCCTCCCCTTCCCTTCCCCACACAGAGCATGGCTCAGCTGCATGGGAGGTGGTTACATGCCACTAAGCTGTGGTGCACAGCTGCTGCAAGCAGCTCATAATCTAATTTATTAAGGGCTTTGAATCCTTACAAAGAGTATGTTGGATACATGCAAAGCATCTGCATTATTACAGTGATTAGGGCAACAGAGATGGGGGAAAGGGAAAGGAGGGAAAATAACAATTTCTCTGCTTTCAGCAGAAAATAAATCAACTTTCACAGAGAATTCTGCCAAAGCCAAAGGCTGTGCTGTCATTAAAAATGATTTTTTATTAAGCTGAACTCTCTCTTCTCTCATATTGTATGATATGACAGCTCTCTTTTGATGGGAAAGCTTTCATTTGGCCAAAGAAAGGGATAATTTGCTTCTTTTAAGGAGTTAATCCTCTGGTCCATTTCCGGGCTGGGAACAGCTATCCTCCCCCTTCCCTGGATAGGAGGCTGCAGCACAATGGAGATCATAACCACCTCAAATCTACACCCGAGATGGAGAAATCAGATTTCCTTCTCCAGTCATTTTTGTGGGATTAGCTAAATCTTAGATCCACACTAACCCTTCACAAAGCTGCCAAGATTAGTTAGAATTTATTTTATTTGCAGGAGGGTTTACGGTTTTCTTTCCAAAGGGATTATATCTCTCTCTATATATATATATTTAGAGTGGCTTCAGTCATAACGCAGATAGGTCAGAGGGAGGAAAAGAGTGCGTGTGTATAAAATAAAAACTCAGCTGCAAGAATGACAGTCACTTGAAATGCCAAGACAAAGCCATGGTTCTGGATGGCTTTGCCAGTCCATTTTAAAAACCACAAAAGCTGTCCTTTCCCTAGCAAACCCCCACTAGGGAGCCAGTGAAGGGAGAGCAAAGCCCCCCAGCTGGGCTGCCTGTTTCCCCAGCTGCTGCTGCTGGCACAGGATGTCTGCAGAGGCAGTGCCAGGGGCTGAGGCTGGCAGGAGAGGCCTGAAGAAGCCACGTCCGTTCAGCATCGAGGACATCCTCTCCAGCCCTGCCGAGAAGAGCCCCCAGGTCTTGGTGCCACTGTGCCTACGGAGCATCTTGGACTGCACACCCCAGAGGCTCTGTGAGCTGGAGACCATTCCAGCCAGCTCCCTGCAGGAGGAGGAGGAGGAGGAAGAGGAGGAAGAGCTGGAAGGGGCAGGCTGCAGCTGCTGCTGCTGTTCTCACACGAGTGCCCGCTCCCTGCAGGACCTGCCAGCCTGGCTGGGTGAGTGTTGGGCTGGGTGAGGGTTGGGTTTGGTTCAGTGTGGGGCTCGCAGTGGGGCTGGTGCCAGTGTTATGGGCAGGGGAAAACCTGGCTGTTAAGTGACAAGATGGCATCTGGCCACGGTGGTCTTGGCCTGAGGCCCAGCAATCCGAGCTGTTCTCAGCAGGGCTCCTAAGAGTGGGCACTTTCACCTGAAATGCTGCCAGGCTTGAAAAGCAGAGGGTGCTGACTGTTACTGGGTATTACTGGTCAGTGTGAAACTCTTGAGAGAAGGATGCTTCTCTGTGGAGTGTGGGGCCCCATGGCCACGCTGGCCACGCTGGCCATGTGCAGAGCTGTGCCTGTGCTTCCTGACATCACCAGCCCTGGGAAACCTCACTTATGCTTTAAGGAAAAAATTTTGGCTACTTCTAGCAAAATTACTGTGGAAAATAAAAAGTAGAAAACCCTTAAAAATGCAGTTCAAGAGCATACTGAAAGTTCAGAATTCCCTTGTGTCAGGGCTGAAACACAGATCTTTGCTGAGCTGTGAGTTTGCAGTTATTTTTCTGGAGCTGGCCATAGTGCAACTGGTAAGTAAACAAAGACAACCCAGCCTGCATCCTTCTCCCAGAGTCATGCCCTGAACTCTTCTCCCACTGGCACAGTGACCACTCAGCTTGCCACCACTCCAGGTGACTGGCTGCCTCCTTCCAGACAGTAGCAGGGATGCAACTCGTGCCTGAGCTGCCTTGAGCGTGGCGAGTGTTTGAGCCGCACACCTGTACCGCTGCTGCTGTCCCTGTCCCCTCGCAGATGCCCGGCTCCCCTGGCCCGTGCGGCTCCTCCACCCGGCACTCAGGGCGTGCAGGAGCTCCCAGGAGAAGCCGGGCGAGCTGCAGGCCCTGCAGCAGCTGCAGCGCCGCACGCGCCGGCACCGCACCATCTTCACCGAGGAGCAGCTGCAGGCGCTGGAGACGCTGTTCCACCAGAACCAGTACCCGGACGTGGTCACCCGCGAGCACCTGGCAAACCGCATCCACCTGAAGGAGGAGCGCGTGGAGGTGAGATCCTGCCACCCGTGTTCCTGCAGTCCCCCGGGAACACACACTGCGGCAGTGTGCTGTCTTTTCTTGGGGAGCTGCAGACCCTCCTCGTTTTAAAATCCATCCTTGTGCGTTTGACAAAAGGGAGTTTAAGTTTGGCGAGCAATGGAAGAATAGAAACCATTTCAGCTGGGCTAATTTGTACTGGCACCCAGTCCACAGACTGACATGATGCCTCTGCCAGAATCGCGTGTCACACACAGACACGCCCAGCTCTGCTGCTCATCCCCTGCACCCAAGGGTGTATTCCTTACCTAAGTGATCTGCGTCACTTCTGAATTTGTCATGGGGGGGTCCCAGCTCCCTTATGCCCTCACATGTACCAGAGCAAGATTGCAGCAGAGGGACTGATTACATTTTGTATCAAGCCTTGCTGTTACAGTACCTTACAGCCCACACAGTACAGCCCAGGCGGGCCACTGCCTGTCCCCCTCCCAGTAACACCTGACACGCAAAAGCCCTTATTTGTTTTGCACTTTCTAGGTTTGGTTTAAAAACCGCCGGGCGAAGTGGCGGCATCAGAAGAGGGCGACTGCCTCAGCACTGACCCTGCAGGCCAGGCAGCCCCCCAAGGAGAGCTGCTAGAGCCCAGAGGCTGCAGAGAGCACCCAGCACCCACTGCCCTGGCTGACGGGCTCGGGGGTACCCCGAGGGGCTGTGCAGCACCAGGGAACCTCTGTGGTTCGCACAGGAGGAGGACAGGTAAAAGCAGACACGGCACTGTCACATGCCTCTTCCAGAGTTCACGTGGCAAATGACTGTGCAGGCAGGACGTGCAGGGGACAGAGCTGCACCGGTGTTAAATGTGTGTGCTTTAAGAGAAGGAGGAACTCCCCTTCTTGTCTTTGCTCTGTGCACGTAGTATTTGTACTTGTTTTATTGATGTAGATTTGCAAAATATCCTGCAAATGAATGTTTCCTGTTTGCAGCACCTCAGTGGCTTCTAGAGTTGCTTTTGGGGTAGAACTTGCTGGACAAGCGATTTGTTCCATACCAAAGAAAGGCGGGTTTCTCCCCATAGCCTGGGGAGAGGCGCCGAACGTGCCGTGGTGAGGGGCCGGCACAGGCAGCGCCCGCCTCAGCCCTGCTGCCAGCCAGCCCCGGTAACACGGAGCCGTGTCCGTGCTCCCGCCGGGGCCGAGGAGGAGTGGAGAGCTGGAAAGCAGCGACATCAGTAACACTGCCCGGGAGCCGGCCGGGATCCCGCTCCCCCAGGCCCGGGCTGTTCCTGAGGAGGTCTGAAGAGACCGTGGGGGCCTTGGGGGGATCCGCCCGCCGCCCATCCCGTGTGTATCCCGCTCCCATCCCGTGTGCATAGCCCGGTTCCCATCCCGGTTCCCATCCCCGTTCCCATCCCGGTTCCCATCCCGACCCGGTGCCGCCGCTGTCACGGCCCGGGACCGGCCGGGTCTTCCGGACCGACAGGAGGCGCGCGCGCATGCCGAGCCCGGGGCGCGGAAATGTGACGTCACTGCCAGTCGCGTTCGCGGCGGCGAAGGAGGAGCAGGAGCGGGGCTGTTTTCCCACCATGGAGGCGATACCGGCGACCCCGGCCTCTCCCGCCGCTCTGGTGCCGGCTCCCGCCGCGGGCCCCGTCGCCGTGACGGGGAAGGAGTTGGTGTCGCCGGCCGCGAGGCACCCGAAGAAGATCCTGGATGAGGAGGCCTATATCGAGGTAAGGCGGCGGGCCCGGGCGCCTCCGCCCCGCCGGTGCTTGGGCCGAGCGCTTCCAGCGCGGCGGGGCTCGGCTGGGCTCCGCTCGGCGCGGTCGGCCCGCGGCCGGTGCAGCCGCGGCTGCGGGTGGAAGTAGCGCTGGGGCCGCCCCTCGGGCTCCCGCCCGTCCTGCGGCGGCAGCTGCCGGCGCTCTGCCCGCCTGGGCTGCCCGGCCTGCCCGTGCCTTTGCTGCTGGGCCCGCGCTCCAGGTGTCCCAGCGGGGCGTTGCAGTTGTCTCTGTCTTTGTAGAGCTTAGAGAAGATCATCCAGCGAGACTTTTTTCCCGATGTGGAGAAGCTGCGAGCACAGAAGGACTATCTGGAGGCTGAGGAAAACGGAGACTTGGAGAAAATGAGACAAATTGCTATCAAGTTTGGCTCTTCCTTGAACAAATCTTCGAGGGACACACCTGCACCCTGTAAGAACTGGCTCTGTGGGGCATGAGGGTTTTATATCTGATATTGCTGCTGTTCTTTATCTAACTTTGTGCAGACAATGCTTATCTTAAAGATTCAAGACTGATGTTGCATGAGAGCTAAGTGTACCGGTTTGGGCAGCAGCCAGTGTCTGGTGGCTCATGCTGAATTTCTCTTTGATGGTGTCTAATAACTCCTCAAGGGAAAGGCTTTGGGACAAATAATAACCATTCCTTATGGGCATCTTTTGCCAAGTTCCTGCTCCATAGGAAGGTTATGTGCTCTCTTCTATGAGAAATCCTGAGCTGTGTTTTGAATCCTTATTTCAGTTTGTAGTTTGAGATTTTCATGTTTTAGGGACAAAAGGTGTGGGGAGCTCGTGGTTATCAGAGGTTCCCACAGCAGGTACCCAGTGTTCTGTTTTATGTTTTCTTTCCCTTCCAGTTCAGGTGTTTCCTAAAGCCCAGCCCCTGGCTGAGCTCTTGCACTGGGGTTTGGGTGAGTGGCTTTCTTGTGACAAAGGGCACATGTTACCAGGTGATGTCCCTTCCTCCCCTGCTGCAGGTGCTGGCCCTGGTCTGGGCTCAGTTTGATCTGCTGCTGCTTTTGTTGGCAAAAGCAGGGTGTAGGGTGACAAATGTATTGGGCTGTGGCTCTCCTGGGAATTTCTCCCAGCAGGAGAAAATGTCTTAGATGAGGCCAAAATCTTGTTTGGAGGTTGAGACAGAATTGAGTAGAACATTGTGAACATTTCTTTTCACAAGTTTTCGATTTAATTTTTATTCTCTTGATGTGCCTCCTGTGACTTGTTTGGTACATCATCCTTACAGCACATCCTGTTGCATGCTCCAGTAACCAGGTGATTTTATTTTATTTTTCTTTGTGACAGATGTTACCCCAGCCACGTTTGAAACCCCAGAAGTGCATCCAGGTGGCCTTCCAGTGGGAAATAAATCCAAAGCTGGCATCAAGACTGGAGAGGAAGGTAGGAGAATTATGTTTCTCTAGCTGTATTCTTTGAAAAATAAATTGTCTACCAGCACCTGGCCACTTGTACATTTCACCTTTAAAATAAATTGCTATAAATGCCATAAAAGGGGTTATTGAAAGCAGGTTATGTGTTCCAAACCTGATTTATTACTGCACCACTGTGTGTGGATCTGTGGCCCAGCTTGCTGGTAGTTATTGGTGTGTCTAGCTGCCAGGAGGGTTAAGGGGAGATACAGTGCTCCCCTAGAAAGGGAGGCATTAACCTTCCTCAGGCACCTTCCCTTCTCTCGGTAGGAGAAGCAGAAAAGGATGATAAAGATGCTCTTCCCAGCCTGGACGCGTTCTTGGCACAGCACACGAGTGAGGACAACGCTTCCTTTGAGCAGATCATGGAGGTGGCCAAAGAGAAGGAGAAGGTCAAGCACGCCTGGCTGTACAGCGCAGAGGAGGAGTACACCCGGGTAGGGAGCGGCCTCAGCTCTGCCTCTGCTCTTCCAGAGGGACTCAGCAGGAAATGCCATTTCACTGGTTCTGCTAAGGCTCAGTTCCCTGCATCTCTGACTGCTCTCTGCTTCCTTGTGCAGTCCTGTTTTTCCCCCTTCTGTCACACAGGAACAGTGCTGACTTAGTTGCTGAGGCTTTGTCTCTTCTGAAAGCTTTGAGACTGCAGAGCACTGCACAGAGTGTATTGCTGTCCTTGGCAGCCTCTTCTGTAAGCAGCAGCACCAGGGAGAGCAGCTGAGCACAGTTCCTGCTGTTTGTCCATCAGCCTCTCATTTTTTGCAGTTTGTCTGTCTTATTTCAGTTTTATTTTGCTGTTGTCAGCAATAGCCCACTGAGCTGCTGAAGCATGAGCATGGCTGCCTGTGCTGCCTTCCTCAGCTGCTGCAGGGGAGGTCCAAGTGCTGCTCTGGGCCTGCCTTGCCAGTCTTTAACCACCAGCAGTGAGCAGCTGGCACAGATGTGTCATTGATGGATGTGCCTTTCCATGAAGTTTGGCACTGATGTGTGGGAGTTTGCTGCTGTTGTTTTGAGGGAGTGTTATTTTTTTTATCCCAACTATCCCTCAGAGTCTGTTCCATACCTTATGCAAAATGTTCTAGGGCAGGTGGCTGAGCTTGTGACCGAGCTCTCTGAGTTTGTCTGCCTGAATAAAAGGTTGTAGGAAGCTGCTTCAGACTTTTTTTTTTTTTTTTTACCTTTAAAAATTTTTTTCCATTGCCCTTTCAGCGACAAAATGAAAACCTGGCACTTCCTTCAGCTGAGCAGCAAGCTCTGGAGAACGTGAAAGCTGGGCTGGATACCTGGGAATACACAGCTCGAAACACCCTCATGTATTATCCTACAGGTGAGGCATTGGCTCCAAACAGTGCTTACAGCATTTCTGTATGTGCCTGAGCAGATCTTACAGCTAATGCTGTGCTTTTTCTTCTGTAAGGTTGTGTTTAAAAAGTGGGGGGTTTCCTTTTTTTCTTGCTCTCTGATTCCAAAGTTTGATTGTGTTATATTTGCCATTGGAAAGCTCATCTGTATTACAGAAGTACTTGTTTTCAGTAGCCAAAGCTCTTTCCTGGTCTGTCTTCTTTATGAGCACTTGTCGTCTTCATTCATTGTTTGCCTCTGCTCAAAAAATCCTCCTTGGACTTGTTATTCTGTTTGTTGCTATAGAAAAATACATATTTTTGTAAATGTACCTTTCTTTTTTGCCTGTAAATGTATAACTGATAATTTCTGTGAACCAGTAAAGAGCTCTTTTTAAAACACATTTTGCTTTTCAAGGTGTACCTGATGAGAGTGAAGTTTTCAAGAAGCCCAGGGAAGTTGTGCATCGAAACACACGTTTTGTGAAGGACCCTTTCAGCCAAGCTGTGAGCAAATCACAGCTCCAGCAAGCTGCAGCCCTCAATGCTCAGGTAGGATAATTTGACTTCTGACTCAGATCTAGTCAGGCTTTGCCCTGTGGTGTGGTTCATCCCCCAGAACTGTGTGTGTGTGCTGGATGCAGCTGACCTTTCTCCACATAAATGACATTGTCTTTTTTATTTCAGTACAAACAGGGCAAAGTGGGACCCGATGGGAAAGAACTCATACCCCAAGAGTCTCCAAAAGTGAACGGGTATGGATTTGTGGCTACTCCCTCTCCTGCCCCAGGTAAGAGGGTTTTCTTATTTCTTCTGCTTTAAGAGGACTATTACTGCATTACTTTGATGCTCTGTTCAACATTAGGGTGTCATTACAGGGTTAGATGAGGAGGTAAAACCTCATGATGTTTATGCCAGCTCATGCAGGGCTTAAATCCTAGTCCAATACTCTGGTAGGAGAAGTCACACTGCACCAAGAGACTCTGAGGAAGTTGCTGTGCCATTGCTCAGGAATCATCTAGCTGTGGGGCACTTTCAGTTAGAGCAAACTGCTTATTTGTGTACCAGTTGAAACATGGTATCTGAATTTGTAGCTGCACCAGCCGCGCTGTTTCTCTGTGCTTTTTGTGGTTATGCCAACACCTGAACACCCTGGGGCTCTCCCTCTGGGAAACCTGTAGGTGGCGTTTGGAGCACCTCCTTTCTCCATCGGAAATGCCTTCTCCAGACTCTGGACAGTGGGGTTTTCCAGCCAGAGACTTAATTGGGCTCTGAGAACCCATTCTACCCCTGTTGGACAAGGTGCACTCACTGTTTGGTGCAGGCTGCCCCTGAGGTGACTGGAGAGTACATTTAGCTATTGCATGTCCTTAAATCCTCTGCCTGTTTTCTTACTTTTAAAGAGTTTCTTGTATTCAAGGAGTTTTCATATAGCAGCAGAAGGGAGGACTAGTACTGTAGAGGGGAAAAGTGAAAGTGTCACTAATCAAAAGCTTAGAAAAATGGAAAAATGAAGACATGGAAAGGGTGGTGCTTGGTTGTTGTAACTGAGAGGGTGACACAGCTACAGGCAATCCCTTTTAATGGAACCACATGTTACTATTCACATTGGCTGTGATTTCCTCTGCAGTGGCTCCTTTGTTGATGAATTTGCTGCATTTGCTAATTTGATTCTCTCTCTCTCTCTTCTTTTTTTTTTTTTTTGTGATGAGTGAATAACTTGTTGAATTTGTTTTTAGGTGTGAATGAGTCACCTTTTATGACATGGGGTGAAATTGAAAGCACCCCTTTACGTCTGGAAGGGTCAGAAAGACCGTATGTGGACAGAACACCTGGACCAGCTTTCAAGGTATTTCATGTCAGCATGACATTCTTTTATGGGGGGAAGAACTAAGAAGGGAAAGGCAAGTGAGTAAGTAATAGATTAACATGGAGTGTGACACATCTCTGGGTGGTGTTCCCAGTCCTTGAAATTAATAATCTAGTTTGTGCTTGGAGGGTGGAGGTGAGCATGGATCCACATGAAATCTTCTTGGTGGAGCTACCTGAGGTGGAACACACACTGCTGGCAGGAGAATGAGATTCTGCATTTGGTGGTGGGCCCAGACAGAGGAGCTTTCAGAGGAAGCTGAAGACATGCTCAATTTTTCTGATTTTAATGTGTGAATAGGTGGAAATTTTAGCATTTCCCTCTGTGTTTATCTTCTGGCTGTTGCAGCCTGAGGCAGATGTATCAGTTGAGAGTAGAAAAGACACTCTGGCTTTGCTAATGGCACCTAACCCTGCATGCTACTTGTCTCCTGCTGGTGTCTTTGAATGTGAGATGTCTGAGACTCTTAGTTTAAGAAAGGTGTAATTTGCTGTATGTGCCTCTGTTTTGTCAGACTCCAAAGGCCTTGACTGGTTCTCCTGCTGTTTAACAATGTCTGTGTATGCCTGAGAGCTGGCTGGCTACAGGCCAGGCAAGACACAGGTGACATTGTTTGTCTAGGAGAAACAGCAGGAGGAAATGCCAGAGGTAATGGCTGCTTCCTTGACTGGACTGGTTTTACAATTTTTGTTACTTGCTAAGGCAGGTTGAAGGTCTCTGTGTCCTCTCTGGCTTTTATGCAGCAGCAGAGAGGTGTGGGCTGACCCCACTGCTCCCTGCTTTAGATCCCTGTACATTGAAATCCAGCTTTGAAGGTGCTTTGACTCATTTTTTCAGCACTCTTGAGTGCCTTGGCAAGTGAGCTGTGTGATGCATTTATAGATCCTGGAGCCCGGACGCCGTGAGAGGTTAGGACTCAAGATGGCCAATGAAGTGGCAGCTAAAAACCGAGCAAAGAAGCAGGAGGCACTTCGAAAAGTGACAGAAAACCTGGCCAGGTGAGACTTCTGTTTGGACAGCAGAGCTGGGGGTGGGTATTATCTGATGAGATGTAAATCAGCACATGTAGAAAGGGAGGAATGATGGTAAGGAAGGATACTGGAAGCAGGAAGTGGTACATTTGGACTGAAAGCTCTAAGAAATTAAAGATTTAGAAATTAAATGACTTAATTCTTGAGGGAAAGTGGCTGGTGGCTGTCCCTCACACTCTTTGTCAGCATTTCTGCTCTGCCCTACAGCCAGCCGCACAGGGATGCCTCTGGATTAGTGCCTTGCCTCATTGCAAAGAGGAAACACGATAAGAGGTGCTTGGGGGGATCACAGGAAGGACAGAATGGGCTCAAAGGAAAAGTCAGGCAGTGCTACTCAGGTTTGGGAGGGGTGTAGGAGGTTTTTCTGTCACTTGTTTCTCTAGAGAGACAGGCTGCATTTACCTGCAGGCAGAATGGCTTCCGCAGGCAGTGGGTCTGCTCTGTGGGGGAAGCTCATGTCGGGAGGCAGTATTGCTTTTCCTGATAAAGGCAGATTTTTTTACTGTCAAATCTCTTAAAACTGTTTATTCTGTTTCAGCCTTACTCCAAAAGGACTGAGCCCAGCAATGTCACCAGCTTTGCAAAGACTTGTAAACAGGACTGCAAGTAAATACACCGACAAAGCCCTGCGAGCCAGCTACACTCCCTCCCCAGCCCACACAGGAACTCCTGGTTACAAGACCCCAGCCAGTGGGCCTCAAACCCCCCAGAGCACCCCACAGTCTCGGACAGTGTCTCAGACACCAGTATCTCAGGATACTACATCCATCACGGACAATTTGCTGCAGCTTCCCAAAAGAAGAAAGGCATCTGATTTCTTCTGAGCATTCCAGTCACCACCAAGGTGATAGTGATCTGGCTGTGCTCAGTGAACTGCAGACTGGTTACTGGAGGCTGGGGAAATGGAGATAATTTCTTAAAGATATATTTCTGTTTTTAAGAGAGCCGTGCATTTAAATTAATTTCTGTACAGCTACATCTGTTTCTTCAGTGGGGTAAGCCTTTCTTAAAGGCTGAACTGGGCTTGGCTCCAGCTTGTCAAACTGGTTTGAGTTTGTAGTTTGCAGAAGAGGGGACACAACCATGTGTATACTGAGGCATGAGATGGAATTTTAGAGGTTCTCTTTAACTTGAATTTAAACTGATGCAGTTCACAAGTTTGATTAACTTTGTGATGTTGTTAAAACCAGCATTCCTTAAGAGGACCTCATTTCCTCCTCCACTGCTTACACTTTGCAGTATGGGATTTGCCTTCCTGCTTTTGCTCAGATTTCATCTGCAGGTTTTGGGCTTGCCCTGTTCTGCAGCTGGCAGAGGGAAGGGATCAGATTTGTTTTATAGCTGCTCTGTGTGTGACTCCAGAGAGTTGATGATCACGATGCAGGGGCCAGAGACAGTCCTGTGTCATCCACCAGGATGACAGTGCCATTCTGAAGGACAGAAATGATACTTCTGGTAGCCACACTGGGGCTTTTGTTTGGTGTTTTCCTCCCATTCTATGAAACTTTTGGCTTTAGTTTTTATAATTGGCCAAAAAAAGGAAAAACAATTTTAACCATACATAGCCTGCACTCGGGGCTGTGGTTGCTGCACACGAGCTGACGTTTGTGTGTGGGATGAGCCCGTGTGTGGTGTGATCCAGCCTGGAGAAGCACTGTGCACCCTTCAGGAGGAAGCAGGTGTAGCCAGATGTTTTCATTTCTTGCACCACGCCTGAGTACAAGACAGCCTGTGTAACACTTGGCAGTGTTGGCATTTGCTATAGTCAGATGATGTTTTACTGAGGGAACATCCAAGGAATGTCTTACCCAGCAACTTGAGGAGTGTCTGCAGCATTCTCTGAGGTCTGGGGCATTGGGTGCTGTGTTTGTCTTGGCGGAGAGCTTCCTTTTGTGTGGTTTCCTCTGCCACTTCCAAAACTCTTGTCCCTGACTGTGAGAAATCCTTCTGAGGGACTCAGTTTTTATAGTGCACCTTGTAAAAATAAATGTATCAACCTGGCACTGCTAGGAATCGTGACTCAAAAATTCATAATTTTTACCTTTTTAGTTCAGAAATACTTGAAGGCTATGCTTTTTCTTTAAGCAAAAAGAATTATTCTCAGGTACTCATGAATTAATGTAAAAGGAGTGCATTTACTAAAGTTTTCATGCTTTCAGAATTGTTCTTTAAGGACCAAACTGACTAAAAATGAACCAAGTTCTTAAGTAATTTCAAATATTAATTATTTATTTCATAATGAAAGGCTTGTCTCCATGAAGCATAGGACCTCTCTGTTAGGTACACGGGCAGGAGGTCAGACCCTGGCCTGCAGTTCGGGTCACTGAGCAGACCAGGGATGTGGGATTCCTGCCCTTTTGTGGGTGCAGAAGCTCCTCTGAGTGTGGATGCACAGAAGGGCTGGGCAGCATTCAAGGGACTGCAGATGGGACTCCTGACACATGGATCAGGAGTGGGATCTCTGCCACAGCATTTCAGACTGGCTGTGCTCATACCAAGGTGTAGCTGGAATAACTGGGGAATGTGATATCTGAGGGTGGTTAGTTCCACATTGTGCAATTCATGCTTAAAAGCAAACTGCATTAAATATTCTGTGGACAGTGTTGGTTTTGTGTCTGCCCTCAAGTGAATTAACATAGGCAGCCACACGAAAATCACAGTCTTGATTCTGCCACTGATGGGCCTTCACATGTTTGTTGGAAATGGAGCTTATTTTCAGTTACATGCTGTAAAAGTGGATCTGTTGAAAGGGCTGTGGTGCTCTTCAGATTGGCTGTTCCTGTAATGCCTGCTGTAATGTCTGTTTTCTGCTTCCTGCTGCAGTTCAGCCCCTGCGATCTGTAATTAGCAAATCAGTAAATTCTTCATTGCCAGATATTTTTGCTGCTGTAGCAGTAGCAGATAAAGTGCCTTACAGGGCCAAATCCAGTGTGAAAAAACATCTTGGTTCTTGATGACTGGTGATTTCTTTTCGTCCCATTTTCAGCACATTATTTTTCTTTTGCTGTTGCAATATATTTGCATTTTATTATGTGCAAGACCCAAGCACACTTGCTCCCTCAGCCCTAAGAGCCTCTGGAGCTCTCCTGGTGCTGCAGAAGTGGCTGGCAGGGAGCAGTGGTGGTCCCAGGCCTCTCCTGGGTGGCCGGGCTGGCTGTGGTGTGTCACTGCATTCTTGGAAGTCATGGTGGACCTGTGTCCAAGTGGTATGAACACCAGCACATCCAGAGGCTGTGGGGGCCTGCCCTGTGCAGCCTGGGCCTTGGCTCCTTGCCCCAGGCAGGAAAGAAAATGAGAGACCACGGGAGATTGTTGTTCTTGTAAGACTAATCCCTGAGCCCCAAGCTGGTTCTCTGAGCCCTTCACCTTCAGGGCAGGAGCCTCTCCCTGGCCCAGGGGTAACCTCTGGTGCTCGGGGGTAATCTCTGCCGTGGTGCAGGGACTGCAGCTTTTCACCCATCCAAAAGCAGGTTCCAGTAAGGGAACTGATTATTTAGGTCAAGAGAGAAGCTGTGGTTGGAGATACTTTGTTGTTTTGGAGGATTGGGCTATTTCTCTGCAAAAATAAAGGAAATGGGTCCACTTGCTCAGGGGAGAGGGAAATGGAGCAATTCTCACTTCCTCATGTTTGCACGTGTTGCCTCAGTCCCAGCTCATGGCTGCTGGCCTTACAGCAGCTGCTTGCAAGCCCCAGCTCAGGGTCAGGCCAGGGCCAGGGATGGGTTCAACCACCCTGACCAACCTTCCCCCACCCGTCCCTGCCCCAGCAGCTGGCCTGGCACAATCTGGGGCACTGGGCACCTCTCCTGTTCCCTTTGGTGCTGCTGGGCCGTTGGTTCATGGCCAGTTTGCTCAGGGGCTGCTGGGCACACGGGTGGGCTCCGGGCCCCCTCTCTTCAGAGCTGGGGTGCTGTGGGACGTGGCACGGGGGAAACGAGGCCTGCCTTGCCTTGGGACAAAAGCCAGGGATTAGCACTCTGCTCTCGTGGTGGAGGCATCATAGGTTATTTATTTATACATCACCCTTATGGTGTAATGCCCTGGCCCCGGGTGGATAAGGATTCCCTGGATCAGGCCTGTGAGCCTGTGCTGCAGGAAGGCGGGCTCAGAACAGTCTGTCCCCACAGCATCCCACGGGAGGGGCAAAGCTGAGGGGTTTGCTCACACTTTGTGCTGGAGGATGTTGTCATACTTCAGGTCCCCACAGGCTCTTGGATCATGGCAGTATTTGGCAGCACATGAGAGCTGGGAAAGTGGGTTTTGGCCTAAATCTGCAGGCAGTGCCCTGCTGCTTGTGACGCACTCCAGCGGGTCCCCGAGCAGGTTCCTGGGCACACAGTGCTCCTGAGCCCCCAGGGCTCGCTGCTCTGAGCTCACGGCTGCTGCTATCCCGCTCTGGGGAGCTCTTGACAGGCCCCAATTTCCCCTCCCACCTTAAACTGCACATTTAGGTTTGAAAGAAGCACGTCCCTGGAGCTACTGACCTGAGCACAGCAACAGCTCCTGGGGGGACAGCACTGAGTGCTCCAGAAATCCCACAGAAGCCCCTGTTCCCTGCCTGCGGGATGGCAGCTCACCCATGGGGCAGCCAGTGACTGAGAGGGGACAGGAGCCATGAAAGGAGAAGTAGCTCTACATCCATCTGGAAAACCCTTGAGAAAAGTTTGCTGCTGGGTGTAGTGAGTAATTGGTATTAATTGGGAAACAGGGAGTGGGTAAAATCAGGTTAAAATAGTTCTTATTGGAATTGCAATGTTTTATTTGAGAACTACAAGTTGTAGAAAAAGAGTAGAAGTCACATCATTGTAAATATTAAAAATATATAAACATTTCCAAGGGAGCTTCTCAGGTTTTAACTTTGAATAAGTTGTACTAAAAAGCTGGAATTCCCTGCAGAGGAAAGTGACAGCTCTCTGCTGACCGTGGGTCAGCATTTTGCCTGGCCCCTGGCTGAGCCTATGTCCTGGTGCTGCCCAAACACATCCCCTTGTCAGTGGAAATTCCAGATGAATTTGGGAAGTGGATCTTATGCTAAAACTGCCTTTTGATCCCAAATGCCACCTGGGCTGAGCTCCATCCAGTGCCAGGAGAGTTGTGGCACCGGGCCACTGTCTCCAGCCAGGGACAGCCACCACCCTGCCCGCTGACATGCAGCAACACCCAGGGTCAAATTCCTGCAGGACCTGTCACTTGCAGGGCCACTAGCAGTGACCTGAGCCACACAATTATTTCTCTTGATGCATTTCCTCTCTCTCTGGGCCCGGGAACTGGAAAGGCAATGTTTCCATGAGCTATGGAAACACCCGGCTGGCTCTGGCACTGCGGGGTGCTGGCTGTGGGAATGTCCCAGCCCCGGGTGCTGCTTGTCCTTGTCACCCTGTGGACATGAGAACAGGGACTGTCTCATCCTGCTGTGGGCAGGGGCGACCAGAGTAATGAAGAAGCAAAAGACGACCAATCTGGGAGCGTGCTGGGGCTGGGAAAGGCCAGAGCTTTGTGCCTCTGCTATGGGGCAGGCGAGGCCGTGGCCCTGCGAAGTCCCTGCAGAGGCAGGGAAAGGCCATGGCAGCAGAGATGGAGGGGATCTGGGAAGGCTGTCCCGGGGTGCAGAGGAAGCTGGTTGGGGCTGTGCCAGCGGGAATGGGAAAGGCTGTCAGGGAGCGATGGATGTGAGCAGGAAAGGACAGTCCGCCTGGGGACAGGGAAATGCTGTTCTGGGTGGGAGACTGATAGAGGCTGCGCTGGGGAAGTAGAGCGAACTGAGCAAGACTGTCCTGGGGGTAATGGGGCTTCCATTCTGGTGAGGCCTGGGGGTCGACAGAGGCCGTGCTGGGCACTGCGGCCATCAGTTCCCGTCCCGGGCACCAAGGGCCGGGGCGCGCTCCCGGGGGTCGCGGGTGCGCGCGGCCGCCCCGCCAGCGCCCCCT